>NC_062557.1:21901746-22238246 GCF_016906955.1 Phacochoerus africanus
ATAGCTCCTGATCCTATTCTTTGTGATGCTCATGCCCATAGGAAAACGGTGCCCAGGAAGGCCAATGTGTTCCTGCTCAGGGGGGGAGGCACAACACGGCAAGGTCACTAACATGTTCAAACCAGTGTCTAAGGTAGGATGTAGCTGGAAGCTCTCCAGAAAGGGAAGAAGAATGTGACTGCCTTGGTTCATCAGGGCCTCTTACCTGCTTGATATAAAGAGGGGTATATTTACACATAGCAATTTTTAAGTTATCTAGAAGATTTAGGAACTTTAAAGCATGATTAAAAGTATGTAGGTATCAGTGACATCTCTTTTTTTATTAAAATACAGTTGATTTACATGTTGTGCCAGGTAAAGTCTTAACATTTATACACTAATTTTTCTAATTCTTTAATCCCCACCTATAAATCTACACATAGAATCTCTGATGACTAGCCTTTTCCTCTATAATTTAATGCTCTGCACTAGGCCATTGAAACTAAGGATGGGACAACAACTGGGGAGTTGTCATCTTAATGTGAGAAAGGAAAGACTCTTCCTTCCCTCTCTTCTCTGAGCTCTGCTCTGCACAAGTGTGTGGGTGATCTCTGAGACCATCCTCAGGTTCAACAATTTGTCAGGAGGACTCCCAGAACTCAGAAAAGCTGTTGTACTCATGGTTATGGTTTATTGCAGTGAAAGGATATCGATCAAAATCAGCAAAGGCAAAAGGTGCATAGGAGAGACCAGGAAACATAAGCTTCCAGTTGTCTTTTCACAGTGCAATTCTACAAAGAGCCTTATTTCTCCCAAAAATGAGGTATGACATGTGTGTAGTATTGCCAACAAGGGAAGCTCACCCAAACCTTAGTGCTATGGGTTTCTATTGAGGGTTGGTCCTATAGGCATGGAGCACCCATGTGTTTCACCTTAGTTACTGAGTCACCTTAGTTACTTAGGCTTATTCGACCTTCAGTCCTTCAGAGGTAACTGATACACTGTAGCTCAAGGACCCACCATGAATCACATTGTTAGCATAAACTATCTGCATCCACAAAGACACTTTCATCTGCCAGGATGCACTAAGGCTTAGTGGTTACCTCCCAGGAGATGGGTAAGGGCCAGACTTTTCTTTGGAACATGCAGGGTCTGTGCATCCCAGTCCTTCTGGGTTAACTCTTCACTACACAAGTGGATCTCACAGCAGGGCCCCACTCTGCTTCAACACACTCGCCCCCATAACTCCTACACTTGGACCACCAGGGTGGATTAGCACTCCACACTCAAGACCTCCATGTCCCCTGGATGTCCAGGCTCCATAGTCACCTGTAGCTCATGGAGAAGTGTATCTTTCCTTAAAGTGAGTTCTCTCTTAGTGTCCTTCCTTAGAAATCCCTGCCCATCTGCCAGTGCATACAGCCAAACCCAATCATGGGGAAGACTGAGTAGCCCCTCAGCCCCTACATAAAACAGAAGATAAAAACAGTTATCCCTGGGAGATCCCTCTGTGACACAGTGGGATCAGCAGTGTCTCTGGCGCCTTGGGATATAGGTTCGATCCCCAGCCCAGCATAGTGGATTAAGGATCTGGTGTTGCCACAGCTGTGGCTTAGGTCACAACTACAGCTTGGATCTGATACCTGTCCTGGGATGTCCATGCACCACATGGCAGCCAAAGAAGAAGAAGAAGAAGAAAAAAAAAAAAACCAAACAGCTACCCCTGGCTGAACCTAAATCTCCACTCAGGACCAGAGGCATTTGACTATGTTTGGAAGCTCTGACTATGTAGGAGGGTAGGTTTGTGTGTATGTGAAGAATAACTGCATCAAGGCAAGTTTAAGAAAAACTGACATTCATTGCAATATCTTTCGAGGCAGAAATGGGAAATTCAATCAATACAAAGACATGTTTCAGACACATCAGAAAACATTATTTTTTAACCTATTGCTGCAATTAAGTTTCTGGGCCTAGAAATGCAAGAAGAAAAAATGCATAAACGGGTATTCCCCTAAGTCTGACATAAAATTCATCTTCCAGACATAAAACTCATTCCTCCCTTCCTTCCCACTTTTAATATTGATTTCTCCTGAAGACAGAATTCAAGGAAATAAACACTGGCATCACAATTCATTGGTGATTATACTTTACATTTATAGATTGCATTAAAATTTTAATATACAGATGCAATAAAAAAATTTTTTTGACACTGCTCACACCATGCAAAAGTTCCCAGGCCAGGGATTGAACCTACACTACAGCAGGGACTTGAGCTGCTGCAGAGACAATGCTGCATCTTTAACCCACCTCACCACAAGTGGGGGGTCAGGGACCCCCTCGGTGAGGGTAACAGCCTAGAGGAGGTGTGTTAGCCCTGCCCTTGCTTTGATGCAATAAATTATGCGTTGGGCAGAGTCAAGAGACCTCCGGAGTTCCCACTGTGGCGCAGTGGAAACGAATCTGACAAGTATACATGAGGATGCCAGTTCATTTCCTGGCCTCGCTCACTGGGTTGGGGATCCAGTGCTACCGTGAGCTGTGGCGTAGGTTGAAGACACGGCTTGGATCCGGAGTTGCTGTGGCTGTGGTGTAGGCCAGAAGCTGCAGCTCTGATTCTACCCCAAGCCTGGAAACGTCCATATGCTGTGCGAGTAGCCCAAAAAGCAAAAAAAAAAAAAAAGAGAGAGAGAGAGACACCCAGGTTCTAACCCTGGTTCTTGCACCAATGAATTGTATTACAGAAAGGAAAACATAACTTCCGAGCTTCGGTTTCTTTCTCTGCAAAATATCCTGACTGCCTCTCACAATTCTAATTATTATTTACTTATACACTAATACATCCACTGACCAGGGTTGAAAATGGCAAAAGTGACACAGAAATTCAAGCATGAATACACAAGAGAGAGACAAGAAAATGAGGTCTTACATAAAGGGGCAACAAGTCTTCACTCTGATGAATCATTAGAACAAAGTTTTGAAAAGTGACACTTGATGCAGAGTAGGGGTGGTAGTGTAGGGGTGAGTACAGGTTTCTGTGGCGAGAAGCACTCCTACAGGTAAGGCCATGTCAGGATATAATAACTGGGATCTGCAACAGTGGGCTTCTCCCAGGTGAAAAGCATCCCATCTGGAGCCCCCGTTACCAGAACACAGTATAAACAGGCTGCTGATTGGAAAAACCACATTCAACAGAGATTTGGTCCAGCCTGAGATTCCAGCAAATGCCATCTGGTAATTGAAGAATTGATAAGTCAATCAAGAAACCTACACACCTCAACCTCTTTCTTTCTTTTTTTTTCCCCTTTGTTTTTTAGGGCCACACCATGACATATGGAAGTTCCAGGCTAGGGGTCGAATCAGAGCTGTAAGCTGCCAGCCACAGCCAAAGCCACAGCAACACGGGATCCAAGCTGCGTCTTTGACCTATACCACAGTTCACATCCATGCCAGATCCTTAACCCACTGAGCGAGGCCAGGAATCGAACCCATGTGCTCATGGATACTAGTCAGATTCATTTCCCCTGTGCCATGACAGGAACTTCTCAGTCTCTTTCTTATAGGTAATAATTCTGTGGGATTTTTAAAGTAAAAAATAATGCATCACAATATATACATAATCTTGATTTCTATGTTTTAGGTAACTGCTGCTAATGATCAAAATCCCAGGACTAATTTTTTTGGCTGCACCTGTGGCATGCAGAATTTCCCAGGCCAGGGATCCACCTCAAGCCACAGCTGTGACAATGCTGGATCCTTAACCCACTGAGCCACCAAGTAACTTCCCGAACTATTTTTAAATGAGCAAGGACAAAATGACAACTAACTACCTCAATTTTTCAATAAAGACATAAGCAGCCTTCAGTTCAAAAGGGGGTTGTATTCCAAGAGTTGTTTATGATTATTTCTATTTCACAATTTTCACACCTGCCACATGTCACATATTAATCCTTGTCCTTTACAGTCATTTTGTGTGTGTCTTTTTTTTTTTTTTTTGGAGGTTCCCAGGCTAGGGGTCTAATCAGAGCTGTAGCCACCGGCCTACGCCAGAGCCACAGCAACGCGGGATCCAAGCCGCATCTGCAACCTACACCACAGCTCACAGCAACACCAGATCCTTAACCCACTGAGCGAGGCCAGGGATCCCACAATCTCTAAGCCAAATCTGACTGTGGCTTAGTCAGATTTGTTAACCACTAAGCCACAACAGGAACTCCATAACTTCTTTAATCCTCACAATAACTCAATGAAGTGTCCTTATTTTACAGATGAGAAAATACCAAGGCACAGAGATGTTCAGTAACTTTCAATGTCACACAGCTGGTAAACAATGAGAAAACAACTAGGGAGCTAGAAGAGCAAAAATGCAGCTCCTGGATTATTTAGGCACCATCCCATGCTGACATTTGGGAACATGAATATATTTTCTTACAGAGACAGTGTTAGAAATAGCTATAAAATCCCACACACACTAGCTAATTTTAAACACATGCATCAGAGCTGAAATTCTGTAGATGACTCAGTGTACTATCCCTGGTTCCCAGCACAGTATCTGTCAGAGTAAGTGCTCAATCAATGCTTGTTGAATTTAATATAGAAAGGACACTCCACTAACGACATGAACATTCTAGAACGACTTGGAGAGCCCAACAGCAGGAACAGAGGTGTTCTCTCCAGCATCACCCACTGTGGTCCCAGCAGCTTGACAGCGGAAAGGAATTTGGGCAAATGGGCCTTACGGAGGTGGCACAAGTCTTTGGCAGCAGGAGACAGATGGGGTCTTGGTTTTAGCAACGGGACCATAGCTCAGAGATTCAGCAGCAAAACTAGGGAGAGAATTTAGATTTCTACAGCTGGGTAGCAGGATATGACTGCAAGTCTGTGACCGAAGGTGGTATGAAGTACATAGTGGGAGGACAAGGTGCGCGGATAGGACCAAGCTACAGGGAAACTGGGTCTCTAACTAGGGCAGCTGTGGGTAAGCAAGGGAAGATGACAAATAAGCCATCGGCAACCGAGAGTCTACAACTAGGTCAACCACTGAGACAGTAAATAAGCTCTGTTGTTTTCTGGTTGTTTTTTTTTTAAGTAAATAGCTTTTCTGACACTTTCTCAATATTGTGAAAATAATATAAGAGAAGACTTGTTGTGATCGTATAAATAAAATGCAACAAAAATTGTACACAAGTTCTTTAAGATCAGAGACGTCAATTTTATTCCCAAGATCTAGCACAGTGTTTTCTGCAAGATGCTCAATTAATAATTGATAAGAATTGACTTATTACTAGTGTATAAAATATAAACTAATAATATGATAGAATAATAGAGCAATAAAATAGTAAGATAAATAATAGAAAGATAAATTATAGAATCATAAATAGGAAATAGAATAGAATAATTGATCAATATAACAAATTGAATAACAAATAATAGATTAATAAGTGAATAGAGCCATAACTGAATAGAATAAGAGGTGAATGGTAAATGAATGAAGTAATAGCACCAATTGTTAACTATTATATTCATCATAAACAATGCAATGAATTAGAAATGATCATATTACCTTGTTAAACTACATATAAAGTAAGCAATTAAGAAAGTAGGCATGAAATGTATCCTTTCCCAAGAATAAATTATTGTGAAGGTATCAAAATTCCTCTCTATAATTTAAAGAAACCTCTCATACTTGCTAACATTTAGGACACAACTGCAGAGAAAATTAGAATATGGAATTAAAGGTAAAAATGAAGGAGTAAAGAATGAACACACATAACATTCAATTCCAAAAGAAGCATGGAAGAAAGAGAAAAACACAGGAGAGAAGAGACAATAAGAAAAATAACAGTGGGGAGTTCCCATCGTGGCGCAGTGGTTAACGAATCCGACTAGGAACCATGAGGTTGCGGGTTCGGTCCCTGCCCTTGCTCAGTGGGTTAACGATCCGGCGTTGCCTGTGAGCTGTGGTGTAGGTCGCAGACGTGGCTCGGATCCCGCGTTGCTGTGGCTCTGGCGTAGGCCGGTGGCTACAGCTCCGATTTGCCCCCTAGCCTGGGAACCTCCATATGCCGCGAAAGTGGCCCAAAGAAATAGAAAAAAAAAAAAAAAGACAAAAAATAAATAAATAAATAACAGTGGGAATACAGTAAGAAGACATTGATAAGGTCAAACATACATTTAACTGGACTGAGAAAATGGGTCAGAAGAAAGATGTAATGAGATGATAATGGCTCAAAACTTTCCAAGAACTGGTGAAGGACTTAAATTCACAGTTTCAGGAATCCCAACAAATCCCAGACAAGACAAATAAAAAGAAATCTATCCCTATCACCTTACAGAGATTTTCAATCCATGTTACACACCTGCCTTGCCGGGGAAGTTTCCTTTGGCCCCTCTGAGGCTCCGTTTTTTGTTTTGTTTTGTTTTGTTTTTTGTCTTTTGTTGTTGTTGTTGCTGTTGTTGTTGCTATTTCTTGGGCCGCACCCGCTATTTCTTGGGCCGCACCCGCGGCATATGGAGGTTCCCAGGCTAGGGGTTGAATCGGAGCTGTAGCCACCGGCCTACGCCAGAGCCACAGCAACGCGGGATCCGAGCCGCGTCTGCAACCTACACCACAGCTCATGGCAACGCCGGATCGTTAACCCACTGAGCAAGGGCAGGGACCGAACCCGCAACCTCATGGTTCCTAGTCGGATTCATTAACCACTGCGCCACGACGGGAACTCCCTGAGGCTCCGTTTTTAAATACAAACTACAACCTACTCCATAGGAATGGTAAAATGATTAAATGAAATAACATGGAAAGTGAAAAAAAAAAATCTCATGGTATAAAAAATCTTCATAGGAAGACATGACTTCAGTTAATTCAAACAGACATTTTGGGTCCAACTTCCTACTCAGACACAAAACCAAAATCTACAAAGCAATGTAATGGAGAATATTCTTTATCATATGAGTAAATAAATTAAAATGCAGATGCCTTGAAGCTTTATTTAAGCAATACCATTAAGTACTATGAGATCTTAATGAAATCATCACTCTGAGTCTTAAATTTTTAATTCTAAAAGAAATGAATTGGTTTAAATTATTATACTTTCTTCATCCCCTTCTAAGTGTTAGAGAATTATTCAAAACTTGCCTAAAGTCTCTGGACTAGAGAGCAGAAAGAAGGCATATAATTTAATAGAAAAACATCTTGGAAATATTCTTACTTGAACCAATTTTTAACCACTTTACAAAAGCACTGGTATCAACATGGGGTTTATCTACAGAACAAAATGGAAGTCAACCACCCAGCTAATGTCTTGAAAACCTACAAGTGCTGACCTATAAATGAATATGGAAACTGAACCCAACCGAACAGAGGGATTTATCACCAAATAGAATCATGCCTCTATGCTTTTCTTCCTCACCTTTAAAACAAGCATTTTCTTCAAAGTTCATTTTAACAAAAAGAATCAGAGAAAATATAAGTACGGTTTTTTTCTGTTTTAATTTACTTAAAAAACCCTTTAGGAGTTCCCATAGTGGCGCAGCAGAAACGAATCCGACGAGGAACCATAAGGTTGTGGGTTCCATCCTGGCCTCGCTCAGTGGGTTAAGGACCCTGCGATGCCGTGAGCTGTGGTGTAGGTCACACTGCTCCGATCCTGTGTTGCTGTGGCTGTGGTGTAGGCCAGCAGCTGTCGATCTGATTCGACCCCTAGCCTGGGAACCTCTATATGCCACGGGAGCGGCCCTAAAAAGACAAAAAGACAAAAAAATAAAAGTAAAAAACCCTTTAAACCTTAATAGAATGTGGTAAAAACCCCACTCCAACAGCAAGGGGAATCCCTGCAGCTAGCCAGCCTAAGCAACTCCAGATTTGGGCTGTGCAAATTAAATCTTGCCCTATCTGCAGTTTGGCGCCACCTGCTGGCAGCCGTATTCTCCGTCTAAAATTAAGAGAGAATTCTTGGACCAGCTGACTTCCCAAGAAAGATGCCTTTCCAAGAATCTGCAGCCTGTTTAGGTGGCCAGATTCATCCTCAGCTTCCCCATTCCCAAAACTCCCCTTTAACCACCGCTCCCCAGCCCTGACTGTCCACCTGCTCTATCTCCCCTCCTCATCCCAGAAGATAGGAGCTTAAGCCCACCTTCTTGGGAGCCAGGGGCCATTCACTTTGTATCTAAATTTTCAGCAATGTACCAGGGTTCATTGTACTTGTCATATCGCCTGTTCAAGGACTGATGTCCCCAGTATATAAATTTATGAACAAATCTATAAATAAGAGTAACCATATCAATCAGAAATGGATACATGATACATATAAGCAATTCATAAAGTGTGGATGGCCAACGAACATTAAAAAGTGCCCAGTGCCCAATGTCTCTGGTACTCAAAGAAAGGCATAAACCAGGTCCACAGGTATTGTTTAATGATAATACCCATTTTATCGAGGGTAGAGGGAAAAGACACTGATACATTGATGGATGGAATGTAAATTGGCAAAAACCTCATAAAATTTTAGGAACAGGTATCAAAAACCTTTATAAAAAGAATGCATTGGAGTTCCTGCTGTGGTACAGAGGGTTAGTAATCCAACTGCAGCGGCTCTGGTTGCTGCGGAGGCACAGGTTCAATCCCTGGCCTGGTGCCGTGGGTTAAAAGATTCTGGGTTACTGCAGCTTTGGCTCAGATGCAGTCCTGGCCCGGGAATTTCCATATGCCTCCAGTATAGCCATTAAAAAAGAAAAGAAAAGACTATATCCTTAGAACCAGCAACTCCATTTCTAGAAATTTATTCTTGAATAATCAGTTATTTATTATATGCCCATTCTTCCCAGAAGTGTTTTATCATAGTGCAAAATTAGGCGTAATGAAATATCCAACAATGAAGAATCAATGGACTGTTAGTAAACATCCATCAAAGTCCCTCAGAAGAGTGTCATGTGACCATGAGGAATGTTCAAGTTCATGTATTGACCTGAAGAGATGTCAACCATCAATTGAGAAATGAAAAGTAGAAATCCAAGACAATACAGTCTGATCTATTTTTGTAAGAAAAATAATTGTATAAAATTATATACATGTTTATTAAAAGGGAACGGGAGTTCCTGCTGTGGTGTAGCTGGTTAAGGATCTAGTGTTGTCTCTGCAGCAGCAGCTTAGGTCTGATACCCAGCCTGGTGCAGTAGGTTAAGGATCCAGTGTTGCCACGGCTGTGGCATAGGTCACAGCTGCAACTTGGATTTGATCCCTGGCCAGGGAACTTCCACATGCTGCAGGTGCAGCCGAATAAAAAATTTTTTTTGAAACAATATACGCGAACAGCGACTATTCATGGGTAGTGGAATATGGGTGCTGTTTATTCCTGCTACATGTTTATATACACTTTCTAAATTTTCTGAAATAAATACATACTTCTAGTAAGATTTTTAAATCTTCGAAGAAAAACTATCTGTACGTTTAGATGCTTTCACAATGAATATGTTCCTTTTTTTAATTTTTAAGAAAAAAAAAAAGAGTTGGCATACCCGTCATGGCTCAGTGGTTAACGAATCCGACTAGGAACCATGAGGTTGTGGGTTTGATCCCTGGCCTCGCTCAATGGGTTAAGGATCCGGTGTTGCCGTGAGCTCTGGTGTAGGTCGCAGATGCGGCTCGGACCCCAAGTTGCTGTGGCTGTGGCGTAGGCCAGCGGCTACAGTTCCAATTAGACCCCTAGCCTGAGAACCTCCATATGCCGTGGGTGTGGCCCTAGAAGAGACAAAAATACAGAAATAAATAAATAAATAAATACAAGAGTAGTCAAATGGTAAGTAATGTGGTAGAAACTTTAAGGACAATTAAGAAAGAAGAAGTGTGTGGGGAGGAGGAGAAGCTGGTAGATTAGTAGGAGTTGGTGGGTGGGGCAAGAAAAACGTTCTAGAAGAGACAGGACTTGAAAGGTGGCAAAATGTAGATACATGGAAAGAAGAGAACAGGACAGAGTTTGGGTCCCAGGCTCCAGGACTAATCACATCCAAGTGCTTCTAGAAATACCCAGTCTCCTAGAGTGAAGAGGTCACAGGTCAGTGCATATACATCATCCATTAGCCCTTTTTTAGAAATACTTGTGTCCACTCTGCACCCAGAAGGGCAATGATAGGCCCTGGACTTGCTGAAGAAGGCCACTGTGGGAAGGATGCTAGGCTCACGAGGTACCCTGCAACCAAGGATTCCCACACACCTGGTTTCTCCGTCTCCCTCCAGGGCACAGGTATCAGAGGAGAACAATCGCTTGCTGGGACCTGTTCCTCACTCATCTGATCAAGCCCCATATCAGAACTGAATCTTGTTCCTTTTCTCACTTTCTAGAAAGATCTGGCTTCTTAGCCAGCATTCCCATGGATTCCCTCCACACAATAGTAACCATAAAGGGTGGCTCCCTAGACCTGAACCCCACAGCCAACCCTCCCAAGCCTGGCCCAGATCTATAGACTTTCTATTCAGGCCTGTCTTATCCTGTGAGCCTGTCCCATCTGAGGCCACAGCTCTGCAATGGTTTCTCAACAGCCCTGTTCTCCTGGGGCCAGCATGTTCTCCTAATCTCCCAGCATGCCTCGGGGCCAGTGCAGGTAGACTGTCCGCCTGACCCTGCCCCAGTCCCTGTGCCTGGGATGAGCCTTGGAGGGACTGGTTCTGATGAGCACAGAGATTCACTCATGGCAAATAATAACTTGGCAAAGTACTCGAAAGATCCCAAGTGTGTTCCATTAACTTGTACGTGGTATTCTTTTATAACAATTTTAACCCTTCCTGTACCCACACTCATGTCTCCTTTCCCGTTTCTAATCTTGTACATCTTGAATCTCTCTTTTCTTTAACCAGGCTCACAAAGAGGTGAGCTATTTTAATGGTGTCTTTAAAGAACCAGTTTTTGAGCATCTATATGTATGTGGGTTTTTTTTTCTTTTTCTTTTTCTTTTTTCTTTTTTTATGGCCACACCTGCAGCATATGGCCACACCAGGCTAGGGGTGGAAGCAGAGCTGCAGCAGATCAGAGCTGCGTCTGCAACCTACACTGCAGCTCATGGCAACCCGGATCCTTAACCTATTACTCGAGACCGTATGGATACTAGTCCGATTCCTAACCCGCGGAGCCATAACGGGAACTCCCTGTGTGTGCTATTTTCTATCTCAGTGATTTCAGCTCTTGTCTGTATTAATTTATTTTTCATCTATTTTATTTCATTTCGTTGCTCTTTTTAATGAATACTTTGTTGAAATTAAATTCCATGAAGTTTGTACCATTCTTTTGAAATCCCAGTGGATATTGCCTTGTTGCTCTTTTTAAAAAAAATTTTTTGTAGTTAAGTTTCTTCTTCATTATTAGTCACTCTTTAATAATGCAGCCTTTTGAGGCCATAAATTTTCCTCTACAATTGTAGCTACAAGCCAAAAGTTCAGGTACAAAGTTTTCTTCTTTTCATTACTCTCTAGTTGGTTTATAAGATCGAATTTGTTTTCCTTTGGTCTAAGAGTTATTTCGGAGAATGCTTCTGAATTTACAAATTAAGGTTCTGGTTGTCTTTTTATTATCAAACTCTAATCATGCCAAATATAAACAAATCCAAATGTAGATGAGAAGCAACTTTCACTGCAAAGACTATTGTCACAGGGAGCTTGCTCTGATCTCAGAAATCTGCAAGCATGTCAAAATCATACAGGAAAAGGGCTTTCTTTTATAGAATGAAAGAGGAGGCAGGCAGAGATAAGCAGACTCTGGAGGGAAGCAGGGCAAACAAGAGGGATGACCACTGGGATCAAACAGGAAAAGGTCTCGCTGCGGTCAGCTGATTCACAGGAGATGATGATAAGAGGGCACTTCTATCTTTTGCTGTGCTTGCTCAAGCTTGAGGGCAAGCAGAGTTCAGGGGCCTATAGGGAAGAGAGAGGCAAGACCAGACAAGATCAAGACAAAGCACAGGACAAGAACGGAGCTGTTGTGAGCACTTGGTCCATTTAACTCGGATTGGAACACTGCCTTGGCAGAATTCCCGGGCAAGCACCCTCTTCCTCAGGCAACTGCACTTATCAGGATTTCCCTTGGGGTGGACACACACAGGCCAGCTCAGGAGCACATCTAACTTCTAACCTCTAATTTGGCACTATTTCTATTAAATAAGCAGTACTCTCTACCCAGTTCTTAAGTACAAGTGCTGAACTTTTGCAGCTTAAATGTCAGTAAAGGAAATCCCTCCTAACTATTAACTAAAACACTTCCTGGAGTTCCGGTTGTGGCTCAGAGGTAACAAACCCAATTTGTATCCATGAGGACTCGGGATAGATCCCTGCCCTCGATTGGTGGTTTAAGGATCCAGCATTGCCATGAGCTGTGGTGTCGGTCACTGACTTGGCTCGGATCCTGCATTGCTGTGGCTGTAGCATAGGCTGGCAGCTGGAGCTCCAGTTCTGACCCCTAGCCTGGGAACCTCCATATGTCACACCTGTGGCCCTAAAAAGCAAATAAATAAGCAATAAATAAATAAATAAATACACTTCCTAAATCTGACCAAGAAATGATGCACTAATAACCAAATTCCTAAATATCAGAGCTTGAAGGAAACCTGAAAATCACTGAGTCCAATGTAATAATCCCATAGATCGGGAGACTGCGGCCTCATCTAGAGACATCCGAGGTGTCGGGATTTGAGAATAATATTTATAAAGTGTCATAGGGAGTTCCTGCAATGGTGCAATGGGATTGGCAGTATCTCTGGAGCACCGGGACACAGGTTCAATCCCCAGCCCAGCACGGTGGGTTAAAGAGCCCCTATTGCCGCAGCTGCGGTATAGGTCACAACTGGGGCTTGGATCTGAACCATGACCAAAGGACACCTCATGCCATGGGGCAGCCAAAAAACAAAACAAAAAACTTAAAAAGATAAAATAAATAAGATGTCACAGTCCTGGTGGACAGGGACAGAGGACATAAACAGGTGAAGTATTCCCCCTGAACCTAGAGATAAAATATCATCCCATTTCTTTCCCATGGAACTATAGGCCTATAGGAACTATAGGGCTCCTTGACCAAAGGTTTGTAGCCTCTGGGATCAGAAGGGCAAGGACACTGAAGGTCAAAGTCAGAGAGAGACAGAGAGAGGGGAGAATGCCCAGTGGACTGACTTAGCCTCAGCCAGAGCCACAGCAAACTGGGCTACCTATGTCCATGGGGGTCTCTGAATAGAAGCTATTGTGTCTCTGGTATAAAGAAAGATCCAAAAGGACCTTTCAAACCAAAATAATCAATAAACTCTGTGCTTATTTAATCTGTCTTAACTCTGGACCCTGGAAGACAGAAGCACCTTCACCCTTGCAAACACACTTGCTCATTCACTTAACTCTGCAGAAACTGATGAAATGACCTTCAGGAAAATTAGAAAATCAAGATGTGCAAAGGGACTCGAGAGCATTCAAACATGACAAGTAAAGAACAAAATCTGGCAAAATGTCGTGACCGGACAGATGGCCAGTAGAGAAGAAGGAGCCTTCAAATGGACACGCTTAACTGAAGCTTTTGAGAGAAGAGTGGAAAAGGAGATAGGGAAGAAGAGGAAGCCGTGGAGAAAGAGAAACACAGCATCCGTGTATCTCTGCTCTGTCTTTACAGTATTTTTAACTTCCTTGGTATCTGACAAGAGCACCGGGCTAAAATCGATTTAGGGATAGTACCAGATCCACAAGGAGTGGCCTCTCAGGACATATATTATTTCAGAATCTTTCCTTTCCTCCAAGTAGTTGAGGCACCATCAGGACACTGACCTGAAGAATGATTCTCTACTGGGGAGGCCCGGGGTCATTCTGGCACATCTTTCTCTGCCCCCTCCTCAGACAACACCTCCCCTCACCGACAACACTTCCAACACACACACACACACACACACACACACACACACAGAATTACAGATCAGCTGGTGAAGAATAAAGGTTCAGAAGGCAGAACACATGGTAAAGGACAAATGTCATCAAAGTCTTCATGAAGCAGGTCAAGCTGTGATGTTTTTCATTCATTCAAGGACCGAATCGTCTCTCTACAGTATGTTACGTATTGCAAAGAAGCTGTACACACATCAAATTGGAGCTTTTCCTTTTTTGCTACTGTCTGCCACAAAAACTTCTGCCGACACTCAACAAATACTCTGTGCCCACTTACTCCCCTTGGCTAGGCTGATCTTGTGCTTTTATTTGAAGGTTCATTACAGAATATTCTCTGGAAGGATCACAAGGCAGAAGCCCTGAATTCATCCTATTCTCAACTTGAGAGCCACATGCCATATCTTTCAGTGTTTGATTTCCTTTCTAATATAAAAATATGCAATTTATTCATCTGACATTTTTTATTATTTTATCTTATTATTTTATTTTTGTCTTTTTAGGGCCATACCTGCAGCATCTGGAAGTTCCCAGGCTAGGGGTCAAATTGGAGCAACAGCTACAGGCCTACGCCACAGCCACAGCAATGCGGGATTGAAGCCACATCTTCGACCTACATCACAGCTCACGGCAATGCCAGATCCTTAACCCACTGAGCAAGGTCAGGGATCGAACCCACATCCTCATGGATACTAGTAGGGTTCGTTTCCTCTGAGCCATGATGGGAACTCCCATCTGACATTTTTTTTTAATTTAATGATTTTTTTTTCTATAATAGCTGGTTTACAGTGTTCTGTCCATTTTCTACTGTACAGCAAGGTGACCCCATCACACGTACACATACACATTCCTTTTTCTCATATTATCATGCTCCATCATAAGTGACTAGATATAGTTCCCAGCAGGATCTCATCGCTTATCCATTCCAAACGCAATAGTTTGCATCTGCTAACCCCAAATTCCCAGTCCATCCCACTCCCTCCCCCTCCCCCTTGACAATCACAAGTCTGTTCTCCATGCCATCTGACATTTTTTAAAATACAAATCTATCACAAAAATGTTGATGGTTACTATTGGCAAATCAATCTGCACTTAATACAAAAGTCATATTCTATAATGAAATGTGCTATATATAATTCTTCACAGGTAAAAAAATAAATAAGTAAACTGCTAATCACAAAATAATCAAAATTACATGTAACTGGAGTTCTGGTTGTGGCTCAGGGGGTTAAGGAACTGACGTTGTCTCTGTGAGGATGGAGGGTTCAATCCCTGGCCTTGCTCAATGGGTTAAGGATCCAGTGTTGCCGCAAGGTGCGATGTAGTTGGCAGATGCTGCTCGGATCCGTGGCTGTGGTGGAGGTTGGCAGCTGTAGCTCCAATTCCCTAGCCTGGGAAATTCCATATGCTGCAGGTGCGGCAGTAAAAAGAAAAAACAAAACTACATATAACTGAGGGCAGAGCCTGACATCTGGGGTTCAGTCCATTGTTTTTAAATAATCATATGTTGAACAACTACAGGGTCTCAGGCACTGAAGCCAGCATTTCTGAACATTCTCTTTCGCTGGAGCCTCACCAGATTCTTGAAGCTTTCATTTTACAGATGAAAGAAATGCCGAGAACTAATTTGTGATCTTCGGCAAATCATTATTTCAAAGAGAGGAAGCATTCAATTCAGGGATGTTTCAGAACAATGGAGACTAATGTTTATTAAAGAATTCTAACACTGCAGGCAAGAACAAAACTTAATTTTTATAGGTGATTAAAATCCTTTCATCTTCAAAGCACCAACATTCTAGACAGTTTGCAAGTCATTGACTCAAGATTGGTCTGTTGGATAGATTCACCCTATAAAAGAAAAGAGACATAGATACAGAAAAAGAAAGCATAAAAATGCATTTAGGAAATACTAACAAACAGAAGAAAATCTTACGGATTCACCTCTACATTGATTTACACACGGCCTCATTAAGCAAAGAATGTGAGGCAGTAATGGCCATGGTAGTCACTAAACACCCTTCCCAGTGGTCATTTCTGACAGAATAAAAGAATAATGTCAGAGAAGCACCTCAGAATAACTTATTTTTTCCCCCTCTCAGCCGCACACATTGCATATGGAAGTTCCCAGTCCAAGGATCGAATCCGAGCCACAGCATCACCTTACACTGCAGCTGCAGCAACACAAGATCCTTAACCCACCGTGTGACAGTGGGAACTCCAGAATAACTTAACTTTTAAGCTGAATCTTAAATATAAAGATGAGATAGATGTCAGCATCAAAAATTGTGTCAAGAAGAAAGCTTAAAGAAAAGAAAAGAAAAAGAAACAAGATAGAGTACCTGTTATCACAAGCTTCCTTGAGTGAGACCCAAATGTTCAAATATCCCAAAACATAAGACACATAAAGTTTCCAAACAGAAACTGCTACAACTCAGAAGACAACTAAAGAAAAACTCCACAAGCCCCCAGCAAAATTCAGAGGTCAAAAATACTGCTAAACTGTGTCTTTTCTAATGCTTTCCACTTAAAGCTCCTTCTACCTAGGATCTGAAATTTCTAAGTTTCATCACATTTATTTCACTTAGCTACTGTTCCTTTCTTTAAAACTTTGAGCCAAATGCCAGCCCTTAGGAAAGTGGAAAGATTATGTTTCATCATTTAAAAGGGAGGAAAAGAAAGGGGTGGCTCCTCTCACCTCCAACATGATTTGCATGTCATTTAGGCATTAGTGTTGAGACTTCTTTGGTTTCATAGCTTTGGGGAGGGGTGAGGCAAGATGACCCATAGACTGTTGGCACCTACCTGAGAAAGGCATAATGAGAATTACTCCCAGCTTAACGATTTATCAAAGTTTATAAAACACCTTGAACCCCCTGAAGCGGTGGCACGCTAACTATGAGAAGAGGCGCCACTTGCAGAAACGATGCAGTTAAGACATAAAAGCCAATAACCTAAAGGGCTACACAGTAAAGGGAATTGCCACGTATTTAATAAGGTGTCCCAATCAAAGGCAATCAAAGGAAAAATTAAAAGAAGGCAGAACACTGAAACACAAACGATTGAATTTAAAGACGAAAGCATACACATAGTTAACAGAGGGCCAGGACTTGCCAAGATAAGCAAGAAAGTTTTAAATAAACACAAGTCAGCTACTTGAGCCTAAAGCTCAGGAGCAAGAAGTATTTTTGGAAGCACCTATACTTTAAAAACAAACAAACAAAAAAACCTTTAAAAAATTGTAGTAAAATGTACATAACGTAAAATTTACCATTTTAATTAGTTTTAAGTGTATAGTTCATTTCCACTGCTCTGTGACCAATCTCCAGAACTCTTCTTATCTTGCAAAACTAAAACTGTACCCATTAAACCCCTCATTGCCCCTCCCCCAACCCTGGCAACCACTATTCTATTTTCTGTCTCTGAATTTGACTACACCGGTACCTCATATAGATAGAACCATACAGATTTGTCTAGGAAAAAAAAAAAAAAAAAAAAACCTTTCAAACCTGAGAAACTCCCAGCAGAGGCAAATGGAAATAGTCTAAAGAACAAAGACACAGAAAAACAGGAAACAGAAAGTGAACTGAGGAGGATTCTAGATGTCGAGTATCTATAAAATATACCCCCAATCATAACATTAGTTATCGGAAATGGATACAGATCCTCTTTTCTAAATATCTTTTAAACAAAAACAGAAAAAAACCCAAGCAGAGTGGTAGACGGGGAACTCCAGATTTTGGTATCTGCAAAATGACTCCAGGCCTAACACTGGTTCTCAGAAGTGATTAAAATAAAAAATTTTTTAAATAAAATAAAAAATAACATTGAAAATGGATAAGCAGTTAGGTCCTACTGTATAGCACAGGGATTGTGAGAGAACATGACGGAAGATAAAATGAGCAAAAGAATGTGTATGAATGTATGACTGGGTCACTTTGCTGAACAGCAGAAATTGACATGACATTGTAAATCGACTATAATTTTAAAACAATTTTTTAATAAATAAATAAAATAAAAAACAAATGTTAAAAGAAGTGACTCAGCCTCTTCTCCAGACAGTGACAAAATCAATATTATCTTTTCATTTCCGAAGATTTGATTCTAAAGAGGGCAGTTGGTAGCACTATATTAGACTCTAATTCAATCAGAGAAAAAAGCGTCTTTGTCACACAGCATCTCACTATTAACTCTGGTCTGATGCCAAAAACATTCTGCCTAAATATTTTTCCAATCTTTCTTAGACATTCTCTGCTTGAATAAGCCTGCATTAAGATCTAATAACATGTACATGGAAGACTATTATTTGTTTCAGTGTTTCTTACTAAGAGTAACATATATATACACACACATATATATATACACACACACATACATACATATACATATTATATATATATATATAAAATTTGATCTCAAAATACAAACAAAACAATCATCTAAAATCACAAACTTCACCTTAGAAACATGCTGATCGAAATAATCCCAGAGAAGGACAATTAAGTAAACCTGAAACAAATGCTGATGCTCAAGTTCATTTCAACATTAAAAGAATAATAGGAATGAAAAGTCACAAGTTTGATGGGAAATTTTCATTCGCATCATATTAAGTATTTTAATTACATCAGTTAATCTGGGGATGTGCCTTGCAGTTGGGAAATCATGAAGCAAATTTAACAAAATTACTCTCAGAAAAGAATTACTAGTCATCAAAACCTCTGAAAGATTAAAACTATAAATCTGAAAAAAAAATTGTTTTTTGCTTTGCTCCACCTTATTTTCTTTTTTTGATAGAGTAGATGCCCCAGAGGCTCTGACCCAGCTTCAGAAGAAGAGCCAGTATAGCGTGGGTTCCAGGGGGAAAAAAATTATCAATGGGTGGATTAGCAAGGCTGTAACAGGGATTAAGAAGTGACACAGGCAAGGAACACCCTAAAAGTGTGTATATAAGGGCCCAAAAGGCAGCCTGCAAACAGGCACTTCACCATCCCCTCTCCTCCTCACCTGTACAAGCTAAACCTCTGCAGGGACATCATGTCTTGCTCAACTCGCGTGTCCTCCTCCAGGGCCAGAGGCAGCAGCTCCGTCAGGGTGTCTGCCGGTGGCAGCAGCTTCAGCAGCGGGAGCCGATGCGGTCTGGGGGCAGGCTCTGCCCGGGGCTTCCGAGGAGGAGCCGGCAGCTGTGGCCTCAGTGGGGGCTCCAGCTCGGGCTTCGGAGGCAGCTTTGGAGGGGGTTTTGGTAGCTGCTCCTTGGCAGGCGGTTTTGGAGGAGCTTCAGGCTCTGTGGCTGGCTATGGTGGAGGTTCTGGCTTTGGCGGGGGCTCTGGCTTTGGCGGGGGCTCTGGCTTTGGTGGGGGTTCTGGATTCGGCGGGGGTGCCAGTGGAGGCTTCTATAGCTACGGTGGTGGTTTGGGTGGTGGTGTTGGCGATGGGGGGCTCTTCTCTGGAGGTGAAAAGCAAACCATGCAGAACCTCAATGACCGCCTGGCCAATTACCTAGACAAGGTCAGGGCCCTGGAGGAGGCCAACGCTGACCTGGAGCATAAAATCAAGGAGTGGTATGACAAATTTGGACCTGGGTCTAGAGATGTTGGATCAGGAAGAGATTACAGCAAATACTATCCAATCATTGACGATCTCAGGAAACAGGTGAGGCAGCTCTTCATTGCTGAGTGTCTATTATTTCTGTACCTTTCCCAAGTATTCAGCTCGTGTAGCGTAATGATGAATTTAAGTCAAGGAATTATTTGAAAGCATATCTGCTTCACTGTCTGTGTAAAGCGGGACTTGGTGTGTTTTGACTATGACAGTAAGTACTGTATAGATGACATCCAATCGCATCAGTTTTGTCTGCATCTCACGTTTGAATATTTCTACATAAGAGTAAAATGCGTACCATGCCAGTAGCTAATTATCCTAAGAGTATGGCTATGAGTCGACACTAGCTTAATCTAGTCATTTTGTGATTAATTCTGGCAGGTTGACATATTTTAATGTCTTACTAGATTTAAGATTCTTTTTCCAAGACTTTTTTTCTCCCTAGAAAATCTGGTGCAAAGAAAGTATGAGAATGTAGTGAAATCTAAAACGTTTAGCCACAGTTGTATGGGAAATATATTTTTTAAGGCTTTTTTGGAAGTGAAATTTATGTTTCACACTATTTTCTGAAAGCGCTCAGAGAATAACTGATCTTCCAAAACAGCTGAAATGTGCAGAGGGTTGCATCCTATAAAACAATGTTCCGTGTTGCTGTGGCTCTGGCGTAGGCCGTCAGCAACAGCTCTGATTAGACCCCTAGTCCGGAAACCTCCATGTGCCATGGGTGCAGCCCTCAAAAGACAAACGACAAAACAATGTTCCAGGCATATACCAGTAAATGTCCAAACTGTTCATTTCCGTAGTCTATGTATATGAGGGATATCAATGCAGGAGTCATTACTAAGTAGATTTTCTGAGCAATTCCCCTTTGAAAGCAAACTCAGGGTACATCGACTCTGACCCATTTACAAGCAGACGCAGGTAAAAAGCATCCATGATTTTTTTCGCTATTAATGTCTTTTCTAGATCACTGCTGCCACTATTGAAAATGCTGGGATCGTCCTGCAAATTGACAATGCCAGATTGGCTGCTGATGACTTCAGACTGAAGTAAGAAAAATGAAGATTTGTAGGAAAAAATAAAATTCAGTCCATTTGCTTAGTTTATTCCAAATTTTAAAGAATCATTTAGGGGCCCAAGACCAAAATTCACAAACATCCCGAGAGTAAATTTTTAAAAAACCATCATTCCACCAGCAAGAAAAGAAAGAGGCCATTTCAGGTGTTTTCGTTATAAAAAATACCATTGGCCATCAAGAGAATTCATGGAAGGCTCAGATTTTCCTTTATGGGGAAAAACTCCCAAGAAAAAAAATTAAGCCTTCATTTATCAAACTGCTCAGAGAAGAAAATGTCTTTTTAATGTGTAAGGATGGACTGTACTCTTTGAAACAAGCTGGACTATGCCCTTCCAGGTACGAGAATGAGCTGTATCTCCGGCAGAGCGTGGAAGCCGACATCAACGGCCTGCGGAAAGTCCTGGACGACTTGACCATGACTCGCTCGGACCTCGAGATGCAGATGGAGAACCTGGTGGAGGAGCTGACCTACCTGAAGAAGAACCACGAGGAGGTAAGCACTCAAGCCACGATTCAATGACTCTGGCCTACAGAGATGCCTCCACATCCATTCCATAAAAATAAAATAAATTTGGAGTTCCCGTTGTAGCATAGCAGGTTAAGAACCTGACTAGTATCCACAAGGATTTGGGTTCCATCCCTGGCCTCACTCAGTGGGTTAAGGGATCTGGTGTTGCCGTGAGCTGTGGCGCAGGTCGCAGACACAGCTCGCCTTGCTGCAGCTGTGGCATAGGAAGGCAGACGAAGCTCTGATTCTACCCCTAGCTCAGGAACCTTCCATATGCCACAGGTGTGGCCCTAAAAATAAATAAATAATAAATAAAATAAAATAACTTAAATTCCATCTGAATGGATTTCCAACTTCTATGAAGGAGGGAGGAAGGGGGAGGAAAGCCATAACAGCAAATTATGTGTATATTTGATGGGTTGGTTTTTTTCCCTTTTGTGTCCCAGTTTTAGCTTTTTGTTGGTGTGTTCACACTTTAGGAAGTCTTCGCTTTTCTGTTTTCATCCCTACTGTCATTTTTTCCCCCTCTTGCTAGGAAATGAAGAGTATGCAAGGAAGCTCCGGAGGAGACGTGACAGTGGAAATGAACGCTGCCCCAGGAACAGATCTGACTAAGTTACTGAATGACATGAGGGCACAGTACGAGGAGCTGGCTGAGCAGAACCGCCGCGAGGCTGAGGAGCAGTTCAAGAAGCAGGTAGATCTTCACCCAGAGCCTCTGAGCCCACAGCTACACACAAGCCACCTTGGCTCCTGGCATCAGCCTGCAATGATTGCATTTTATTTGTATTTAGAGTGCCTCCCTGCAAGCACAGATCTCTACTGACGCTGGGGCAGCCAGTTCCGCCAAGAATGAGATAACAGAACTGAAACGCACCCTACAGGCCCTGGAAATTGAGCTGCAGTCCCAACTGGTCATGGTTTGTGCAAACAGCTTTTCAAAAATCTCCAATGGGTAGTTGAATGATTCGATTTTCTGCTTTGCCAAGATATTCCACTTGACACATCATAAAAGCAGGATAAAGGATGACTGTATTGCGGTTGTCAAAGCAGAAAACATTCCAGTTAAAGGTAATATACTGTTTCCATAAAAGATTTAGCTTTTAAAAAGTAATGCCAACAAAAATTAAGGAAACACGAGTTCTCTTGCGGTACAGCAGGTTAAGGATCTGGCATTGTCTCTGCAGTCAGGTCACTGCTGTGGTGTGGGTTCAATCCCTGGCCCAGGAACATCCATAATGCCGTGGGCACGGCAAAAAATAAATAAATAAATAAATAAGGAAACATGGATAGAGCAATAGAATTTGTAACTCTGAGGAAGTACACTTGTAGCATCTTATAAAGTGTTGTATATTTTTAATCATCCAATGATTTATTTTCATCATGAAATTTTTATGTTTTTTCCTCTTAGAAAAGCTCCTTGGAGGGGACCTTGGCTGACACAGAAGCTGGCTATATGGCGCAGCTGTCACAAATCCAGATTCAGATCAGCAGCCTGGAGGAGCAGATCTGCCAGATCCGGGGCGAGACCGAATGCCAGAACGCTGAATATGAGCAACTGCTGGACATCAAGACCCGCCTGGAGATGGAGATTGAGACCTACCGCCGCCTGCTCGATGGAGAAGGAGGGTAAATGAAACAGGACCACGCTAAATGCATACCTTGGTGTATTTACATTATGAAACCAAAAAGGGGCTTGGGGAATGGGACTTGTATTTATAAAGTGTCAGTGACACAATCTGATCAAAAGATAGCTGGCTTCATCATAAAGAGCCCTCTGCCTGGAGGGTTTCTCCTGCCTTTGCAAACTACAAAGGAAAACTTTTTTTTTTTTTTCTTCCAGTGGTTCTGGTTTTGGAGGATGTGATTTTAGAAACTCAGGATCCAGAAACATAGGATCCAGGGATTCATCCGTGTCTGGTGACTCAAGATCTGGAAGCTGTTCTGTCCAAGGAAGAGGTAGACGTCTTTTTTCTTCATGTTCCTGATCACTTTATCACTGAAAAGTAAAGGCATGCTTTGCTTGTCACATAGAAAATATATACCATGCTTCACATCATACCATGTGAATATGGTATGTTCTCTCTGGGTAACGTTACACCGTGTTACCGGGAAATGCACCTGGATTTCTCTTGATCTATGTATCTGTGACAGTTTCCGGACTGACATTTCGATTCCGTGATTTTCAGATCCAAGCAAGTCAAGAGTGACTAAGACCATCGTGGAGGAGGTGGTGGATGGCAAAGTCGTCTCATCTCAAGTCAGCAATATTTCTGAGGTTAAACTTAAATAAGCAAGTTTCCAGATCAACAAGAGTGTCTTTCAGAGGAAAAAAAAAATCTAAAGGACACAGATAAAGAAATTGCATCAATCTGCCATCTTTCTGGACAACTTCAGGAGAAAGTTTCATCCAGAAATAGATGACCAACTAATTTTTCTGCATCCTCTCCTTTTCTTACTAGAATGCTCTTGAAAAAGTTGACAGCTTGGCTCTGTTTCTAATGCTTCAATAAACTTACTTTTGCAAGTTAACTAAATTACTCCTGATTTTTCAAAGAAATTCAACATTTTACCCGGAAATGAAGCTGTCAGTTCCGATCTAGCTACATTGTTACTAATAAGAATGTATACATTATACATTATTTATATAGTATCATCTTCATAATAATCAAGGTTATAACCATTTTGTGGGTGGGAAATTTTAATAACATCGCCTTAGAACTCAGGTATAGCTGAAACTGGATCTCACCATACCTAAAAAAACAACCAACCGCTTAGCCCACCAAGAAGGATGAAATTATTTGAATAATCAATCTATAATTATTATTCCACCTATAATTATTACTCTAGTTTCTTTATGTCCATCACTGAACGGAGTATTTCATGAGATTAAAAAAAAAAAAAAACTTACATTTTAGATGGAGAGGAAAGCTAAAAACACAAAGACAGTAAAGAGCACAGTGTGTTCACAGAGAAGGGCTTGATTCCACAGTATCTACCAGAAGTGCCCACAGAAATCTGACAAGTGTGTGTTTGCAGAATATTTAGGAGACTGGTCAAAAGAAAAGTCTCGGGAGGCAAGATGGGATAGATGATACGGTGCCAGATTTCTGAAAACCCTGAACATTCCAAAGAGAGGCGATGCTTGGATATTTACTCCCTTGTCAAGTCCAGCCGCACCTCTAACCAAAAACTGTCACCTAGCCAAGCTGGTGTTTTCTTTTCCCAGCCTCAATTACTGAAGGCTTTTACCCCATGGGTGGTCCACAGAACACTGTCTTATCTTGCTTGGGAAATGTTACCCCATGGGTGGTCCACAGAACACTGTCTTATCTTGCTTGGGAAATGAAGTCTCTTAACCTAAGGCAGGAGGTGGGGCAGGTCAGGCCCAGGAAGAAACAGGCATGGGAGAAAGCCACACTGGGTAAGAATTCTCCCACTCAAAGAGTTTGGTATGATCAGGCCACAAATTAGATCACCCATCCCACAAGCCAGACCTCAAGAAAAGAACATGGGACTTGGTGTGAAAACTCAAATTAAAAAACTGGGAGTTCCCATTGTGGCTCAGCAGGTTAAAAACCCAATCAGTGTCAGTGAGGATGAGGGTTTGATCCCTGGCCTCACTCAGTGGATTAAGGATCCCGCACTGCCAAAAGCTGCAGCATAGGTAGCAGACACAGCTCAGATCTGATGTTGCTGTGGCTGTGGTACAGGCTGGCAGCTGAAGCTCTGATTCGACCCCTTGCCCGGGAACCTCCATATGCCACAGGGGCGGCCCGAAAAAAGAAAGAAAAGACTACCCCCCAAAAGTATTATTATAATGTTCTGCAAATGCTCATCTATAAGTTACAATAGAAAATTTACACTGGGAGTTCCCATTGTGGCTCAGCAGATTAAAGACCCAACAAAGTCTCCATGAGGATGCCGATTCGATCCTTGGCCTCATTCACGGCATAGCCACAAGTTGCAGCTCGGATCCAGTGTTGCCATGGCTGTGGTATAGGCCTCAGCTGTAGCTCCAATTTGTCCTCTAGCCCAGGAATTTCGATATGCTTTCAGGTGCGGCCATAAAAAGAAAAAAAAAAAATTTACATTGACTTCCACATCAAGTTGCCAGGAATCACTTTTAGGAGAATTTCATTGTCTTTCTCCTTTTTTTGGCTACGTCCACAGCATGCAGAAGTTCCTGTGCCAGGGATTGAACCTGTGCCACAGCAGTGACAATACCAGATCCTTAACCCATTATGCCACCAGGGAACTCCATATGACCTTTCCCAAAAGAGAGACAGTAACCACCCAGAGATGGGAGAGCAAGAAAAATAGAAAACTCAGTCCAGAAACACTGGTTGGCTGTCAGCTGGATGGGACCAGCGGCGTTTCAGAGACAGGTACTGTATTCCAGTCCACCCACCACAAAAATTGTCCAAAGATCTGGAAATTGTTTTCGGGAAACTGCAATAGCCAAGGATATAACGTTATAATACGTTATAATACTGAGTTATAGGAGTTCCCGTCATGGCGCAGTGGTTAACGAATCCGACTAGGAACCATGAGGTTGCGGGTTCGGTCCCTGCCCTTGCTCAGTGGGTTAACAATCCGGTGTTGCCGTGAGCTGTGATGTAGGTTGCAGACGCGGCTCGGATCCTGCGTTGCTGTGGCTCTGGCGTAGGCCAGTGGCTACAGCTCCGATTTGACCCCTAGCCTGGGAACGTCCATATGCCGCGGGAGCGGCCCAGAGAAATAGCAAAAAGACAAAAAAAAAAATTGAGTTATAATACAGAGTATCCTAGAGTTCTCGTCATGGCTCAGTGGTTAACGAATCCGACTAGGAACCATGAGGCAAGCTGCTGCAGTGACAATGCCGAATCCTTAACCCACTGCAGCACAAGGGAACTCTGAAAACTTCACTTTTATGCACAAAAGCACAGATGACATGCAATCTGATAAGATCCATTGTAAAATTTTTATAAGATGGAGAGACGACTTTGTAAAGAACTGACACACGTGTTTTGAGAAATATAATCATAGTCCAAGCATCCCCTCTTATCCTTGAAAATCCTCTATTGGTACCATGCATAACTGAGGTTATTAGTGCCTGGAATTTACAGACCTTGTAGAAAGAGCTTTTCATACTCTCACACCCTCTGTCGATTAAGTTTTATACCCTCATCTTTAGAGACATACTCTGCTTTTAGCTTTACTCGTTGTTGGCAGCTACATGTAAAATAAATTATGTCAAATAATTTTTTATGATTTTGCCTAAGATCAAAACGTCAGATTTTTAAATCTCCATGTTTTTATGCAAACATAGGCTTCATTGCACCATTTCAAAATGAGGTCATTTTGCTATCCCTACTGAGCACTCCACACCCAAAAGTTTCCATGAAGATCCAATATTAGCATGTGTGTGATTTCGATCACAATCATAGCAACTTAAAACAAATCACACAATTTTAATGACATCAATGAACTTGGTTACAAAACAGAAACAGACACACAGACATAGAAAACAAATTTACCGTACCGGAGTTCCCGTTGTGACTCAGTGGTTAACGAATCCAACTAAGAACCATGAGGTTGCGGGTTCATTCCCTGGCCTTGCTCAGTGGGTTAAGGATCCCACGTTGCTGTGAGCTGTGGTGTAGGTCGCAGACACGGCTCGGATCCTGTGTTGCTGTGGCTCTGGTGTAGGCCGGCGGCTACAGCTCCGATTCGACCCCTAGCCTGGGAACCTCCATATGCCGAGAGAGCAGCCCAAGAAATGACAAAAAGACAAAAAAAAAAAAAGAAAACAAACTTACAGTTACCAAAGGGGAAACAGGGGGGAGAAGGGCAAATGAGAAGTTTGGGACTAGCAGATACAAACTACTACATATAAAATAAACAATAAGGCCCTACTGTATAACATAGGGAACTATATTCAGTATCCTGAAATAAACCATAATGGAAAAGAATATGAAAAAGAATCTGCATATATATTTATAACTGAATCACTTTGTTATATATACCTGAAACTAACACAACATTGTAAACCAACTATACTTCAATTTTATTTATTTATTTATTTATTTATTTAGTCTTTTTGCCATTTCTAGGGCCGCTCCTGCGGCATATGGAGGTTCCCAGGCTAGGGGTCGAATCGGAGCTGTAGCCGCCGGCCTACACCAGAGCCACAGCAACACAGGATCCGAGCCGTGTCTGCGACCTACACCACAGCTCACGGCAACGCCAGATCATTAACCCACTGAGCAAGGGCAGGGACTGAACCTGCAACCTCATGGTTTCCTAGTCGGATTCGTTAACCACTGCGCCACGACGGGAACTCCTATACTTCAATTTTAAAAAGTAGATAGATAGATAGATAGATAGATAGATAGATAGATAGATAGATAGATGAAGAAAAATACATTTTGTAATATGGAAGTCATGGGGGGCAGGGGCTTCCCCACGATAATAAGGGATTGGGAGAGGAGGTAGAGTATGTCACGGTTATTATCAGATGAGCATTTCTGCTACAATTCAGGATCTGCAAAAGTCATTTTAGCTGCAAAAGGAACACGAAGCAGCCACCACAGAGGTTTATATAAGAACCTAGAGAAACTTACAAGTTTGCTATTTAATACTAACCCAGAACACCGTATTATATCAGCTCCTCCATTTCACTTTAAGTTTTCGAGGGTCTTACACCTTCATAAAATAATATAAAATTAGATAGCATTGATCATGTTGAAAGTCCAAGACAGGCTTCAAGAAAATTTTAAACTTAAGATTTTATTTTCCTGCAATTGACAAAATTCAAGAAAAACATAATATGGGAATATTGAAATGAATATACTAAAATGAATGAGATCCTTTTCTCTTTCTACATTTTATTCTTATTTACTGCTCAGATTATAGAAGCTAAGGATCAGCCACTTTCTCTTACGTCACCAGAAATCCCTAAAACTGATTTCAAAGAGCTCATCTGAAGAGATGGCATACTTGTCATACAATTCCAAAGGGAAATAAAATGTAATAAGCACCGTCATTAAAAAAACATACAAGGGAGTTCCCATCATGGCTCAGCAGGTTATGAACCCAACTGGTATCCATGAGGATGCTGGCTGGATCCCTGGCCTCACTTGGTGGGTTAAAGATCTGGCATTGCTGCGAGCTGTGGTGTAGGCTGCAGACTTGGCTCGGATCCCATGTTGCTATGGCTGTGGCTGTGGCCAGCAGCTGAAGCTCTGATTCAACCCCTAACCTTCAAACTTCCTTATGCCGCAGGTGCAGCCCTGAAAGAAAAAAACAAAACAAAACAAAACATGAGAGCCTAAGGGAAAAGACAGGTTTATAACTAGGCTGATATCATGTACATATTCTTGGCTTCATTTCTCCAATTTTTGATAATAGATGCCTAAAGGCATTCTCTGTGCCTTTAAGTAACTAAGACATTGTAAGGAGTTTAACAAATAACTACCAAAATGATATTTTAGTATTACAGATATCATTAAAAATCCTTAAGGCGATGCTACCAGAGACAGAACACCACTTTATCAGCTACTAAAAGGAGTTACCAATTGATAACTCTCGACACTTTCCTGGAGGCACTGGGTTTCTCAGGGTTGAAGATTTTCATCATGTCATACTTTGCCCCAAATCAAGTCTATGGCAATTAGACTTCGAAAAAGAAAGAATTGTACGGGTGGGACATATGGCTTAAGCGGCTTCTAAGGAGCTTTTCGCAGCAACTTTGGGGGTGTTAGCTTGGAAGAAGGTAAGAGCTGGTGCTCTCTGGAAATGAGAATAAGAGGATGAGAAACCTAAATGACATCTTCACAGTTCACCTGGACCAGATGGGGATCTTGAGCAGGAAAACAGTACCTTTGAACATAAAATCAAAGCATCATATAAGAAATTTGGGGGGTTCCTGCTATGGCACAAGTGGGTTAAGAATCCAACTGCAGTGGTTTGAGTCACTGTGGAGGCTCAGGTTCAGACCCCAGCCCACTGCAGGGGGTTAAAGGATCCAGCATTGCTGCAATGGCAGTGTAGGTCTCAGCTGCCTCCAGATTTTATCCCTGGCCCAGGAACTTCATTATGCCATGGAGGTGGCATAAAAAAGAAAAAAAAAATGGAAAGAAAGAAATTTGTACTTGAGGCTAATGGTCAAGGAGAAAAACAGGACTACAAAAAGTTCTACCATCAGATAATTGAGGAACTTCAAAACAAGGTAAGAAGCTTAGCTACTGCTGCAAGAAGAACTACACTAAAAATGACAAAATATTAAAAGATTGGGACCATCTTACATATACCTGAACTTTTCTCAATTTAACCAGATTAAGGAGTTTAACAAGCAACAGAATATACCTCTTAGCTATGTCAGTTTTTTTTTTCTTCTATTTTGCTCACTTTTATATGGTTCATTTTATAGAAAGAGTTCTAGAAATGTTTCTAAGTACTTAAATAAAAATTTAAGTAAATTACATCTAGCCATTTTATTCTTAGATGAAGAGATAAATGGTATAGAGAAATATTTAGACAATTATTTAATGTCTGTGTCATTAGCAAATCACACACGTATAAATTTTTTCAAGACCCTAAAATTGGCATATGCTAAATACCAGTGCACAGACGCTCAGCATGTGGATGTAACAAACACAACTTTTTTGTGTGTTCTGCTTTTCCAAATATCAGATGCAACCATTAACAGCACCAGCTTCAGGCTGCAGGCTGACAACGTAAAACTAGAAGCCAAGGGCTTCAGACAAAAAGAGGATGTGGTTACCTTCAATGGCACAGTGGAAAATATAAACCAAGGAGAGAAACACTACGGGAAGCTATGCTTATTTTTATGCTAGAGTCACAAGTTATGCAATAAATTTATTTTTAGAGATAAATGAAATCCTAAAAATGAACAAATATTTTAGCTAAATACGCTCTAGATGGCCATTATTTGGAAGAATGTTTAGTGTTCGAAGAATCGCCATCTGATTTATGTCTCATCAGTACGAATTTTTATGTATCGGGTATATTTTAAGGGAGGCTCCTAAAAAGTGCCGTTATGTGTTTCTGAGACTCTTTAATTTATTCCTTTCTGTGTGCACGCATACAAGGCTCTCAACAAACCAGAGGAAATAAAGTGTGGCAAGGCTGTCCCAAGATATAAAAATGCTGGGAGGGTTCTGCCCCAAAGCTGTCAGCATTTTATATGAAGTACTAACAATGCGAAATGTTAAGAGCAAATGCTATTTACAAGAAAGAGTGAACTGAATGAGCTTAGCATTTCTGGGACAGCTCTGGAAGACACTGTTGAGAATAGAGTGTTAACACTACCCTAACAGCCACTGAAAGCATTTGAAAGTTTTTCCAGGTTTAAGACTGAATTGGCCCTGTGCCAGCTGACATCGACGGACCTGACTTTGTCCAACACTGATCTGGAAACGCAGGTGGAAACGGGCAGAGGAGTTAGCTGATCTCCAGACGAAACACGAAGATGCCGTGCCCCCACACAGAGGCACAACTGGCCCCTTCCTTACGTAATTGGTGTCTTCATTTTCAATGTAATGACGACGTCAAAGAGAACACTAGCAAATGAAGGGAATTCCACCGTAGAATTCCTTGATGGTTGTTTCTAATTCAGGACATTAAAAGCCTACCAGCTGATGCAGGCTCTTTTCTTCCTTCTTTCTCTTTTTTTTTCCTCTTTATGATTGTACCCAGTGGCATATGGAAGTTCCCAGGCTGGGTCAAATCGGCGCTGCATCTGCGACCTATATCGCAGAGGTTTCTTAATCCACTGGGCGAGACCAGTGATGGAACTCGCCTCCTGACAGACACTATTTCAGGTTCTTAACCCAGTGAACCACAGCAGGAACTCCTGATGCTGGCTCTTGAGAGGTGCGTGGAGCTGGACACTGCCTCTGAAGCTGATCTAACCAAGCTAATCAATGGTTACTAATCTCTTAGATCTCACTCTGAAGCAGTGACCAAGCCAAACCCCAGGGATGCTGAAATGACATTCAAAAACAAGGTAAACTAAAAACACATTCAAGGTCAGAAAATTAGTAGGACCTCCCTTCACTGGTAAATGATTGTTTTGAAGGGTATTTCAGAGCAGAGCGCTACAGCAGCAGATGGCTATCACTGCTGATGCCTCCAATTCTGCTAAGACTGAGATGAAGTCACTGAAGCAGACTTTTCAAGCCCTGGGGCCAGAACTTCAGTCTGCAGGAGCCCTAGTAGGTAAAAATCTCCCCCTGGATCAATACACTGAACACCAATTTATCCATACAGATAATTTTATGATTTCACTTCAGCAACATGCTTCCAAAATATGATATTCCCTAATGTTTATTTTTAAAATCCCTTAAGAAAATTTTGCCATCTTGGACTTCTTCAGCCAGTAACTTGGACAGGAAAGTTTCCATGTCTGGAAGCAAAACTATTAACTACACAGATTAGCCTCTATTCTGCAAATACTACAGGCCCTGAATTAGCTGAGACACCGCAGTTATCAATGTGAGATCATTGTTAGGGGAACACTAGGCTGGCTTGTTTTCAGAATAAGATCATTTGTTTCTATCCTAGGTGGTGGGGTGAGATTGCTGTCTGAAAGCTTAAGGGTATTAATCTAGATAAAATGTCTTCTTGTAGATCAGCTAGGATTTCATTCAGTATCAAGGAGTATAGGAGTCCCTGGTGGCCTCTCGGTTAAGGAGCATTATCACTGCTGTGGCTCTAGCCACTGCTGTGACGTGGGTTCAATCCCTGGCCCAGGGAACTTCCACATGCCGCACTCTGAGTTAAAAAAAAAAAAAAAGTGTATATACTGCGTTTTAATTAAGGAAATTTAATACACTTAAACTTGAATAATAATGTTTCCCCCTTTTTTGGTCAGGCTTGAGGCACGTGGAAGTTTCTGGACCAGGGATCGAACCCGAACCATAGTAGCAAGCCAGGCAGCTGCAGCAACACCACCACATCCTTAACCTGCTGCAGCACAAGAGAATGCCTCGCTGCTTTTTTTAAATATCCTTACCTATCATCTTTTTTTCAATTGAAGTATAGTGGATTTACAATGTTGGGTTTTTTCAGGTGTACAGCAAAATGATTGCTATACTTTTTTTTCAGGTTATTTTCCTTTATAGTTTTTTTTTTTTAATTTTTTGTCTCTTGTCTTTTTAGGGCTGCACCCAAGGTATATGGAGGTTCCCAGGCTAGGGGTCGAATCAGAGCTATAGTTGCCAGCCTACAGCACAGCCACAGCAAAGCCATATCCAAGCCGCGTCTGCAACCTACACTGTAGCTCATGACAACGCCAGATCCTTAACCCATTCAGTGAGGCCAGGGATAGAACCCACGTCCTCATGGATACTGGCCAGGTTCATTAACCACTGAGCCACGACGGGAACTCCTCCTTTATAAGTTATTACAAAATATTTTACTTTGCTTTTTAAATCAATTTTCACTTATACTCCAAAAACCAAGATGGTTCATGATGAGCATTTATAGTGTCCAATGTTTCAGGGTCAGAGAGATGGGAGTCAGGACAGAGGTAGCATTTCTATCTTCTGGGAATTACAATTTCACCATAGGGAAGCTTTTATTAAACTAATTCTACATTAGCAAGTTGCTATATTTTGTATTGACTTGGTAGACCTGAGCCCTAGTCCCGGACTGTCTCTAAACTCAGTATATAACCTTAGATAAGTCACTCTTATCCACCTCATTTCTCCACCTCATTTTCTCTTTATTTGTAAAACAGTGGAGATGGTGATCCCTAACTGTTCTAAAATCTACGACTCTATGCGACTGAATTGTAAAAACAATCAGAAAATTATCAAGGCGGTGAAATGAGTGTTATAGAGAATTAAACTGAGATCAGGAGTTCCTTGTGTGGCTCAATGGGTTAAGAACCCCGTATAGTGTCCATGAGGATGCGGGTTCAATCCCTGGCCTCACTCTGTGGGTTAAGGATCTGGCATTGCTGCAAGCTACAGCATAGGTTGCAGGTGCAGCTCAGATCTGGTGCTGCCATGGCTGTGGTGTAAGCCAGCAGCTGCAGCTCTGATTTGACCCCTAGACCAGGAACTTCCATATGCCACAGGTGTGGCCACAAAAAGAAAAAAAAGGGGGGGGGAGATCAGATTTACCCTAATTCAAGGAATTTGGTGAAACTTTGGTGATCCATTACCTCCAACGTCAGGTTCTAAGTACAGTGTATCAACTTTGGCACTCTACATATTTTAGGCTGGTTAATTCTTTGCCGAGGGGGTGGTCGTCCTGTGGTTTGTAAGATATGCAGCAGCATCTATGGTTTTCACCCACTAGACACCAGAATCATCCCCCATCACCAGCTGTGACAACCAAAATGTCTTGAAACAGGGTCACCCGTGTCTCCAGCCCCATGCTCCACCCAACCCCCAGCAGAGGAAGTGCATATATAACCCCCGTTGAGAATTCCTTCTCTCCAGTACGAAAGCAGCTTCTTCCTACCCACCAAAGCAAATGTTCACCATGGTACCAAAAGCTCAGCTTGGTAAGAAAGACACAGGATGACATATCCCCCTTCCCTCAAATCCAAAACCTCACCCCCTTAAAACATGGTGTCCAAGTGGGAAAGGTCACCTCTGGGTGTCTTTTGTCTTTTTAGGGCCGCACCACTACTTGAAAGAGAAGGGGTTAGAACAGAAGAGAATGTTTGTGTTATCATCTTCTTTCTTGAAAAGTGAATAGAAACACTTTCTGAAACGAATCTACCTAAATCTTCCTTTCGTCTTTTCTCTTGAGAAAATGTCAAACTTCACTGCACCCTCAAGAAACATCCCTGAAAGCCGAGCTAACAGAACCAAAGGCCAGCTTTCATAGACCGGGGGCAGACGGGCACCTTGTTGATCCAGTTCCTCGCAGTCTGCAGGGAGACCGAGAGCCAGAGCGCAGACGACCAGCAGCTCCTGGACACCAAGCAAAATGCACCTGCGGGAGGAAATTGAGACCTGCCACTGCCTGCTCTAGGAGCAGGGCTGCTACGGGAGAAGCTTCAGGTTTAATGAAGAAGGGGATCGGGTGGGGCTGGTGGCAAGGGGTTGAAATGTATACCTACATAAATAATAATAAACATCACATTTAAATGATTTCCTTCCATTGTTCAACTCAAAATGTGGGGAGACATTTTTATGTACATTTACTTTGAAAGGTCAAAGGAGGTAAAGAAGGAAAGGAGACAGAATAGGGTAAGATGCTCAATGGAAGATTAAAAGGTGATGAAACAAAGTTTAAACTTTGGTTGTAGGCTAGTTTAAGACTGTTTTTCAAACCATGGGTTGTGAACTGTTAGTAGATCTTTTAAAATATGGGGACACAATCAGCATTATTAAATGGAATGGAATAGAAATGATCAAAGTACATGTTATCTACAAATGGTAGATATTATTTTATAAAGGTCTTTTTATTTTTATTTTATTTTATTTTATTTTTTTGTCTTTTTAGCTATTTCTTGGGCCGCTCCCGCGGCATATGGAGGTTCCCAGGCTAGGGGTCTAATCGGAGCTGGAGCCACCGGCCTACGCCAGAGCTACAGCAATGCGGGATCCGAGCTGCGTCTGCAACCTACACCACAGCTCACAGCAACGCCAGATCCTCAACCCACTGAGCAAGGGCAGGGACCGAACCCGCAACCTCGTGGTTCCTAGTCAGATTCGTTAACCACTGCGCCACGACGGGAACTCCTATAAAGGTCTTTTTAAATTATAAATGTGTGTGTGGGCTGTGTACTGAGGTCGTGGTATAAAATGTATTTCTTCTTGTGAGCTACAGTGAAGAGTTGGAAAGCTACCACGCTGTTTTGTTTTGAGATTTGGGGGATGGATGCAGGCTGTCTCTCCCTCCGTCAGTCCCCCTTCCACACGGCTGCCCCAGAACAGCTCCCAAATTCACATCACATCATTCTGATGTTTCACATACACCGGCTCCCTGCTTGCTCCCTCCCGCCTTTATAAAACCCCACACCCTTCACCATCTGACTCGCATCTACTCCTCTCTCCATTCCTCTCTCCTATAAGCCACCCCCAGGTCCTGCCCTGCATAGGTACCTTAAACTCCAGCCATACTGAACTTCCCTCTGTTCCCCAAACTTGCAAGTTCTTTCACCTCCCTGTAGAATAGACATTGGTCTAAGGATTCTATATTTATCAGCTAATTCACTACTCACTATGACCTGAGGAAGAAAACACGTACTATCCCCATTTTACAGGTGAGGAAAATCAGACACAAAGCAAGTTAAGGAATTTGTCCAAGGCAGCTGTTAAGTGACCTTTCCAAGTTTCCAACACAGGCAGTCTAGCTCCAGAGCCCATGTTCTTAATGCTTTGCTAATTTTTTTATTCTTTCCCTTAATGGTCCTCCCTGACATTTTCTTTGCTTTTTCTACTTGGCAAACGCCTATTCCTTCCCCAAGACCCAGTTCAAAGTCACCCAAGTCATCTATGAAAACTTCCTCCACAGCCCTAGACAGACATAGTTGTTCCATCCTGTGTACATGTTATTTTTTATTGTGACAAACTGGACTCTTAGGATGGAGAGGGCACCTTCAGAGGTGACGAGGGGCTCAGATGTAATAGCCTTTTTTTTTTTTTTTTTTGGCCCTGCTCATGGCATGTGGAAGTTCCCAAGCCAGGAACTGACGCAAGTGACCCAAGCTGCTACAGTGACAATGCTGGATCCTTAATCTAATGAGCCGCAAAGAAGCTCCTATAAGAGTTTTTTAAGTTCCATTTCCTCATCAAGGATCATGAAAGGCACTCCATTCAAGGAGGGGTGTGCAATCTGATGCTCTTCAGGGAGGTCAAGACTCAAAATCTACAGGATTCAAGGAAAGAACTTCTCTCTCTCTCCGTTTTTTTGTTTTGTTTTGTTTATTTATTTATTTTTTGGCCGCCCCCATAGCATACGGAAGTTCCCAGGCCAGGAATCAAATCCAAGCCACAGCTGTGACCAATGCCACAATGGGAACTCCAAAAATGTTTTTGAATGTTTTTGTTTGTTTCTTTGTTTTTTGGTTTTTTTAAGGCCACACTCACGGCATATGGAAGTTCCCAGGCTAGGGATTGAATCGGAGCTGTAGCTTCCAGCTTACACCACAGCCACAGCAACGCCAGATCCGAGCCACATCTGCCACCTACACCACAGCTCAGGGCAACACCGGATCCTTAACCAACTGAGCAAGGCCAGGGATGGAACTAGTATCCTCATGGATACTAGTTGGATTCATTACTGCTGAGCCATGATGGGAACTTACAAAATGTTTGAATTTGAAGGAAGGATTTGAATAGGCAAGACATGAAGCCAACATGAATGAAGACAAAGTAATGGGATAGACCATGATTTACATGCAACTATGAAGCTGAATCTGGCAGAGTGAAGAATTCACCTTGGCGAACCACAGGGGTAAGACTAGATACGTGAAATAAGGTCAAACCATGAAGAGTCTTTAAGGGCTTCTCTGAGGAGAAAAGAATGATCTTAAGTTCCACAGTGAACTCTTAAAAGCCTGAGTTTAGGAGTAAGCTCCCAAGGGTTGAGCAAGGAAATTAATACACCCTCTGCATGCAGGATGGATTAGAGAGATCGGAATAGAGACCAGGGACACAGTGAATAGGTTACTGTAGCAATTCAGGGATCCAGTGACATTTTTCTGAACTGAAATAATCCTGGGAGAAGTAAAGAATCTGAGAGAGAGGATTTGGTTCATTATAAGACTTTAAAGAGCTCAGAGTAAACAAAATTTTTTAAGTTTCAAAGTGGAATAAAAATTAACACATGGGGGGAGTTCCCGTCGTGGCGCAGTGGTTAACGAATCCGACTAGGAACCATGAGGTTGCGGGTTCGGTCCCTGCCCTTGCTCAGTGGGTTAACGATCCAGCGTTGCCGTGAGCTGTGGTGTAGGTCGCAGATGCGGCTTCGATCCCGCGTTGCTGTGGCTCTGGCGTAGGCCGGTGGCTACAGCTCCGATTCGACCCCTAGCCCGGGAACCTCCATATGCCGCGGGAGCGGCCCAAAAAAAAAAAAAAAATTAGCACATGGGGAGGAAGAGCAGAATTCGAAGGAAAGATAATAGAGTGAGTTGTAAGTATATTAAGTTTGATGTAACAATGGAAGACCCAACTGGAAATATTCAAGAGAAAACCAGAGATACAAATGGACAATTGCCTATAAGTTGCACTAAGATAGCTAAGTAAAGCATGAAAAACACAACAGTCTTTTTTGTTTTTCTTTCTTTTCGGCTGCGCTGGTGGCATAAGGAAGTTCCCAGGCTAGGGACTGAATCCAAGCCAGAGCTGTGACCTAAGCCACGGCTGCAGCAATACCAGATCCTTAATCCACTATGCCTTAATTGCTATGTAAAATTTATTATACACAGCAAAAGTCCTAACCAACTAGGAAACATTCAAATGTTTAGAGTACATTTTAAAAATCACTTTACCACTAAAAAAACTCTAGAAATTTCAGAACTAAATATATTTCGAGGTATGAATTATCTCAACTCCAGAACCACAACAGAGAGGTCCTTTACAGAAGTGAGTCAGACACAAAAACATACATATTCAGAACAGAATCATGCAAAGTCTGTCTTATAGGTACCCGACTTCACTCAAAAAATAGTTTTTGATTGTTTATAATAGGCAAGGACAGTAATAAGGTAATAGAACTAAACTACTGAAGGTATCCTATTCATACGGTTGAAAGAAGATCAAAGTTAATCCTAAAAGATTAACATTTTGGAGTCAATGAAAACTGAAAAACGTTTCCCTAGTTTTCAAACAAACACTGCTGACTTCAATGAACATCTCTTTCAAGACATGAGTCAGTGGTTTTCTGCCTACTTGGAGAAGTTTCAAAGATAATGATTTTTGAGGGCAAATGAGCTTGTGGTACCTGTATGTCCACATAGCGCCACGTTTCACTTCTGGAGTCAAAAATGACACGTGGAGTGAGCCATGGGTGAGAGGAGACATTTGAAAAAAGCAATTGCAGAGTTCCCATTGTGGCTTAGTGGTTAAGGAACCCGACCAGGAACCATGAAGATGTGGGTTCGACCCCTGTCCTTGCTCAGTAGGTTAAGGATCTGGTGTTGCCATGGGCTGTGGGGTAGGTCACAGATGGGGCTGGGATCTGGCGTTGCTGTGGCTGTGGTGTAGGCTGGCAGCTGTAGCTCTGGTTCGACCCCTAACTTGGGAATCTCCATATGCCACGGGTGCGGCTCTAAAAAGACAAAAGACCAAAAAACAAAACAAAACAAAAAACAAATTTGAAAAAAGCAATTGCGAAAGAGCTGAAACTTAATGGATTAGTATAATGGATTTTTCCGAAGGCAGCAGCGTGGACGTATTTGCAAAGTCCAGCAGAATGTGGAATCACAGAAAGGCTGCTCTTCTCACCTACCAACAGCCTTGTCGATCATATAGGCTGGACTAAACTTCAGAAAGTTTATTAACTTCCAAATGCAATTGTTTGTATCTTAAGCTAAAAGACATCTAAAAATGTATTAAACTTTATTTTGTTTATCTTCACTGAAAGCACCAGAGACGTAAGAAGTAGAAGAGAAATAAAAGTCAAACTGAGGGGCCCAAAAAATGAAAAGGAAATTTTTAAATGTTCATGAATGTCAGAACATTTTGTACCACAAATAGTATTGCAGACTACAGTCTTCAAGAAGTCAGCAACATGCTCGCTTCTGCGGCACATGTACTAAAATTGGAAAGATACAGAGATTAGCATAGCCCTTGAGCAAGGATGACATGCAAATTCATGAAGCAGTCCATATTTTTTGAAAAGGAACAGATCTATGTATATGTATAACTGATTTACTTTGCTGTGTACCTGAAACTGACACAGCTTTCTAAGTCAACTATATTCCAATAAAATTTATGTTTAAAAAATAAAAATTTTTGTCGTAGTTCCCTATTAGATTATGTGAAACACAAACATTACAATCTGAACTAGTCTGGAAGCTGGAAGCTTTTAAAACAAGGAGAGATTGGAGTTTCCTTCACGGCTCAGTGGTTAATCTGACTAGCACTCATGAGGACACAGGTTCGATCCCTGACCTCACTCAATGGGTTAAGGATCTGTTGTGCCGTGAGCTATGGTGTGGGTCACAGACGAGGCTCGGATCTGACATTGCTGTGGCTGTGGTGTAGGTCAGCAGCTGCAGTTCCAATTCAACCCCTAGCCTGAAAACTCCATATGCCACAGGTGCGGCCCTAAAAAGCAAAACAAAAAAACAAAACAAATAAAAAAACAAATTTAAAAAAAATTTTAAGGAGTTCCCATCAGCAGAAAAGAATCCGACTAGGAACTGTGAGACTGTAGGTTCAATCCCTGGCCTCGCTCAGTGTGTTAAGGATCTGGCGTTGCTATGAGCTGTGGTGTAGGCTGGCAGCTGTAGCTCTGATTCGACCCCTAACCTGGGAACCTCCATATGCCACGGGTATGGCTGTAAAAAGCAAAAAATAAAAATAAAAAACAAGTCAACAACTGTGTTAAGCACTAAATCAGAAAATGAATCTTGGACACTTTTACCTTGTTAACAGCTTATCTTTCAAAGATAGCTCAAAAGTTACTGTTAACTACACAAAGTTATAGTTAAAAGTAAAAAAGGGACACAGCTAAACCACTGACGATATCATATAGCATCACACAGCTGAGAAGAGGGTGAGCTCTGTTACACTCAGTTTTTAACACTGAGAATTTACCAAAGAGAATAGAAAATATTTTCCTAATTTTCAAACAGTGCTGACTTCAATGAACATCTTTTTCAAGACCTAAGTATCTAGTCTTAGGGCCGCTTGGGGAGGCTTCAAAGATAATGATTTCTTAAGGGTAAAATCTCCAGACGCCAGCATTTCCTCCAAATGCTCAGAATTATTCCACGGAAGTAGAAATGTTATATGCATGTAAAATGATACAATCTAGAGGTGTAATTAAATTGCATTAAACTGAAAATTGCTGGTATGCTGGTGTCTTTAATCGGAACACAGCCCCACACCCAAGAGGAAAAGATTATCACATTCAATCCTAAGCATACAACAGTAATCCCTAACAGAGCAACTTCTCTCCTTATTATACAATAAGAAGGTCAAAACAAACCTGAGCCTTGCCATGAACATTCCAGACCTCAAAACATACTTTTAAGAGAAGTTCAACAATTACCAACTTATTTTCAGGACAAGCTATGAAGTCAATGGCAGATAGTCTACTCTGGTCTTCATTCATTTATTCAAAAGCACTAAATAAGTGTTAAGTCTAAGGGGTTCGTGGGAACACCCACAAAATTAGTTAGTGGGAATTAGGGCAGGTTCCAAAGAAACATCAGACATGCACATGTTGCCCTTGAGAAGTTCACAGTCTAGTTAAGGAGAAAACAATTACCAAGCATTGTGAACCTCATGTAAAACGTCCTGAACTAATAAAATCTTTATTAACCCATGTATTTTATTTTCATAAGTTGAAAGCTATGTTTCATTCAGTGGATAAATCTGAGGACTTAAGCCTGAGAGGCAACATCTCAAGTAACCCTGAGAAAACTGCTCCTATATAATATATATAAAGCCTTTTTAGGGCTACACACACATCTTATGGAAGTTTCCAGGCTGGAGATGGAATCAGAGCTGCAGCTGCCAGCCTAGGCCACAGCCACAGCAACATCAGATCTGACATGCATCTGTGATCTACACCACACAGTGCAGCACCACTGGATCCTTAACCCACTGAGCAAGGCCAGGGATTGAACCTGCATCCTCATGGATACTAGTCGGGTTTGTAACCCTCTGAGCCACAACAGAATCTCTTTTTTTTTTTTTTAACTTTTTTGAACATATATAAGTGTGGGGGGGGGGGCATATGGAGGTTCCCAGGCTAGGGGTCCAATTAGAGCTGCAGCCACCAGCCCACACCACAACCACAGCAACGTCAGATCCAAGCCACATATGCAACCTATATCACAGCTCATGGCAACACTAGATCCTTAACCAACTGAGCGAGGCCAGGCATCAAACTCACAACCTCACGGTTACTGGTCGGATTCGTTTCTGCTGACCCACAGCAAGAACTCCCATCTTTGGGATATTATGATTAGTGTTTCTATCCATAAAGATAGAAAGCCAATTGACGGTTACATGGGCTGGGGTATCAGAATGGAAGTGACTGCTTGACCAGTACAAGTTTTCTTTGTAGGTGATGGAAATGGTTTGGAATTAAATAGATGTGTTGGCTACCCAAGGTTGTGAAATTACTAAATGAACTGTACATTTCTTTACTGGTTAATTTCATTATGTGAATTTCACCTCAATTAAATTGTTTTAACTGAAAGGCAAAGCCTCAGTTGCCACCTACCTAAAATAGGATCCTACCTGTGGGCTAAACTACAAATAAATAGGAAATGTCAGATATTTTAAAATAGCTTGCCTGTAACATGTAGGCTATCCTTCATAGCTAAGATTGGACACTACTTGCTCTGGGAAGCTTATTGGGGAAATACAATGAAAAACAAAATTTTCTCCTCATCCAGAAAGCCTCTCCACAAAGGTATTAGAGAAAGAAAACACTTTGGGGAGTTCCCGTCATGGCTCAGTGGTTAAAGAATACGACTAGGAACCATGAGGTTACGGGTTCGGTCCCTGACCTTGCTCGGTGGGTTAAGGATCCAGCGTTGCCATGAGCTGTGCTATAGGTCACAGACGCAGCTCAGATCCCACGTTGCTGTGGCTGGGCGTAGGCCAGCGGCTACAACTCCAATTAGACCCCTAGCCTGGAAACCTCCATATGCTGCAAGTGCGGCCCTGGAAAAGACAAAAAGACCCCCCCCCAAAAAAAGAAAACACTTTGGCTAGAGTGAGCAATAAACCAGAATGTGATGCAAATCACATTCAATCCACTAAGACTGCAGATAGGAGGAAACCTTACACTTTTATAGCCAAGCAGATACAACCCGTTATATCCCTGTTCTCAGGATAAAGGACAACTAGTCCTCAAGGAAGAGGACTTGACATCATCATTTGTCACACACAGTTCATCTGGTAGTCGGGGTGACTTTACCTGGCGATTGGGGTCACCATCTGTGTTTGCTAATAGGCTTCATATAAAGGAAAAGTACATTTCCTGTAGCAGGAGGTAGTTTAGGATGGATTTCCCAAAGGAACTGGGAGACAGGGGTGCTATTTTCCTTGGATGTTTACATCCGAAAGTATGGTTCCCAGGTCCTTGAGAAAGACATTCCCAGGTCATAAAGCTGGCCAAAGGCTTACTTAGTTTTTAAAAAGATTCGCTTACATTTGAAAGAGACAGAGAAAGAATTTATAAAGCTTCTAAAGTAATTGCCCTAAGAAAAGGGGTGGGGGAGGCCGGTCCCTTATTTTCAATAGGGTGAATTAAGCCTCTTATTTTTAATTTGTATTTGCCCTTACAAGCCTTCTCTGATCTCCTCAACAAAAAGTAATTACTCTCTCCTCGGAGGTGCCTTCCCTGTGGCATTTCCCAGCTTCTACCTTGAATTGAAGCAATGTGAAGGACCCAGAGGTTTCCTCTCTGCACCCCTCCCCGTGTCCAGCACACCACCTGGAGCCCACGCTCAGGAAAGGCTCTGGATGACAGAAGAAAACCTTGTGGTGATGGAAAGGCTCTGTATCTTGACTGCATCAACGTCAGTATCCTGGCTGCAATTTTGTCCTATTGTTCATAAGATGTTACCATTGGGGGAGCTCAGTAAAGGGTATGTGAGATTTCTCCGTACTGTTTCCTACAACTGAACCTACAGTTACCTCAAAATTCAAAGTTTGAATAAAAAATTTAGGAGTTCCCATTGTGGCTCAGCTGAAAGGAATCTGACTAGTATCTATGAGGACGCAGGGTCGATCCCTGGCCTTGGGTTAAGGATCTGGTGTTGCCATGATCTGTGGCGTAGGTCACAGACACAGCTCGGATCCCACGTTGCTGTGGCTGTGGCGTAGGCTGGCAGCTACAGCTCTGATCGGACCCCTTGCCTCGGAACTTCCATGTGCCATGGGTGCAGCCCTAAAAAAAAGACAAAAAAAAAATGTCAATGTCCTTGAATGAATAAACACATATATATAGTTACAGAAATGCTATAAAGAGAAATACACTGGAGTTCCTGCTGTGGCACAATGGGTTAATGATATGGCTTTTCTCTGGCGGAGGCACTGGTTCCATCCCCAGTCTGGTGCAGTGGGTTAAGGATCCACCATTGTTGTGGCTGTGGCCAAACATCGCAGCTCTGGCTCAGACTGGATCCCTGGCCTGAAAAACTTCCATTTGCTGTGGGTTTGGCCAAAAAAGGAAAAAAAAAAAAAAAGACAGTTGCCATAACTCCGGCGCAGGTTCAGTCCCTGGTCCAGGAACTTCTACATGCCCCAGGTGGAGCCAAAAAACAAAAAAATTTAGCAACATGGACGGACCTAGAGATTATCATACTAAGTGAAGTAAGTCAGAAAGAGGAAGACAAATATCATATGATATCTATAATATCACATATATGTAGAATCTAAAATATGACAAATGAACTTATCTCCAAAACAGAAACCGTCTCACAAACATAGAGAACAGACTTCTGATTGCCAAGGCGGTGCGGGGAATGAAATGTGAGTTTGGGATTAGCAGATGCAAACTACTGTAGATAGAATGGATAAACAAGCTCCTGCTGTATAGCACAGAGAGCACTATTCAATATCCTGATAAACTAGAGTTCCCATTGTGGCTCTGCAGGTTAAGAACCTGCTGTTGTCTCTGTGAAGATGCGGGTTCAATCCTTGGCCCGGCTCAGTGGGTTAAGGATCCATCATTGCTGTAAACTGTGGCATAGGCTGTAAGCTGTAGCATAGCCTCAGCTGCAGCTCCAGTTCGACCTCTGGCCCACGAACTTCCACATGCTGTAGGTGCATCTATAAAGAGGAAAAAATATATATATATATGTATGTGTGTATATATACATATACATATATACACACATGCATACATGTTTACACACATATATATCTATATCTTATGATAAGCCATAATGGAAAAGGTTATGAAAAAGAATGTGCATATATGTGTGTGTGTGCATATATGTTTATATACATATGTGTGTATATACATATACACACACATATGTACATGCATAACTGAATCACTTCCCTATACAGCAGAAATTAACACAATATTTTAAATCAACTATACTTCAATAATAATAATTTTTTAATATTTAAAGAGAGACAAAAAGAGGATAAAAATATAAAATCCAAGAAAGGATGAATGCAAGTAAAAGGGATCAAATTGTCTATAGAATAAACGAAGATGAAGGGAAAATAACTAAGACTAGACTCTCCAGGACACACTCTAGAAGACAGCAGGGTCAATGCCATCAGTTAGAGAAAGGAGCTTTAGAAAAACCAGTGTTTCAAAGGCAGGAAGGGAAGCCAAGGGAACACCTGTCAAATTAATGACGTCCTTAAGACCCAACAAAGATCTCTCTGGGGGACCAGAAAAGAAAGGCTATATTGTTGCTCAAGTGAGACCAGTGATGGGTGTACAACTTTAGCCTAAGAACTGTAACTTCAAAGATTGGGACTGCCAGATGAAAAAGGGATGGAGAAAAGGAAACAGGATTTCTAAACAGTTTTGTTTAGTGCTTATGGTCTGCACTGCTAACAATACAACATGAATTGTATTTGTAATACACTGAATCTGTATACAATTGGGATCCTAAACTGGCCTCACCCTTTAGTAATGAAACCTAAACACCTCTGACTCAAACCCAGCCTAAACCCAGACTGGGACTTGAACCCCCAGTTTTTTCATTAGAATCACTCACCTGGTATCTGGACTTACGGAGACTCAGGTTCTTTGTGTCTCAGTGCAGAAGGAATTCAGCAAAAGACAAAGTGATAGGCAAGACATCGATTTATTAAGATAGGACTCTTGTGAGGGATACAAGCAGGCAGGCAAGGAGGCTGTGCCCTGAGGATGAGGTGGGCTACAGTTTTATAATCCCAGGAGAGAAGGGAGGGGGGAAAAGACCACCGTCTTCCTCACTCTTGGAGCAGACATCAGGCTTACATCACCAGCTCCTCCTTCGTATTGGGTAAGAGAGTATTTGACCTCCCTATGGGGTCAAACTAGGACTGTCAGGATGTTTCTTCAAGTCAGCAGAAGGGTGGTAACATATGCAAAACATGCTGAACAATCTCAAGTTTCTGTATAACGAGGGTCTCCTACTTTGGAAGGTCATCCTTCCCTTCATTATCTTGCCGAACTTGAATGCGGGCCTCATTTTAACTTTCACCTTGATCTGAGGCATAGCTCATGCTTTTACTTATAGTTTAATAGTTAAGCAAGCCTGTTCCCACGATGTTCTGATGGCTTTTTTTGAGCAATCATTAACTCACGGTGATCTCCCAAAGTTCCCTAGGTTTCCCTCTCTATCTATGGTCCCCTACTGGGACGTGTACAACTACCTGTGTAACTATCCTACTCCGTCCCTATCAGTAATGCTCATTTTGGGAGCATGAGACATCCACATGTTGGACTGCAATGAATACGATAGAAAAGGGAAGTGCTACAGAAAACGCCAGAGGACCCAAAGGCCAAGTCTTTGGTTCAAGAAGTAGCCCTGGTTTTCACTTTTGCGAAGTAGCCCTGGTTTTCACTTTTGTGTTACAGCAGCAAAGAATGTGTTCAGTATCTGCCAAGAACACACCCCTCTGTGTACGATGCCCTGATTCATCATTCCAATGCAATGCACGTGCTGGACATACGAAATGCATGTCAGCATTGCTCCTGCAGCTTGAAACATGCTGGGAAATGCTGACAAACACGTTCCAACACAAATCCGTCTAATTATATTCTTAATTCATACATGAGACACAAGATTAATCCATGTCATGCGGAGACATGCTCCTGTGAGAAAAATCAACACGATAACAAAAAGGGCACAAACAAGTAAAATAAAAGCCCGTCGCTTATAACAATTTTTTTAAGTACCAAAAAAGACATGTATGTTCTCTGCTGATGAATTATGCATCTATAATACTATTAAATAGGTGATTGATTTAAAAAAAATGATATCTTAAGGTGCTGAAGAAATTACACTTAATAAGCAAAATAATACCCAAGCTCTATAAGATTATCCCCCCAATTAAAAGATCAGCTGAAATATCTGCCTAAAGAAAAGAGATTCATATTGATGACTGCCTGGAGGAGAAATCCATTGGATAGAAACTTGTGGCATCATCAGTTCTATCTGGTATTGATCACGACATTTATGTGTAGGACAGGCAAGACATTAAATGGGTTAAGATTTGTGACCCCATATAAAACAAAATTAAGTACTTTAATGGATGTCGGAGCGCATTACATCAATAGCACATACATATGTGCCCAAAGGCATTATGCACAAAGAAATTAACCTATTATTTTCCTTTCAATATTTTTTTTTCCTTCAAGCAAAAATCCAATCTTAAGTGCCAACAGCTTAGAAGAGATGCTATTTCCCTCAAAGGTTAAATGCCAAAGTATTAGGGGACCATTGACTGAAACTTCCCACCTTGGCCAAGCACAGTAACAGCCACTTACAAGAGTTTTCTCACAACAGGAGGCCCTGAGAAGAACGTGGTTCTTCAGGGAGGAAGGGGGAGGGGGCAGTAGGAGGGAGGAGATGACCAACCTCCCAGGACCCTTGGCGCTAGAATCCATCTTGGCTGAGAGGTGCATGTGCCATCAGGAAGGTCCCTGAGTCAGATCGAATATGGGCCAAGTAAGACTGGCCAGAGAGGACCCAGAAACTAACCCCGTTCCCATAAAACCTGAGACTTTGAACCACATGGCAGAACAGTTCTGGTGGGTTCCCTGAACGTGCTGTTCTCCTCCCAGGTGCTCCTGCCCAACGAAGTCTTTTGCTTTGTCAGCCCCTGGGTGTCCTCGGACAATTCATTTCTGAGAGTTAGACAAGAGCCCATTCTCAGGCCCTAGAAGGGGTCCCCCTTCTTGCAAAAGTCCCAACACATCATCACTCAGTAAAAATCCACCAATATGGAGAATGGGGGTTCTCTTGTGTGGTGCAGTGAGGTAAGGATCCAGTGACATCACTGAGCAGTGTGGGTTGCTGCGATGGCGTGGGTTTGATCCCTGGCCTGGGAGCTTCCACAGGCTAAGGGTGGAGCCAAAAAAATTCGTTATTTTTTTTTTTAAAGATGGAGGATGGACGTGTGTGTGACTTGTTTGCATTTATGAACACTAAAAACGTGGGGAGTGTAATAATTTCGAAGTACTTCTCTGTCTCCTGGTCTCCTGGTCGTCCACCACCCCCACTCCCACCTCCTCCAAACAAACAGGTGTGTTCCTTGCCTCAGGGGAGAGGGAAGCAAAGTCCTTGGTCTTAGAATGAGGAGGACTCAGAGTTCAAATGAAATTTTTATTTATTCATTTATTTATCTTTATGGCTGCCCCTGTTATATATGTAAGTTCCTGGGCTACAGGTCAAATCGGAGCAGCAGCTTCCAGCCTACGTCACAGTCAGGGCAACACTGGATCCAAGCCACATCTGCAACCTACACTGAAGGTTTCAGCATTGCTGGGTCCTTAACGCACTGATCAAGGCCAGGGATTGAACCCACAGCCTCATGGACACTATGTCAGGTTCTTAACCACTGAGCCACAACAGCAACTCCCAATCCAAACTTTTAGAAGAAGCATCATTCCTTTTACACATATTTCCTGTCTCCCGTCTCACTGCCAGACACAGAGCTAGAAAGTGTTAAGGGAGCGAGGAACAGGACAGATCTTGGGGCTTACATTCTAGGATAGAATCTTCAAGAATAGGAGAGCTTCCCTTGGACAGAAGGGAGGGGGGAGAAAGGAGTGAAGAGACAGGGGGCAGCAGTGGGTCCCCAAGAGAGGAGCCCTGAGTCCCGCTTCTGAGTCAGAGCCCCTGCAAAGCAGCCAAACGGGATGTGAGTGTGGGGACCTGATGGCTTAAGAGCACTGCACCCTGCTTCTTGGATTTTGGCCCCAGGAAAGGGATGGGAGCCAAAAATGTCATGGTTGAGCAGTGTGTCTGGGCAGATGGAGCCACAATCTACCTGATATTTCCATGCCACCGGTGCACTGAAGCATCAGGATGGTTCTCAAGCAGAGAAGGAAGTACGGAAGGGATCAGTGGGAAGCTACAAGGACAAATACAAATTCAAACTAAGAGGCTTACTCTTCCCTGTTGAAATAAGGTCAGAGACACACACACCCTACTCCCTTTTCTTAGCGCATTTACTTTAGAAACCTTGTAACTGTATGTTCTTCCTCTGTCTCTAAATCTAAGTAAATCTTTTTGAAAGCTAAATAAGTCTTTGGCCAGCTTTACGGACTCAGCAATGTCCTTCTCAAGGACCTGGGAACCACATTTCGGAATGTAAACATCCAAGGCGAAAAAAATAAAACCCTGTCTCCCAGTTTCTGCAGGAAAGTAGGAACCTCTCTCTAAAACTACCTCCGGTTAGAAGGAATCTGTTCTCCTTTATATGAAGCCTATTAGCAGACACAGATGGTGACCCTAATTACCAGATGAACTATGTGTGACAAATGGTGCCATCAAGTCTTCTTACTGGAGGACTAGTTAATGTTTCGGCTGAGAACAGAGATGTAAGTGGGTTGTATCTGCTTGGCTACAGAAGGGTAAGATTTCCTTCTGTTTTTGCACTCTCTTGGCAATTCCTGAAATGTGCATCACATTCGAATGTAATGCTTAGCCAAGGGCAAAAGAGGTTTTTTTCTCTACTACCATGGTGGAGAGGACTTCTGGATTGGGAGATTTTATTAACTGTCTCCCCATCAATGCAAATGGGACAAGTGAGAAGAATAAGGACTGACTCTGTGACCCCAGATTTGGACAGATGACATCAAAGATGATATTGGGGGCGGGCCTAGTCACAACTATAGAAGTTCCCCCAAACTTAGATGCAATGTTCTGAAGAAAAGGCAAGAAGCCCAATCGATCAGATTTAATTGCACAACCTCCACAGAATCAACATTCGAGATAAAAGATTAATTGGTTACAGAAAAATACAGCAACGTATATGTCCTGTCTGCCTGCGTCTATGGACTCAGATGTGCACCAACTATAGCCAGCGCGAGGATTTGCCAGGGTTTAACTTTGAGAGTCTGATTTCAGACACTTGAACTAACAACCCATTTTCTCTGAGTGAAGCATGAGAGGGAAATGACTGGAAGGAAACCTAACATTTGTAAGAGTGTCTCAAATTTCGTTGCACATTAGTAGTTAATTGGAGGACTAGTTAATGTTTCATCTGCGAACAGCGGTGTAAACGGGTTGTATCGGTACCTGGAAAATTTTTTAAACGCTGAGAACGGCTGGAGGGCGGCGCCAAGAGGGGGCGGAGCCAGGGAAAACACGCCCAGGCAACGTCCTGAGTTGATTAAACATGGTCTGTACCGGCTTTGAAAGTTCCCCAAGTGAGTTCATTGCGGCCAAGTTGGAGAACCAGTGATTTATTTACTTATTTAGTCTATTTTGCGCGCGCCCCCCCCCCCCGCCCCCCGGCACGGCATATAGAAGTTCTCAGGGTAGGGGTTTAAATCAGAGCTGTAGCTGCCGGCCTACACCACAGCCACAGCAACACAGGATCTGAACTTCGTCTGCGACCTACGCCACAGCTCATGGCAACACCAGATCCTTAACCCACTGAGTGTGGCCAGGAATGGAACCTGCATCCTCATGGATACTAATCAGGTTCATTACCACTGAGCTACAGCAGGAACTCGGAGAACCAATCATTTAAAGTGGTCCTTCTCACACTTCAGTGTGCATGCAAGTCACTTAGAAATCTTGTTTAAAATGCAGCTTCTAGGACTTCTCTGGTGGCCTAGCAGTTAAGGATCAGGCATTGTCACCACAGTGGCTCAGGTCACTGCTGAGGCCCAGGTTCAATACCTGGTCCAGGAAATTTCACAGCCAAAAAAATATATTAAAAATATGCAGATTCCAATCTATGAGGTCTAGGATGGGGTCTGGGAGTCTGCCTTTCTAACAAGCAAGGATTTAAAGCCCTTTAGTATGTGCCAAGTGTTTTACTGTTTGATTACCAAGAAGTTACCTAGCAGTTATGCTCTAAAGGGTAGGCTCAGGAGTCAGACAGCCTGGCTTTGGATCTTGGCTTTGCACTTCACTGGACTGCAACATCTCCATTTATAAAATGAGGACAATGATGATGATAGTACCTCCCAATGCTAGTAGTAGTAATAGTATGAGGGGGTGTATCATTAGTCTCGTTTTACAGATGAGGAAGTTGAAGTTCAAAGAGTGTCAGTAATTTAACCCAAGCACACCTCACTAATCATTGGCAGGCAGAGGCTTGACCCCAGATCTTTTCCCTTTTAAGGGTCTGGATTGAACTGAATCACTAACCACTAATGTTCTATTCCCAGAGAGTAAATCTGAATCATCTCTGCCCTCCCCTCCGCTCCCTTCATAATCACTTGCTAAAACGCCCTGATTTCATGCGTGCCCCCCCCCCATGCCCATGGTGTTACTCAAACCCAGTTTCCTATGACCTCCCAGCCAGAACTTCAAAATATCTTTAGGTTCTTTTTCGTGAACACTGGTTCTCCCATTGGTGTCCTTACTCTGAAACCTTCTGCACTACTCCCAAATTAATCTGGCCAGGTGGCTCCCCATGTCATAAAGCAGCAACGGTTCTCCATCACCTGTCAAATAAAATTCAGTCTTTGTAGGCTGCCTTGCTATGGTCTGACCCTGAACTATCACCACTTTTTTTTTTTTTTTGTCTTTGTAGGGCTGAACCAGCGGCATATGGAGGTTTCCAGGCTAGGGGTCCAATCAGAGCTGTAGCCGCCAGCCTACGCCAGAGCCATAGCAACGTGGGATCCCAGCCGTGTCTGCAACCTACACCACAGCTCATGGCAACACTGGATCCTTAACCCACTGAACGAGGCCAGGCATCAACCCCACGTCCTCATGGATGGTGGTCGGGTTTTTTTAACCGTTGAGCCATGACAGGAGCTCCACTTTTTTTTTTTTAACTTTTTCTCTATAACACCTTCTCTACCCCTTCTCTCCACGGTATGCCCCCAAAGGTCACCTCTTTAGAAGTCTTCTAGCACTTTATCTGTACTGAATACACCTCTGTGCAAACAGTAGCCATCATTCAAACCGAAAGAATGAATGAATGACTTTCATCTTGAATTCTAACTCCAGAGGATCTGGGGCTCACTCTTGTGAATGTCCCTAGAGCTGGTGCTCTCAGCCATAGCATTTTGGCAGTTGTGAGGCATGCTTTAATTAATTTGTTCCTAAAATACATTTTTTTTCTTTTCCTTTTTTTGGGCTGCATCTGAGGCATGCAGATGTTCTCAGGCCAGGGAATCCAACCCACACCACAGCATCCAAGCCACAGCAGTAACAATGCTGGATCCTTAAGCTGTTGGGCCACTAGGGAACTCCTAAAGTATAATATTTTCAAATGTATTACTTCTCTAATAACTAGAATGTATTCAAGATAATCCCTATCAGAACGACTCCCTTGTCTTATGTGCACTCTGTTATTTCTCAAGCATAAAGAGTGGGGTGTAGGAGTTCCCGTTGTTGCACAGTGGAAACAAATCCAAATAGGAACCATTAGGTTGCGGGTTCAATCCCTGGCCTCGCTCAGTGGGTTAAGGATCCCTCATTACCATAGCTGTGGCATCGGTCACAGATGAAGCTTGGATCTGGCATTGCTGTGGCTGTGGTGTAGGCTGGCAGCTGAAGCTCCAATTAGACCCCTAGCCTGGGAACCTCTATATGCCGAGTGTGCAGCTCTAAAAAGCAAAAAGATAAAAAAGAATGGGGTGTAACTACAGTTTATGCACTGAGAACTGCATGGATCCTGCAATTTTATATACGCCACAGCCTTTAATGAGCTATTATTAATTTCTTTAATAAAGGACAGTATGTTTTAAAAGTAAATTAGCAGGGAGTTCCCGTCGTGGCGCAGTGGTTAACGAATCCGACTAGGAACCACAAGGTTGCGGGTTCGGTCCCTGCCCTTGCTCAGTGGGTTAACGATCCGGCGTTGCCATGAGCTGTGGTGTAGGTTGCAGACGCGGCTCGGATCCTGCATTGCTGTGGCTCTGGCGTAGGCCAGTGGCTACAGCTCCGATTTGACCCCTAGCCTGGGAACCTCCATATGCCACGGGATCGGCCCAAGAAATGGCAAAAAAGACAAAAAAAAAGTAAATTAGCAAAATTTTTCCTTGATAAGTGACATTTGAGATCTTGAATTAGTTAACTTCATTACTCACGTGCTTGTAGAATACATTTCTAAATACTACTCCTCCCCCCCCAATAAAAAAAATCAGGCACTGTTTCCTTTAGTCTAGTATGCTCGTGAAATGTCCCATAAATGGAACTCTCATTTGTGTGGCCAGCAGGGCCCAAATCTTAGAACTGCACTGTTAAACACTGTAGCCACTAGCCACATGGTTACTGAGTGCTTTAAATGTGACTCATCCAAATTGAGATGGGCATAAAAATACACATTGGATTTCAAGGACAGTATCAAAAATAAAGAATGTAAAAGAGCTCATTAATAATTTGGGGGGGGGGTCTTTTTGTCTTTTAGGGCCACACCTGCAGCACATGAAGGTTCCCTGACTAGATATCAGAGCTACAGCTGCTAGCCTACACCACAGCCACAGCAATGCCAGATCGGAGCCTCATCTGCGTCCTACACCACAGTCCACGGCAACGCTGGATCCTTAACCCACTGAGCAAGGCCAGAGACCGAACCCACAACCCCATGGTTCCTCATCGGATTCATTTCCACTGCGCCACGACGGGAAATCCTCACTAATAATTTATATTGATAACGTGATACACCTTGGATACATCAGGTTAAATAAAATGTGATATGAACATTCATTGCACTTGTTTCTATTTCTTCATATGATAACTATAACATTTAAATTACATATGTGGTTTGCACTTGTGGCTTGCATTCTATTTCTATTGGGAAGCACTGCTTTCAGGTACCTAATATCCAGAGGGAGCTCCCATGTGGCTCATGGATTGGGAGTTCCCACTGGGGTGCAATGGAAACAAATCCAACTAGTATCCATGAGGATTATGGTTCGATCCCTGGCCTCAATCAGTGGCTTGGAGATCTGGTGCTGCTTTGAGCTATAGTGTAGGTCACAGTCACGGCTCGGATCCTGTGTTGCTGTGGCTGTGGCGTAGGCCGGCAGCTGTAGCTCCAACTTGACCCCTTAGTCTGGGAACTTCGATATGCCACAGATTCAACCCTAAAAAGCCAAAAAAAAAAAAGGATCTGGTGTTGTCACTGCTGAGTTTGATCCCTGGCCGGGGAACTTCTACATGTCATGGGTGTGGACAAAAAAAAAAAAAAAGAAAGAAAGAAAGAAGGAAAGAAAGAAATACCTGGAAGTCTGTTTAAGATGATGTGGGTTGCCAGGCCCCCTCTATAGACTCTAGCTCAGTTCTCTGTATTTTAGGCAGAGATCAGCAGGAACTCCATCAAGTAACAACAAGAGTTTAATTCTTTCTTGATTCTCCTCCCACTACGAATGCCTGACTCCTCCTATTTCTCAGTTGCAATTACTAAAAGGGGGAATCACTTTGGCCTAAATAACCATAAATAATGCTCTTCAATCAGGAGTTCCCGTCGTGGCACAGTGGTTAACAAATCCGACTAGGAACCATGACCTTGCCGGTTCAATCCCTGGCCTTGCTCAGTGGGTTAAGGATCTGGCATTGCCGTGAGCTGTGGTGTAGGTTGCAGACGTGGCTCGGATCTGGATCCCACGTTACTGTGGCTCTGGCGTAGGCCAGTGGCTACAGCTCCGATTGGACCCCTAGCCTGGGAACCTCCATATGCCTCAGGATCGGCCCAAGGAATGGCAAAAATAATAATAATAATAATAATAATAATAATAATAATAATAATAATGCTCTTCAATCAGAGCTTTTGGGTCAGGCTACCTCATAGGTCTCAAAGACAGACTGGCTCTCCTTAGGTCAAGTGTCCACCCCTTGGCCAATCTACTGTGACTGGTGAGGAGGTTGGAGGAGGTGTGGGTCAAATTAAACAGAGTACAGAAGTGACCTGGAACCCCACCTCTCAGCAGGGACTCTGGGTGGCGAGCTTTATTTGGAGGGGACTGTGGGACTGTCCCGCACAGACTGGGCTGACTGGCAGTGAATGAATTCGGAAATTAAAAGAGCGTGATGCACATTCAAAGGCCCTGGGAGCACTAGAGCCAAAGATTGATTATTTCCTGAACTACACTCCAGATACCATTTCAGCCGAGCCACTATGCAAATAACAACAGCAATAAATCTGTTCTCAAAAACATTGCAGTCATATCTAGCAACCAGCTGGCTGGATTAAACAAGGAATTTAGGTGGGGAGAGACAGAACGCAGAGTCAGATGGGACGACCTTTGAAACACAGCCAAGGATGCCTTACATCACCATATGACCTTGGGAAAGATGTCTTAACTCCTGCCTCAGGCTTGTCATCTTTACAGGTTAGAAAGTAACAGGGATTGTGACAATTGGATAGAATGACGGTATAAAGGTGCTTTTTAAAGTTAGAAGAGGAGTTCCCGTCGTGGCGCAGTGGTTAACGAATCCGACTAGGAACCATGAGGTTGCGGGTTCGGTCCCTGCCCTTGCTCAGTGGGTTAAGGATCTGGCGTTGCCGTGAGCTGTGGTGTAGGTTGCAGATGTGGCTCGGATCCCACGTTGCTGTGGCTCTGGCGTAGGCCGGTGGCTACAGCTCCGATTCGACCCCTAGCCTGGGAACCTCCATATGCTGCGGGAGCGGCCCAAGAAATGGCAAAAAGACAAAAATAAATAAATAAATAAAGTTAGAAGAGCTGCACAAGTGTTATATTTACAAGTAGGAGTTGTCCTTAACTATTGCTTCCTCATGAAGGAGTAACCCCACTGTACATCTTACCTCGATGAATACGCCCTGCATAGGGACCGTATGGTTATATTTCCTCAACCTTGTTAAAATGTTGGAAATGTTAACTGTCAGGTCTCACAGTATATTAGCACTCCAGCCATAGATTCATCTGTAATACACCTTCGAGAATTCACCTCAATACATCAAACCCTGCCATCAGGCGGGCAGCCCACCATGAGCCACGCAGCTTGTATTTAAGAAAAATACAGTCAGTCAGTCCTGGGGCGAATGACAACTGTCAGCTGAATCTGACGGTAGCTTTTCCCAATGATGGTCAGGTTTAGAAACTATTCCAATGCCCTCCCACAGCATTTCTGTTGAATTCCTCCAAATCATGAGGAAAATCATAAAAGTTTAGGGATCGCATTTGGGGTCCAGATTTATTTCCATGCACTATCTTGGGAAAACAAAATACAGTTTTCTTTACGTCATGCCCCATTTCCTTTCCACAAGCTAAATTAACTTCTTCCCCCAAAATGTGCTCTTTTTTTTTTTTTTACCATGCCTCTGGCATGCAGAAGTTCTTGGGACAGGGATCAATCCCACACTACAGCAGTTACCACAGCCACAGCAGTGACAACACCAGATCTTTGGCCTGCTGTGCCACAAGGGAACTCCTCAATTTTTCAAAAAATTTTATGGAAGTATAGTTGATCTATAATGTTGTATTAGTTTCAAGCGTACAGCAAAGAAAATGTGCTCAATTTTATAGAGAACGAATCCAGGAATACTGAGAATGTTTTTCTTTGTTCCTTTATGGAGTCTGATAATTCTACTAGACCAACAACAATAGGAGAAAGGGGTTACCAAATACTTGCATAATTGATCAGAAACCCGGGGTTTCCAATGGCTTCTGAGGAAAAAAAAAAGGAGCTCTGCATCTTTAAGGCTCCTCGGAGCTCTGTTTGCTCGCGATGCAGACAGAGCAGGCTCTGCCGCAGAGACTCATCCTATCAATAAGGTTCAGTTAGCCAAGGTGGAGGATGGGAAAAGAATGGAGCTGTCCCAGCTACTCAATGAGATCAGGGCAAACTATGAAAAGCTCCTCACCAGAAATCAGATAGAGACCGTGCTTTCAACAAGGATCCAGGTAATGATTTCATACAGACAGGCATCTTCCAGGATAAGGAGACAATCCATGTCTATCCAATTCCTGTCCCGGCCTCTCTGAGGTACAGTATTTCCTTTTCAATGCAGCATATACTGGGGAAGGAATTTAGGTTTTACTGCGATGTGACTGGGGCTACAGGGGGCAAGGCTGTGATTATACTGTTGGGTGACCATTAAATGAAGGTTGATTGATGCCTTTGATCTTGCATAAATCAGGACGTTACTCTCATGAACAAAACCTGGGATCAACATACAATAAAATGGTGCACTCTAACCTCTTTTAGACATCCGACAGGAAGGAAGCATTTCAGATACCCTTCGAAGGTATTACGGAGTTATTTATAGAGATCATTTAAATGCCATCGTTAAAAGAACAAGCTTTATAGTAAGATTGATTAGCTTGCACACTTTGCAAGATAAAACCAAGCAAAATATTTCTAAAAGGTTTCTGTCATGTTTTCAATGAGTTCGATTTTATACCACCAGATCGTTATAAACAGAAATCAACTGAATTTGTGACCATAGCATTCAAAAACAATGATATAAATTAGGACAATCAAAATTACCCAAATTGATAAAGACTCTCCACTTATAGATTTTTGCTTTTTGTACTAAAAGATGAGAACTGTTTATTTCTAATACTAAGCATGCAAATGTAAGTATTTATTTTAAAGAGAGCCAAGTTAAATAAGGGCTAAATTCTAATTTCATAGACTTACTTTGTTTTAAAGTGATAATCACCTTTAGCAATTAATTAAGGTCTCCTCTTTAAACAAATGTACAAATATTTTAAAAACAAAAATTCAGAAATTCAGGGGTTTGTTTGTTTGTTCAGCTATCATATCTGAGTTCAAGATCTACTCTAAGCACCCAAATACAGCAAAGAATTTACTTAAGAAAAATTCCGAAAGGGAAAAAAATATTGCTGGGAAATCACAGGACATTATTGCATTAGCAATTCATATTTAGTAACATAAGTTTAGCCTCTGGGTAACATTTTCAGTTTTCATAAAGAATGATTGGCATCCTAGATTAAGCAAATTCACTGGGATATTTGATTTAAGTGTTGGAATAGTTCACTCACCTTTTCAAAGTTATACCAGATAACTGTAAACCAAATAAACATTTGCAATAACAGCAATATATAAGTCCCTTAGTTTACAAGTCACAATGCTGAAATGAATAAAGTGAAAAAAATAAGACTACAGTAAATTTTGCTTAGTCTTCCTAACATAAAACTATGTTAGGGTTTTTTTTTTTTTTTCCTTTTCAAAGAATTCTAAAAAGTCAAGTGGAATAAATTCAAGAAAGCTTGATTAGTTAATTATTACCAAAGAAATGTAGGTTATTTTAGTTATTTACTGCTGTATGACAAACCACTCCAGAATGTGGTGGATTAAAACAATTATATCCTCTTTCTTGATGCTGCGGGTCGACTGAGTTCAGTGGGGGTGATTCTTCTGCTGCACATGACATTGGCTATGACGGCAGATATCTTGGGGCACAGCTAGGTGGGCACAACCAACATGGCTCACTCTTGTGTCTGCTGCCTTGGCAGGGCATTTCTAGAGGGTTGGCTCAGCTGAGACAACTGGGTCTGTTTCTCTCCATCTGGCTGCCCCTCAGGATCTCTCCCCCAGGGTATCCACACTTCTTAATGTTGGCCCAGGGCTCCCAAAGGCACAGAAATGGAAGCTGTCGGGGCTTCCTAAGGCTTTGGCCTAGAACTGGCACTTTGTCTGTATTCTACTGGCTAAAGCGAGGCATGGGTCATTCCGGACTCAGTGTGGAAGAGAACCAAACAAGGACATGAATTTAGGAGGTGTGATTCACCGGGAGCCATCTTTGGAATCTAGCTACCACCCAACCTAGCTGCCAGTTCCTCACTCAAAATCCAAAGACCAGGAGCTACCAGCATTTTTATGCCCTCCCATTTCCTAAATTCTTGCCATCCTCTTTTGTAGTTGCTCTGATATGTGTGGCTGCTTGGCTTTGCAACTTAACACTAAGAATAAGTGATACGATACAATAAACTGAAAGAAATGAATAAATTCTGTTCTCTAATACCTTGCACTAAACTTTATTCGGACTTCTTTTGGGCTGCACCTGTGGCATGTGGAAGTTCCCAGGCCAGGCACCAAGCCCAAGCTACAGCAATAATCACAGCCACAACAGTGACAATGCCAGATCCTTAACCACTAGGCCACCAGGGAACTCCTATGAAGCCTTTCACTTAATCCAACATTTCCATTTTTAAAAAACCTATTATACCATAAAATTAAAAATTTTGGGGTCACAGCTGCAGCATGCGGAAGTTCCTGGGCCAGGGATCAAACCCCAGTACAGCAGCAACACCAGCTGCTGCAGTGACAATGCTAGATCCATAACCTGCTGATCCGCATGAGAACTCCTAAATTTTTTACATTTTTTTCTTTTGTCTTTTTAGGGCCGCACCCGTGGCATATGGAAGTTCCCAGGCTAGGGGTCTAATCAGAGCTACTGCTGCCGGCCTACACCGCAGCCAAAGAAATGCCAAATTCAAGCCCCAAGCCTGTGACCTACAACCACAGCTCACAGCAACACCAGATTCTTAACCCACTGACTGGGGCCCAGGGATCAAACCTGAGTCCTCATAGATACTAGTTGGGTTCGTTACCACTGAGCCACAATGAGAACTCCAAATTTTTTACATTTTAAGATGCATTTTTATATAAACATTTAAAAGTTCTTATTTTTGCTTCAAATTATTATAATCAGTAGTTTCCTTGCGGCTTAGAGGGTTAAGGATCCAGCGTTGCCACTGCTGTAGTTCTGGTTATTGCTGTGGCGTGGTTCAATCCCTGGCCCAGGAATTTCTGCCTGCTGTGGGTATAGCCAAAAAAAAAAAAAAAAAAAAAAAACTACAATCAATTCCATATATTGCTCCGACTACTCCTGGGGCCAAGTGTTGAGAATTCTGTCAAAAGATACTTCCCTTTAATTCCAGCATCAGCATGAGAACACTTAAAGCTGAATATAAAATAATCCCCTTATCTAATAGAATATTTAGAAAACAATCTTTAAGAAAGTCATTTCTGCCACTACCCTAGATACCCAAAATTAACATGCCTCCTTAAAAGATCATTTTGAAGAAGGTACATCAACAGTGGGTTCTCTTAGGTCTGTTTTAGAACTGCTAATCCCTATATCTTATTTCTCTAAATTATTTATAAAATACTTTCTAGCAGTATTTACTCCCTGTCCACATACCCAGTCTCGGAAATGTTCAGTTTAGGATATATAGCTGTTTATCTGTTTTTATAAAGCAGCCTACAAGAAAATATGTAACTATATTTCTTTCTTCCCTGATGATGCAATAAATAATGGAAAGAATCCGAGATCTCAAACTTAGGTCCTACAAACTCACTTCTCCTTAAAATCCCTCTTTCTGCACTTCATAGACCACATGGGCAAGAAGGGACTTTTGAGGTTCGTTTTACATCTGAGAAAACTGAGGCTGACAGTACGACTGCCTTGCTCACATATTTAATTAATCAGTACCTGAGCACCAGAACAAACATCTGTAATATAACAACTTGAAGAAAAAAAAAAATGACTTGATGTCTCTATTTTTCTATAAGTGCTTTTAACTGTCTCATTCTCAAAAGAGTACTCTTTTTGTTGCTGTTATTGTTGTTGTTGGCTTCCTTCTAGCTAGAAGAAGATCTAAGCAAAAAAATGGACAAAGATGAAGAGGCTTTAAAGGCGGCTCAGGCAGAGCTCAAGGAAGCCCGGCGCCAGTGGCACCACCTGCAAGTGGAAATTGAATCTCTCCATGCTGTGGTGAGAATGACCTCAAAAGCACCTGGCCCACTGAGTCCCGAGGTGTTACCTGATTAAGAGAGGGAAAGGAATAATGTCCATCACTGGACAGTCAGAAACTGAAAATCAGGCCACAGAATTCTATCTGTGGACCTAGTTCAACTAATCCCCTGCTTCTGTCATGGCGATGGCGATTATCAGCTCCCTCAAGGCTTAGTCCACACCTATAAACATGAAATATCCCTTGCTTATCACCTGGGTGCGTTTGCTAATTGTTGGAGTGGGAGGATAGAGCCTTGGCCATAATGACCCCAAAGTCAAAACAGTATGATTATGACCCAAAACTCTGTGATTATGACCCAAAGTCATAACAGTGGAGAGTCCTTTCTCCACACCACTGAGACTGCTAATAGAAAAATATTTAAACCCTTTCCTAAAATGCCTTTTATAAGCAGTCTGCCCTGGCTGTGATATTCCATATTCTGTATTTTCAATATTTAAAAAATCAAATAGGAGTTCTGGCTGTGGCAAAACAGGACTGGCGGCATCTCTGGAGCCCTGGGTTCAGTCCCCAGCGGGGCACAGTGGGTTAAGGATCCATCGCTGCCACAGCTCAGCACAGGCTGCAATTGCAGCTCAGATATGATCTCTAGCCTGGGAACTCCAGAGGCCTCCAGGTGAACAACAACAACAAAATCAAATAAATCAGGGTGGTAATAAACTAATCACTGTAGATTGGGGGGGATAAAAATTATCACAGGATTCCTTTGAAACAGTAAGCTCTCTAGCTACAGATAGAAAAATATAACTTTTAACAATTTGGGTCATACATAAAGCTATCAGGAAACACCTCTTGCATAAGTGATGTACAATTACTGCAACCTTTTTAAGAAAGAAGGGAACTCGACAGAATGGAGACATTGCATATCAGGCTTCAGAAACACATTTTGTTTCCCTGATTCACTGATGAAAATCTGTGTAAAACAGGAAAGGGGCCTTGAAAACTCCCTCCATGCCAGCGAACAACATTACCAGATGCAGCTTCAAGACCTAGAGGCAGTGATTGAAGGACTAGAAAAAGAGCTACAAGAAGTAAGACGTGGCATCGAGAAGCAGCTTCAAGAGCATGAGATGCTTCTCAACACGAAGATGCGGCTAGAACAAGAAATCGCAACTTATCGCCGCCTCTTAGAAAAGGAAGAAATCAGGTACCTCGTTCCATGTAGTTAATAACTAGAAATACAGAGCCACCTGTGTCACTGCTATAGTCAGAGAAATTAAATCTAAAAAAGAAAAAAAAATCATCGGAGTTCCCTGGTGGCTCAGTGGATTAAGGATCCAGCATTGTCACTGCTGTGATGTGGGTTCAATCCTTGGCCTGGGAACTTCCGCATGCACCAGCTCAGCCAAAAATAAATAAACAACAAAAGATTTAAAACCTCATCATTACCTCCACGGTGCACTCACTGGGTTCCTACCACAAAATAGGATTAGAAGGCACTGCAAAAAATATGTGGAAGAACTATTTCCAGCCTCCCCAAATTACCAACAGACTAGCCAAAGTCAGGAACATTAGCTACAACAAAGAGCACAGCCAGCCTAGAACGAAATGCAAATAATTCTCCACCGCTACTAAAATGGCCTTCCTTAACTTCCTCATTTTCCTTGCCATTCACCTCTTTTCAAATTAGTCAGTACCTTTTGTGAGCCGCCCGTAAAGAAAGTTTTGAAAAATTCTCATATTACCATATTTCCCCTCCCACAAGGGCCCACTCCCAGCACACATCAAACACTAAAATAAAAACAATAGCAATTATTACTATTAAGTTTATTATTATCATTATTATAGGACAACCATGGAAAGCAATACTGTTCAGTGTACATGATTTGAAAGTCTTCCAATTCCCATTGTGGCTCAGCAGTAACAAACCTGACTAGCATCCGTGAGGACATGGGTTCGATCCCTGGCCTTGCTTAGTGGGCTGGGGATCTGGCGTTGCCATGAGCTGTGGCATAGGTTGCCAACATGGCTCAGATCTGGTGTTCCCGTGGCTGTGGTGTAGGCCAGTAGCTGCAGCTCTGACTCGACCCATAGCCTGGGAACTTCAATATGCCGAGGGTGCAGCCCTAAAAAAGAAAAGAAAAGAAAGACTTCCAGATACTCTAGTAACAAAAGATGTCAAAAGAGGAATTCTTATTAATTCACACAATTTCATAATCTGCAATGACTTATAAGGTCCTATAGCTCTAAGCACAGTACGACCAACAATTTTCCATGTTCCCATAAAAGGAAATTTTTATTTCTGTCTGCTTCAGAATTCTGAGTCTGCTACAAAACCAAATGAAAGTACTTTCACCTATAATAAGTCTTAACATTTACTAAATTTTTGAAAAACATGAATTAAAACTATACCACTTACTAGCTGAGTGATGCTGGTAAGTCACAAGTTATTGAACCGCTCTGTCTCAGTTTTCTCATCTATAAAATGGGAATAATACTGCCCACTTCATAGAATTGCTGTGAGGAATAAATGAATTAATGTTTGCAAAGTGCTTAAAACAATGTGATGTAAGTATCTATAGAGCTACATACACATAATTTACTTATTATTAAATAAAATGGTTGTGAATTTTAATTAATGCTTAATCATTCAAGATGTTGATAAAGTGGTCTTTAATATTACTTTAATAAAATTTAAAAATTTTTCTTATGCTATATTTGAGATACACAGGAAAGTATCAAGAAAAATATAATGAACTCTCATGTTCATACATTCACAGTGTTGTCAAAGTCCCCCCCCAATTCCTGCCCCTGGCCCCTAAACCACATCCCCACTGATCTCATCCTCCTCCCTCAGTCTAACCTTGTTCCCAAAAGTTAAGGCTTATTGGAGTTCCCATTCGTGGTTAACGAATCCGACTAGGAACCATGAGGTTGTGGGTTCGATCCCTGGCCTTGATCAGTGGGTTAAGGATCTGGCGTTGCCATGAGCTGTGATGTAGGCTGCAGACGCGGCTCAGATCTGGCGTTGCTGTGCCTGTGTTGAAGGCCAGCAGCTGTAGCTCTGATTCGACCCCTAGCCTGGGAATCTCCATATGCCGCAGGTGCAGCCCTAAAAAGACCAAAAAAAAAAGTTGAGTCTTATTAGTCTCATTAGTTTCATAATGTACCCGTAAGCAAAATATGAAATTGTTTTGCATATTATTTTAACCTTTATAAAATTAGCTACAATCTGTCTTTTTTTACCCCACTCAAGTGTTATACTTGGGGGATTGTTCTGTACAGATACAGTTACCCTTAGTTCATTTATTTTCACTGCTAAGTAGTATTTCCTTGGTATGACTATACTACAGTTTATCCATTCTCTTATTGGGGAGCATTTGTTTCAATTACATGCTAATACAATGTTGCTCTTATAATATAATTCTTTCCAATTTCAGATATTATGGTTGTATCCAAGGTGGGAAAAAAGAACAAAAACCTACCACAAGTAGAGTTGGGTTTGTGTTACCTTCAGGTGAGTTTCTGATATAAATAAACTAACTTGAAAAGTGAAGTACCATATATGGGGATTATAAATAACCACTCTAAAGTAGCAAAAACAAGCAATATTTAAGTAAAGTTTGATATATAAATTAGCTGTGATTAATTCCTCAACACTGTAATTTAATATTCATAAATAATATTTTCACAGCCATTATAAATGAAATATCTTTTTCAACAAAAGTCCCACAAAAGTATGAGAATGAAAAAGTAGAAACGGTGACCAAACAGGCAATATTAAATGGAAGTATCGTGAAAGAAAGCACTGAAGCTCACGGCACTATTCAGTAAGTAAAATAATTTTAACAAAGAAATAATAATGAACATATGCAAAAAAGCTAACTTCAGCTGAGAAAACTCAGTAATCTTTGAATGTTTCCAAAAATAATTTTATATATTTGTGATTTTTAATATGACATGAATAAATACATATCAACAAAAACTCAATCCTTAATTCATCATTTTTCCAAAAATATAACCAAAACATGAGAATCCTATAGAATCCATCAGAACTTATATTCATGTGATTTTTAAAGAATATAATTATAAATGCTACATTGTAAATTATAAATTAAAATTTAAAATTTAAATTATAAATTAAAGTTCTCTATTTCTTTGTCATGTATAATACATATTACACATTTTTTACTGTAGCCATACTTCTTCATATAGAAAGGTTTATTTTATCATTTCAGGACAGAGAGAGTGGATGAAGTTATTAAAGAATGGGAAGGTTCCTTCTTTAAAGATAACCCTCGATTAAGGAAAAAATCTGTTTCTCTTCGCTTTGATCTTCATCTAGCCGCCACTGATGAAGGGTGTTTACAGACTAAGCAGGATAATCTACCAGATATAGAAGTCAGGCTTATCATGAGAAGATCATGCAGTATCCCCTCTATCAAACCTCCATCAGCAGCTAATTAATCCAAAGACAGTATTTGGCTTGATGTGAAAATGCCATTAGGATGGACCAAGGTGGGAGGCCACGCTGACCACCTTCTGTCCCAAAACGTAAGTGATGAAGTATGTTCTGACCAATATGTGACTCTCTTTGGAAAAAAAAAAAAAGATGGAGGTACAAAATTTCTCTGACCCTAGGTATAAGCTGTTGGGGGTGTTTTTGGACAGGGGGAGCTTAAAGTCGGAAAGGTAAAACAGTTTCCATTTTATTTTTTAAAAATACAGTCTTTTTTTCCCTAGAAATTTTTATCAGAGACTGGAGGCATTAAAATGGTTTGCTTAAGTCTTTGAAATTGTACTCGATGGCTGAACACTCAAAGAGAAAAGGAAGAGTCTGTTTACTTCTGATTGTACCATGTAAAGAACCACACTACGTTATTCATCATTAGTCCATGACTGATTATATCTAAAAAGACTTTTCTACTTAAAAAGGAAAGCAATCATAAATGAATTTTTAAAGAGGACTCACTATTCCCTTGACCAAATGTTTTCCACTGGGGACGATAATTTGCACCCATAGAAAAATAAGTGACTTTCCACTGAGATATTTTGAGCGAACTATAGAACATACCCCAGGGCTAAAGTGATGATTGAACGAATCATCACCTAATAGTTTTTTGTAATCATTACCTGATATCCAGAAGAGTTACTTTATTCAAAGAACTTTAAAGGTTGTGTCCTCCCCCACAGAAAATCAGAAGGCCGGCTGCAAAAACAAAACATGAAAGCTAGTTACTGCAATTACTAGATCAGAGTTATCCAAACTCTCACCATCCCAACTTTTCCATCTGTAAAGTTAAATGTGATTAATTTGTCTTTGATGCGAGCATTAGATAAAGACACTATATAAAATATTATAAATATTTCTTGCAGTCATTTATGTGAATTAAGATAACAGTATTGTTATCGAAGCTAACAGTATCTGCAGGATTTATGTTTTTAAATTGTTCAAACTGTAATAAATACGGATAGAAAATACATTTGTGAATAAGTCAAGTATTGTTGCAAAGTTTTTTAAACAAACTAATTTATTTAATACAGGTATATTTAAAGACATTAAATAATAAATTTCTGTTTTAAAACATTAGAGGAGTTCCCACCATGTCACAGTAGATTAAGAATCTGACTGCAGTGACTCAGGTCACTGTGGAGGCACAGGTTCGATCCCCAGCTGGCACAGTGAGCTAAAGGATCCAGCACTGCTTTAGCTGCAGCCCAGGTTGCAGCTATGGCTTGGATTCGGTCCTTGGCCCCGGAACTTCCATAAGCTGCAGGTGCAGCCGTTAAAAAAAAAAGTTAGAAATTTATAAGTTATCAATTTTTTTCTAAGCAGAAAAAAACATTGAGTACAAAGCAGTATAACTTTTTCCAAGCTAAAGTATCATCTAAGGGCTACAGCTGTTAGTATACTAATACAGCCTTTGCAAACTCTCTTCTTTATTTCAACCAAAAAATAATAATAATGAAAAGAAAAAAGAATATTTTAACCAGAATAAAATTATGTTAAATAATCTTTAACATAATACAGGGAATAACACTTAAATTTTCTTTCAATTACTTCATATTTCTTTCAGCCTGGCTTATGCTCTTTGTGAAAGGGATGATTTTGTTTTGTCAAGGATACAACAGCATGTTAAGTGCTTATTCTTGCATAAGCATCTGACCTAAAATACATCCTGTACATAAAAGTGTTTTCATTGAGTATTAGTTAAATGCTGCCAGCTTTAATAAAGCTTTGAAAATGCAATCATATATGCTATTGTACTAAAGTTACTGTACTAAGCAACAGTATCATAATAAAGGAATATATCTAGTGAAATCTATACGCAGTGTTAAAAACTTAGAACTGGGCATCATGAATGTAACTGCTTGTTATAGTAATTCCGCTATGCAGCTACTGTGCGTATAACGTGTACATTTTAAAATACAGTACCTGAATTTATAACAAACTTTGACTTGATTTGCTTTGGGGCATTTTAAACTGGGATATGAATTTACCAAAGTAAATGATACCACTATAATAAAAAAATTGAAATATGAACTATAAACCTGCGTTGTATTTGAGTTTGAGATATTGTACTGAATTTAACTGTTCCAATATTGTTAGCTGGTTTGGAGAATGAAGAAAACTGCAGCCATGGTGGACAGAGCACAATTTTCGCACTTTTTTTAACAACAGAAAAATTAAGAATGGCATATTCTAATAAATGACATATTCCAATTAAAATAAAAATAACCCCATAAACCTGGGGAAAGTATCATAACAGCAGCCACCATTTACTGAGTGCTCACTCTGCTTCTGGCCTTATACTCGGCATCTTCACCCACACTCTCTAATCCTTACAAAAATCCTACGAGATGAACAATATTATCCTCATTTTATGGATGAACAGAAATTAACATTCTTCAATCTCTGTACAATGGTTCAAAGATATGCTTCCATAACAAAATATAACAGTAAATATTAATTCCAGCTACCAACGCTTGTAGAATCCCAGCCCTGGGGCTGTTGCTAATGACACCTGTAACCACAGAGGAATCACAAATTCCCTGGGCCTCCATTTTCACACCTGAAAACAAAGTGGAAGAGGGTGCCTGGTCACAATTCCTACTCTGCCTACCTCACAGAACTGTTTGAAATAATATACATGTGGGAGATCCCACTGCCACTCAGTGGGTTAAGAACCTGACATTGTATTCGTGAGGAAGCAAGTTCGATCCCTGGCCTCGCTCAGTGGGTTAATTATCTGGCACTGCCGTAAGCTGCAGCATAGGTCGCAGGTACGGCTTGGATTCAGCAGTGCCATGGCTGTGGCCTAGGCCTGCAGCTGCAGCTCCAATTCAGCCCCTAGCCTGGGAACGTCCATATGCCACCGGTGCAGCTGTAAAAAAAAAAAAATACTACTACTGCTATAATGTGAAACTATTTGGCAAAACACAACTCAGTACTATTTGGATGAAAATTGTCACTGGGAGAGAAGAATTTGTGAGGACAGTGATAGCTGACAGTAATTAATACTTCAAAACACAAGAGGTAAAGAGAATTTTTTAAATTCTTCAATTACTGCCAGAAGAACTGTTCATTTCCAATGAGTTACTCAATTTGAACTGTTCTACCATGACAGTTTAAAACACAAAATGTTCTCCAAAGTCAAAAAGAAAAATGCTTAAAATAATCTGAAATTTTCAAATGGAATGGTGTTCTGGGGCAGGGGCCAGAAATAAACTTTAAATAATATGCATACACACATTACTCAAATTAGCAACACATGAAATGAAAATTCGTGCATAGGGTAGAATTTGGTTCTGTGTTTATAATTTAGGGCCGTCATGTACACACAGATTGCCAATATTCATGAGCACACTACAAACAAACATTTTGACATAAGGCATATGTGCAAATCAGTACGAGTCTTTTCCAGTTTCCCTCACCCACTTAGACCCGAGACAAGGGTTGGAAAACTTCGTAAAAACCCACATAGCAATTATTTTAGGTTTTTCAGGCCATACACTCCCTGTAGCAACTATACGTCTCTGCCCTTGGAGCTGAAAACAGCTGTTACACAAATAATAGGCAAATAAGTGAGCATGGCTGTGTCGTAATAAGACTATAAAAACAGGAGGCAGCCCGGATCTGGCCTACACCTGCAGTTTGCTGAGACCTGCCCTAAACCCTCAAATAAGGGGGTTATTTATGGTTATCTTTGGATGACAGACCACTCCCTAGATTCTCCAGGACCACCCTGTTTTCAAATACTTCCTCTGTTTTCACTCCACATGTCAAAGTTCATGTCCCAAATCCCCAGGTGTTTTGATGGCAATGCAGAAAGCTGTAAAAGCAAACCATACTTGGGAGTTCCCGTTGTGGCAAAGTGGAAAGGAATCCAACTAGTATCCAAGAGGATGCAGATTCACTCCCTGGCCTGGTTCAGTGGGTCGGGGATCTGGTGTTGCCATGAGCTGTGGTGTAGGTTGCAGACGAGGCTCAGATCCCCCATTGCTGTGGCTGTGGTGTAGGCCAGCAGCTGCAGCTCCAATTCAACCCTGAGCCTGAGAACTTCCATATGCCACCAGAGCAGCCCTAAAAAAAAAAAAAAAAAAGCAAACTATACTTTGTCAAAGTCTAGAAAAGATCATTAATCACTCAGTCCTGGAAATGACTTTCAATATTTCATAACTGTTTCTAGTGACAGCAACTGAAACAGCCATCACTTCTTTCACAGAAATGGCTGAGGAAACTAGCTTATTTCACAGTTTTTCCTATAGCCAGACTTTTATAAGCGAATTGGCTCAGACAGAGTTCTGTCCTCCCTTTCCCTATTTTAAGGGGGAAAAAATCCATTTTAAAAAGAGAAGAACAAGGAGTTCCCACTGTGGCACAGCAGGTTAAGTGTCTGGTGTTGCTGCAGCTGAGGCATAGGTCACTGCTGCAGCTCAGATTCGATCCCTGATCTGGGAACTTCCATTTGCCACGGTGCAACTGAAAAAGAAAAAAGAGACAGAGTGAGAGAAGGACAAGAGCACTTATGTGTATCAGCTCACTGGAGATGACATGAAAGTAGAACAAACTGAACACCAAACATCTGAACAACGGCACTAAATGAACTACAGGTAAATTGCATGGCTCAGTGTTTGGTTCAAAATCTTTTCTGAGGAGTTCCAGTTGTGGCTCAGTGGAAACAAATCTGACTGCTTTACATGAGGACACAGGTTCCATCTCTGGCCTCGCTCAGTGGGTTAAGGATCTGGCATTGCTGTGAGCTGTGGTGTAGGTTGCAGACGTGGCTCGGATCCTAGGGCCAACGGCTACAGCTCCGATTTGACCCCTAGCCTGGGAACCTCCATATGCCTCAGGTGTGGCCCTAAAAAAAAAAAAAAAAAAAAAAAGATCAAAAAAACCCCCAAAAAACAAAATCTTTTTTGAGTCACAGACCTCTCTGTTCAACTTGAAACCCTCTGTTTTGGAAAGAAAAAAAGAAGAAAAATCCCCTAAAAATTGTGTACAATTTTAAAGGATTTTAAAGGAATAAACCTCCTAGAGCCAATTCACGGACTACTAGGAGTCCAAGGACTATGGGTTTTTCCTTGTTGTCTCCCATGCTCTCCTCTTCTTCCTTCCCAGACGTGGTTCTCTTTTGCCCCCAACTGTCTCCCTCCCAGCTTCTCCCCATAGCACTATGGAAAGAAATCAAAGACATTTGGGTTTCAGTCCCAGCTTAATCACTTAGTAGCTCTGGCTTCCCTGGTTGGAAAGAAGACGACCCTTAAGGAAGTTTGAACAGCATCAGAGAGGAAAGCAGGCCAAGTTTCCGGATTTTGCTGCCAGAAAGAAAATTAAACTACATGGTCCTAAGACTATCTCTGGGGTTTACCATTAGGCACCTGCAAGGGCTCCCAACTTTACAGTTACATGTAGCGTGAACAGTCATATTAATGATGCACCCCATATTTTCCAGGAATAATCACCATTCCAAAAGTCTGTCCTGTGGTCCCCATAAATATCCCTGTACACGCAAGGTCCTATGTCCCCATGTTTGCCTGGGGGGAAAAAAACAGCAACTCAGTGTAAGTAGAGTCCATCCTGCTGGATATTTCACTGTTTGTTTTTTGTTTGTTTGTTTTAGGGCCACACTGGCAGCATATGGAAATTCCCAGGCACGGGGCCAAATCAGAGGTATAGCTGCCAGCCACAGCCACAGCCACAGCAACATGGGATCCAAGCCACGTCTGCAACCTATACCACACCAGATCCTTAACCCACTGAATGAGGCCAGGGATCGAACCCACATCCTCATGGATACTAGTTGGGTTCATTTCCACTGAGTCACAATGGGAACTCTGATATTTCACTCTTTGGTCTTGATTTCTAGGGCTTTCTCTGTAATAGTTTGTCTATATACTTCCTTTCTTAATTTTGCAAATCTTTGGAGTAGAGAAAGACGAAAGAGAAGAAAATGAGATAGCCATTCAAGTATCTCCCCACAAATGTTGAGCATCTAGGTGTCAAAAGTCCCCACTCTCAAGGAGCTTTCATTCTGATGGGAAGAAAAAGACAACAAAATCAACACATAACGGCTATGTTGGGTGGTGATAACCACTGTAGAAAAAAACAAAGCACAGACCATAAATAGAGTGGAGATTGGCCAATGAGTTGCAATTTTAAATAGGTCAGGAAAAATCTGAGAAAGTGACATCTGATTACGGACCAGGTGAGAAAGATATCGATGTCACTGCTCCTCTGAGATCCCCTTCTTCCCTTCTCTACCATCTTTGTGCCACCCATTTCCCACTAGCATGCTTTGTTCCTAGCACCCAGGAATGAATACATGTGTATGTGTGTGGGGGGAGGGTGTATTTTTTTTTCTTTTTTCTTTTTTTCCTTTTTTTTTTTTTTTTTTTTGCTATGCCTGTGGTGTGCAAAGCTTTCTGGGTGACAATGCCAGGTCCTTAACCACTAGGCCACCAGGGAACTCCAATGCCTTTATATTTTAAAAAAGCAACTTCGTGTACATTACCACAAGCACCACTCAGGCTGCCCATTATTCTTTGATGATTTCTTTTTCAGTCTTTCCCTTCAATATGCTTTTCAATTTCACTCATGTCTAATCATGAGTATAAAAATATTGGAGGTGGAAGAACTAGACAGAGAGTCACTCGTTCTCTGGCTTGGCAGACTTCTAGAGTTGCCCTAGTCTCTGATGGCACACTCAGGATGGCGGATGGCGGCTAAGGGTAGCGGAAGAATTCACGCAGTCACTCTAAATGTCAACAGTGTTTTCGGGTAATTTCAGATCCTTCTCCCTCCACTGTGGCCCGCAACATCGGCCAAGTGTTTATATATCTCAGGAAAGGCTACTATCCATTCAGTAAACCAACTTATTTATGATTTAGTAGAAAGAGCCCTGGTCTAGGCCAGAACCTGCCTCCATAACGTGTAGGTTAGTCAAGCTCCTCCTGGGTACTGGCGATGCCAAGATGATCATTGCATAAGACTGAACCTTTGCTTTGGAGGCTCTCCTGTTAAATGGAAGGTGACAAAGACAGTCTGATACAATGTATCAGGTAAAGTCTATAATAATGCTACCAAAGAACCTTGGGAGTTAGAGGAGGGATTAAGGGTGGAGAAGAGAGCTTCCGAAAGGCATCACAAACAGAATTTGAGCTGGATCCAGAAGGTCACTTGCATTTAAGCTGAAAACCGTCGTTCCCAGGGGAGGGAACCAAATGAGCCAAGACGCCTTGGGACAGGGACCCTTGCCAAGAGCTGCAAGGGTACACAACCTGGGGCAAGAGGATTAACATTTCCGGGCCTTGGATCAGAAACCTGTGCCAGTCACACCAGGCTCGCGCTTGGGAGAACTAGAAAAGTGCCATGGTGCTTTCGCCAAGCTCCTGCCCAGCCTTTAAGGCAGGAAGCCCTGGGAGGCGCGCGGGACAACGCAAACTCGGCGAACCGGGCGCTCCACGCCTCCATCCCCGACTTGTTGACGTATACACTCCGGCTCCCACAGAAACAGGAACGAAGACCGGAAGAAAGAAAGAAAAAAAAGAAAAGAAAAAAAAAAAAAAAACCCGCGGGGGCGGGAGCGTGCGCAGCCCCAGCCTCGCCAGGGTGGCGCGCGTCCCGCGCGGCCACAGTGGTTCCGGGGCTCGCGGCCGGGCGCGCTTCCCGCCGCCTTCCGGCCCCGCGCGGGGAAGCCGAGGCCGCGCTCCCACCTCCCCTCGGCGCAGCCTCGCACCTCCCGCCGCGTCACCGGTTGCCGCTCCAGCTCCTCACGGCCCGGGGTCCGGGCCTGCCCCGCGGTCGGGCCACCTCCGCCCTCTCCGCCGTGACGAATCGGCGCCGGCTGGCAAATGCCCAAATTCGGGGAGTTTTGAGGAACACATGGAGCCTGAAAAAAATCCTTGACTGTACTAAGCACCACCGCGCCCCCTCGAGAAGGTTTATTTTTCTAAAGAGAGTCTGGTTGGGCTTGGAAAGGAATTCAGAAGAGTGTTGAAAGTGCGAGTGCGGAAGCTCCGGACGCGAGGGGCGGGGCGTGCGCGGGACAAAGGGAAGCGAGGCCGGAGCTGCGGGCGCTTTTTCTGCCCGCGGGTGAGTGTTCCCGACTGGGCCGGACTGGGTTGGGAGGGTGCCGAGGCATGGTGTCCTGGCTTGGCCGGACCCGGAGTTCCCCGGGGTTGCTGGGGTTCAGGCTCGGCCGCGGGGCCGGAGCCAGGGGCCAGTTGCGGCCTCTCCGAGGCCTAGCGGAGCGAGGGTGGGGAAGCAGTCCCATCTGGGGCTCCTTCTTAGCGGCCAGATGCGCCCCTTCCACTAACCCCGCGAAATTGATCAAAGCATCCCTGCCCACTCCTCTTTAGTAGAGTTGCTGCTCAAGTGCATCCTTCACAACAAACCTAAAGGATACGACCTCAGAGGAAGCCCTTGGGGCAAGCCAAGCCCGTGCTCCTCAACCCCAGGAAGGTTGTTTCCCCTTGCTTCAGGCAGCGAGCTGAGGACTCACGATGTGGTTCAGAAACAGACTAGCCTGGGTTTGAAACCCAACTCTGGCGCTTTTTGGCGGTGTGTCTTTGGACAGGTTACTTAAACTCGCTGAGACTCCCTTTTTTTCCTCTGTAAAATGGGAATACACACATCTCGTTGGTAGTTGTGACTGTTAAACCAGATGGTGGAAGTAATAAGCCTGTCCCGGTGTAAGGTATTCAAATACTTATCTAGGGTTTTAAGCCAGGCACCGGATCCAGGGATGGATCCGGTGGTGGACAAATGTACAAGCTCACTCATGGAGTTTAGAGTCTAGCAAAGGAGATCAGTAATTTTAAAGTATTAACAATCAAGTGTGATGTACCAGGGAGTCTGTGGCAGTTATTGTCAGGGCTCCCCACAGCAAGGCCTACTGGACGTTGACAGCCTACCTGAAAGTGAGCAGGGAGGAAATCTGCACCTGACTCAGTAGTTTCCTGCCTGTTCCTTAAGGAGAGAGAGAGATTCCCAGGTCGGGCCATTGAGAAAACACCTTTTTTTTTTTCTTTTTTTCTTTTTTTTTCTCCACACCATGCCTCTTATTCATAATGCTTCAGGAATTCCCTTCAAATGCAAAATAGAAGCAAAAAACTAAAATCATGTTTGTTTCACATAATGTTGGATGAAAGTACTCCAATAGTCATACAAGTTGTTTGCCTTTAAAAAAAAAAAAAATGACATGTCTTTGTAGGCACCGTGTGTGATATGTTTTGAGGTAAGGAAGATGCTCGTGTGTGCACAGTCACGCAGTGAGCTGGTAATACCAAGACAAAATTCCTCAAGGATTGAGGCGGGTCCTGGGACTACAATAATGAATTCGATGGTCCCTGTTTCCAGTCTAGCCATGTGAACAGGTTTAATATACCATAGAGCTGTGTAAATTGGGTAGGAGTGCAGATGAGGAAGCAATTCATTCTGCACAAGTGATTTGTCAGGAAAGCTCCATTGAGGAAGCTACATTTTGAAACGGGCTGAGAAGGTTTAATAAAGAGTTTTTTCAGGGAGACTCTCAAAATGTATTCCCAGCAGTTATAAAGCTATTTATCACCGTAAGAGAATGTAAAGTTCACGACCACACCAATTGCCTTTTGCACTGCCTCCCGGAATAAAATACGGCTCCATTTTAATAGAAGTTGTTGTCCCAAAAGGAAGGCAGAGCTGCGGCTGATCTGGTAGGCCTTGTTGAGGTAGGCCCCGATAATACATCACGTTCTATTATCACTATATTTTTATCAATCTGGTTAAGTATTGCCATGGCATCGGCAAAATGTTTTCAGTACAAGAGGTGGCTCGGTATCCCAAAAAAAAAAAAAAACCTTTTGAGTACATGCCTAATATTACTTTTTAATATCCCCAGTAATTTGTTTTAGTCATTTAATTCTGATCAACCAAATGACCTAAAGGCTAGTAAAAATTTTAAAAAGCTTGATTACTAGAAGATAATGTAATTTTACTAAGAAATACCAATTAAACTACCCTTTTCTTTAGGGAAAAATTCTCTTCTGCTTACCGAGTTTTGATTATCTTTTTTTTTCTTTTTTTTTCTTTTTTTTATTTTAGTGTCTCAGATTCATTCTTAAGGAACTGAGAACTTAATCTTCCAAAATGTCAAGTAAGTTTCAATTTTTATATTTATCAATCTATATTAATAAGAGACTAATGCCCTAGCAAATGGGAATTCCAAAATACTCTCATTTTTTTTCTTCAAAACAGGACCATTGGTAGTTTTGTTGCATAGTATTATATCTCAGTTGTTTACAAGAAGTTATTTATTTTCTTTCAAACAGAAAGACCATCTTATGCCCCACCTCCCACCCCAGCTCCTGCAACAGTAAGTTTTAATTTTCTTGTTAATGTAATAGCCAAGTCTGGCCTTGATACAAAAACCCAGATGTCTTCCAGTGACAGTCACTCAGTCATCACAGCAACAGGATGAAAAATTCAGCTAAAAAAAAAAAAAGCAGTGCTTCCTATTAAATAGAATAACTCTGCATCTTACCTCGAACCAGCCCCAATGTTTAAAGAAACATACTGCTGAAATGCCAACCTCCTATGCTCAGTTCTTTTTTTAATTGGGAATAGGTGACAAGTTTAGCACTTCTTTCTTATTAATCTCTATTAAGAGTCTTGAAAGTTAATATGAAATGAATGTTCATTCTGGCATTCATTATTTCTAAACCTAACCTTCAATTGGTTACATTTTTCTCTCCTTGTCTATATATAATTTTCATGTTAAATCAAACAAAACTTCTCTAATAACACTTACTGTAAATCTTTATTTTCAAGCTGTTCAAGTGAGGATTTCATTATCTGTGGGTCAGATCCTGCTATTGAATTTTACTCCATAAACAGTATTTTATTGGTTTGAGAATTGGTGTTTCAAAGTGTCTCAATAATAGTTGTGAACTAGTTTTTTCACCCAGCAAGCTCTGACCCAGCTTGGTCAGCATGTAAAATAATTGTCCACAAAACAGATTTAACAGTAACTATTCAGGCCTTCCTGAAATGGATTCCTTGCTGTTTAAAAACAGAAACAAAACACTGTTAACATTGACCATATCCTACAAAAGTAGTTCTTTAACTAAAGCTGTTAGCCCTTCTTCCACACCCCCTACCCTTAAATTTCAGGCTAGTTTACTAATTAGACCCTTGTGTAATTTTGTTTTCTCCACTAGATAAACTTTTATTTACTAACCCTCAGCTGTATGTTTTGTTGTTTGCCAGCAATTTGTTTTTCCTTAGTAAGATGCTTTTAAAAAAAGATGCTGTATCACACGTTCCCAGCTCAATTTATATAACATGCAGTCTCTAAAGGTACTTCCAGTAGATTTTAAAGTCCTGTGTTTGGTTTGTTTTCTTTCCTAAATCAAAGAACATTTCTCATGACCATCTCCTTGGCACTCTGCTAGTGGCTATACAGGTGGACTTGAACAATTGAGATTCCTGACCTCAAAGAGCTAACCACGTACTTCATTTTTGGAAATGGTATTATTGTAATGTTTTAGTTTCGGTTTTTTTTTTTTTTAGTTCCCTAATTTAATTTTCTTACGTTATTGCCTCATAATGTTGAACAGTGAATAGCATTTTTTATGCAGCCTTTGAAGGTGTCATTTTGACACAAACACTACCTCTGACGGTGTTTAATATCTTGAAGACAAACTTGATTTTTTTGAGATAATAAAAATAGCTCAGAAGCGAACCCTATGACTTCTTAAATGTAGAAGGGAATATTTTTATCTTTCTTTAGTCATACTTCTTTACCATTATAATTTCACATTTACACATAAAATACAGAAGACTAGGGGTTAGGACATCCAGCAGGATGGATATTAAACGAGTTATCCTCCTTCCTTTTTTTTCCATTTCTTCTACCACCACCATCACCACCACCACCACCACCACCTAAATGTACCACTACAAGTAATAATACATTTCTTTTGTGCCTTTGATATTTCATCTTTGTTTTGCCTACTTATATATGCTTGATTTGCGTCTCCTATAACTACATAGACTAGAAATTGATGAGTTGTTCTCTTCTAAAGAATATCAAATATTTTATCTGCTGGAATGTCTTTCTTTTGGACAGTACGGATACGTGCAGTGGCATGTTTTAGAAAATTGAGTTTATATCAACTACAGCTTAGTTGGGATGCTTTATGTTTATTTTACATTATACAAATCAGCACTGATCCTGTTAATTGCATGTTAAAATGAAATTACTGTCCCTTGTTTTGATTGCGTTTCCTTGGGTAAAATACCCTACTTTTGGTCTCTCTTTGCTACATCCTTTTTATGCCTTATACCTTGATTCTCATGAACATTGGATGTCATTTTAGTAACCACACAGGGCACTGCTGTATAAGAGCCCATTTGTAATCACATCATAATTTACACAAGCCAAAAATTCTGTTGCTGCAACAAGCACTTGTGGTTTGAAAGAGCTAGAGCTATCCGGAAACTAGATGAGAAATTTCACCTCTGTCTACTAGAAAAGTAGTTCACATTAAAAGTAAATGCAGAAAGTTTTCATGATTGACCTGTGGATGATGGATCAAAGAAGAGATGGAAAAGAAAGCCTATAAAGGAATAGCTGGGTTAAAAAGATCAGGCAGTACCCCCAGAATGAAATCCATGCATTTCTTACAAGTCTTTGTTTTGAAATCATGTATGTGACATCCATTGAATCCCACATATGTTCTTTTCTATTGACAACTTCTGGCTTCCTAATTTGAATCTCTTCTCATTTCTCACACTGTATAAAATGATTTAAAGCTGTCATCGAAACTGATCCATTTCCTATTTTTGTTTTTGGTAGATAAATACATTGGCAGCATTCATTAATTGTCAAATAAATCATAGTTTGTTTTGCATGTAAAATGTTTTCAGACTCCTAGATGATCACATTTCAAGCTTTCCTATTTCAGACATATATTGCTAAGTTGTTATATCATACTATGGACCATAAAGTAATCCTGAATGTTTGAGACACTTCAGTCTATTGCTTATCCCCCAAACAACCACACATTCACACAAACACCACTTGCCCCTGTAAAGAGAAAGAAAGAGAGAGCAAAAAAAAAAAAAAAAACCACTTGCAGACTGGTTTTTTGATGAAAGAAAAAGAACAATTACAATCCATCATTGCTTGTTTAAATTCAGGTTGCTTTTGCATGCCATATGCAGATCATTTTTCATTTCTGTGTTTTCCTCGTTTGAGCTCATTTCTCATTCGTGTTTTTGTCTCATTTGTTTCCATCAGCAAATGCCCAGCACACCAGGGTTTGTGGGATACAATCCATACAGTCATCTCGCCTACAACAACTACAGGCTGGGAGGGAACCCGGGCACCAACAGCCGGGTCACGGTAGGAGAATCAACTATTACAGCATCCGGCAAACAACTGGAATTGACCAGAAATGCCTTCAGAGTTAGGTCCTTTTGAATCATCAGCACAGCCATTTAAAAAAAAAAATTTCACCTGGCTTTTAAATTATTTTAAATATTCATTGTGCAATCTTACACTGAAAAACAAAAAAAATAGTGAGATCTGGATATGTATATAAAAGAAGAGAATTCATTCTGTTTGGTGGTTGCTAGAGATAAAGCCTTGGGCACTTAATGCTAATATTTTATGTAGACAAACCTAGGATTCCTATGGGTAAGATGCCCTTTTTGAGATGGAGAGTATCTTTCCCTTAAGGTAATTGGCTCAAGAATTCAGTTTCCTAATAAGGGCTGGGCTTACATACCTGGCTTTTGCTGACTGCCCTACAAGTTTGAATTGCTGCACATAATTATTTGTCTTTTGGATTTAACATTTGACCTGAGATTCATTGCTCTCTAGTTAAAAAGATTTTTATGTCACTTCAAAGAATTGCAGAACGAAAGTCAGATGAAATTCAGTTTGAATTACTATAGATACCTAGAGCTAGAAGTGTATTTTAACCCATACAATAAGGGATATAATTTCTGAAACTTAGGATGTTTTATTTATTTATTTATTTGTCTTTTTAGGGCTGCTCCCATGGCATACGGAGGTTCCTAGGCTAGGGGTCTAATCGGAGCTGCAGCTGCCGGCCTACGCCAGAGCCACAGCAACGCCAGATCCGAGCCACGTCTTCGACCTACACCACAGCTCACGGCAACACGGAATCCTTAACCCACTGAGCAAGGCCAGGGATGGAACCTGCATCCTCATGGATACATACTATGAGATTTGTTTCCGCTGAGCCATCATGGGAACTCCAGTATGTTTCATTTAAATGGTCAGCCTAAGTTACCAAAATTGGATGATGTACTTCAGACTTTGTATTTGAGAATCATCTAAACTTTAAGGAGGTTTAGATACCAAAGAAGCAAATAACTGCGAAGATGATTTACCAAAAATAAATAATAAATCCAAAAGCCAAATACCAACATGTATTGGAATGTGGTATTGGTGAGAATTTATACAACCCTGAATGGCTGTTAACTTTTTAATGCCTGGTTTTTGTTTGCTGTATTCATAAAGTAATTCATTTAGTGTGACTTCGAAAAAGCCCTCTCACCCTGTAGTAAAGCTAGAGCAGAAAGCTTGTAATTATCCAACTGTATGTCTATCTTGGTAAGCATATTGCTTAGCTTGATAGGTTTTGTTTGTCTAAATTTTTCATTGTTTCTTGCATAATTTGTACTTCATAAGCATATTGAGTTTTATGTGCCATGTACATTTCATGGTATCTGAAAAGAATTCTGACCAAGTGTGTGTATGTATGCATTGCGAAATGCATACAATTTTTATGTGCATCGATACTTGTTTTTCCCTGGCCTGAATGTGTTATTTCACAAGTGTAATGGGCGGCCAAGTTATCCAATGATAAAGAACATTGTAATTTAAACAAGGAGCAGAATCAATTTTGGGTCATATGTGTTAATACAGAAAATTATTCACGGGCAGTAAATAAAAATATGATCACATTTTAATGTAGCGCTATACAGTCAGCTCTTGATTATCTGTGTTAATGGAAAAGAAGCGGTGGTAACTGTAATACTCGAATCATTTGTATTTCAGTTTCCTGTAAGCATTTTGTACTGAGCGCGGATGTATCTGTGGATGTATTCTTTGTTAATAAAGTGAGGTCCTTCAGTGGAGACTTAAGGAAAAGGGAAAGTGCAGTCACCGTCTCAGGGTCTAGCCCAGTGATCTGTTTGTCCCCCTTCCTTCTGGGGAATGTTGGACCCCAGTGTTTAGGGGAGGCACTAGCTTCAGGGTAGATTAGTATGGGGGGTTGTGGAGCATGGAAAAGTTAGTGCTCTGGTTCTTTACGGTTGTTTTCTTTGTACTATTGTCCTTTCAAAGCCAGACTGAAATGTAATCTGAGTGGTCTGTAGACTTAACCTAAAACTCCTCGAAAATGTGGGTGTTTTTTTGTGTGTTTATCCCAACCACTACAACTTTATCAGTCACCTCTCAGGTCATTGAGTCATTCTCTAAGAAATTTAGTTATGCCTAAAGTCTTACACTAATTTTTAAAAAATATACCTAATTTAAGCTCTGTTAGGACTCAGTAAATCTGATTTTGACCTTTATAAAAGTACAGCTTAAGATGACCCCACTTAATGTGTTACTTTTTGCAGGACGCTCCCCTTTGGTGTTACTGTCTGCAAATTGCTTTAAGTCATAGATTTGAAGGAATGAGTCGGTGACACCCTGTGAAGTAGCTTCTTGTAGGGTCTACAGACCATGTTTTCCCAAAGACTGCAGTACACCTGAGTAGTTTTTAGACAATAAACACCATATATGTGTGTATATATATGTATACATGGCGTGTTGAAACCTTTTGGGGTGCTTACAGGAGCTATGAGATGGAATTCACTTCTAGTCAGTTCTTCATCAGATGATGTGAAACATTCTTTTAAGGACAAGTGTGAAAACAGACTGAGACAGAAATGTTAAAAGCAGCTCGTTTCTGTGCCTTCATGGAAATTCCATCCCAGAGGAAAACTTTAACTAAGATCTTACCGGAGTTACAGCTAAAAGTGGGGAAGTAAGAACAAAAGTCTCTTGAGTAGCCACAGTTTCACAAAATCATGGACTGTGTTCATCGGAGGTTCCCAGGACCTTCCTCTTCCTGTAAGCACAGTCTTAACGAGTGTGATGGCTTTTTTCCCCCAACCCATTGCCAGGGGGAAAGGGGGACAGTTGTGCTAGAGGAAGGTTTCCTGAGAGCAGCAAGGGGAAGAAAGAGCTGAAAAAGGAGACATGCCCTCTGAAAACATAACCACCAGGCCACTTAATAAAGGGGCCAACAAGTTTTCACACCTCAAACCAGAGGTTTATAGCAAAGCAGTGGTTGTTATAAGTGTGTTCAGAGCAAACTGCTTTCTTTTTTTTCTTTTTTTTTTTTAAGAGTGGAGAAACGTTTGAGACATTGTAGAAAGATGTCTGTTTAAGATGGTTAATAAATTACAGGTGTTTAATGATACCAACCTTTATCTTGAAAACCAGCTAGAATTTAACTTTATGTTGTTGTTTGGGGTTTGGTTTATTTTGGTTTGTATTTGTAAATTGACTAATCAGTGTAATGAGAATAAGACCTCACCTTGTAAAGGATTTGGGTGCCTTCCTTTGGGAGAACAGAAGAGAAATAAGTAAATTCATTGTTTTAAAATACCGTTCTTTGAAAAAAATCAAAGAGCAAATATTGCTGTACGTTGTTCTTAAAGTGTTTTAATTCATATTAAACATAGATGTTTTGGAATTCTTTACCTCTTTTTTGAAAAGTTGTCAACACTGTTACACCAGCTTTAATTATTGGCCCAATTCCAGCTTTCTTTGTACCCTCCTTCGTGGAATTCTGAAGGTTTGTGTTGGATATAAGTTGGAAATGCTTTTTAATAACTCTAAAGAATCAGACTTGTGTTTCTTGCTCTGAATTTATAACATAAGGTTAGTTTTGTAGAAATTCCCCCCCACCCCACCCCGCACCAAAGAACTCCCACAGCCCTGAGACAGATCTCCTCTTACTGGCTGTTCATAGCACCTCCGTGACGGTTGCCCTCCCCCGTGGCTCACCTCACCCCATCGCCCAGTGCTGGCTAAAAAGACGAGCTCTGTCCATGGGCATCAGCAGGAGGTGTGGTAAGAATACATGGGAGGAGTGGGAAGAGAGGAAATACTGCTTCCAGGGTGAAATACTTTCATATAAGTCCACGTATGAAGAAGCAGAGTTATTGGCAGGTCTATAGGGATGAAGGGAAACCTCCCCCCCCCCCAGGAAGAAGCAGTGTTCGGCAGCTGGGGAAGGGGTTACAGACCCGCCAGTCCCTGAGCCCTTGGTTGAACACTAAGGTTATAATTGGGGTCTCAGCCCAGAATGGAGGAGTCTCCCTTGGGTTTTATCACAGCAGCATCGTTCAGGGCAAGGGAACAGACTGTCACCTTGGTTTCCTTCAAGGGAGTTGCTGATTCCTGTCTTTTGATATTAGTGTGAAGCCAGCATTTATTTGTTCCCTCCAGCCTGGCCAGAAGAATCAGTATCAGGAGTCTCTCAGAAATTTGGGGAAACAGGTGTGATTCAGCCCTGACTTGATTCGGGGACCTTGGATCAAATGCAACCACGTGCATAGAGATGAAACTGGGTTCAGAAGCAGGCGCCCTTGCCTTGGAGATGGTGGGGTGCCCGCTAGGAGCTGTCTGGTGTCTCTTGCCTAGACTGAGCCCTTCGAAAGAGCTGATCTTTCCTTTCTTTCTTTTCCTTTTTTTCTTTTGCTCACCCTCTTTCTTCTTTACCTTTTTAAAAACTATTTTTCATTCCCCTTTTCTTCTGTTTTCCTTTCCCTTCCTCCCTCTGTCTTCCCCACAAAACCAGAAATTTTTTTTTTTTTTTTTACTTAGTAGAAATTCTTGATAGAACATTCTCAAAAATAACTTAATCGAGCCCTGCCATTTCTCTGTTCCTGGTAAACCTGATACACTGATTCGCTCCTACACGGTGATTATGACTAAAAAAAAAAAAAAAAAAAAAAGGCTTGACTTCAGTTCACACTTTTTGATCTCCTTTTATAAGAAAGCACTATTAATACCACGTTGAACTTTAAGAAAGATAAAAAATCTCTAGTCAGAGTGGAGGAGCTAAGTTCTTTTCGTTTTCCATGTTCGAACCTAGGAAGTAGAGCTCGAGGTGGCTGTTGTTGATGGGGGGCTGCGTCCCTGAAACAGTACGAGTAGTCCGTAGTCCCGGTAGGCAGTGCGGGGAGTGATAAGAGCTGAAGGAGTTCAGCTTCCGGTGAGATAATCAAGTGTTGACTGTATGTCTTAACGGTAAATTCAGCAAAATAAAAGGGTGCCAGGTAATGTCCTAAGTCTGGGGCATTTGCTGTGTATAACCATATATTTTTGCTGTATGGATTATTGTGTAATATTTTATTTGTTCTTACAGCCAAGTTGTCAAAGCAGTGGCAGTTAACTGCTAAGTAACGTATCAAAAACTTATGTGCTCCCAGTCCTTTTCTTTGTTTTCTTTTGATGCGAACATTTCTGAATTTGCAGTGATAGCTATTTTCAGTGAAGAAAATCTAAGACTCTTGTATCCATGGACGAGTAGAAGAAAGGCGCATTAGAATTTTTTAAGGGGCTCTCTTTTCAGTTTGCTGGTGAGCTTCTTGCAACTGAGTAATGAATGTGTTTAACTCTTTTGTAGGCATCCTCTGGTATTACGATTCCAAAACCCCCAAAGCCACCAGATAAGCCGCTGATGCCCTACATGAGGTACAGCAGAAAGGTAGGTGCCCAGGAGCCAGCAAGAAATGGACTGCCTCGTTGCTTTATCAGCTTTCAGACTGGCTTAGCCAGCCTTTTGGTGCATGATCAGAGGAAAGGATAAAGAATTGCAGTCTTTAAAGAAAATTAGTTCTGATTTCAAAATTCCAGAACTGCAATCCAACAAGAACTTGATTTAAAAAACAGTTAAAATAAGTCTTTGGGAAAATATTTAGTAACATGAGAAACATGTTACATGACAAAAGGAATACAAGACATGTATTAGTATCTTAGTTTTATAAAAATAGTAGCAACTTCACGTTAGTTTGAAGGGGAAAAAAAGCCTAGAAGACAGTGGTTCTCTCTAAATATAAGCCTATGATAATTTTTATTTTTTTCGTGCTTCCTTGAATTTTTCTTCTTCTGGGGGGGGGGGATGATGAACCTCTGTATTACTTTATTTATTTGCTTATTTATTTTTTGTCTTTTTAGGGCCCCACCCACGGCATATGGAGGTTCCCAGGCTAGGGGTCGAATCGGAGCCATAGCTGCCAGCCTGTGTCACAGCCACAGCAACTCGCGATCTGAGCTGTGTCTGTGACCTACACCAGAGCTCACAGCAACACCAGATCCTCAACCTGCTGAGCAAGGCCAGGGATCTAACCCGCGTCCACATGGACACTAGTCGGTTAACCACTGAGCCACGATGCGAACTCCATGTATTACTTTAGAATAATGGTAGAGGAGTTCCTGTCGTGGCACAGCAGAAACGAATCCGACTAGGAGCCATGAGGTTTTGGGTTCGATCCCTGGCCTCACTCAGGGGGTTAAGGATCCGTTGTTGTCATGAGCTGCGGTGTAGTTCGCAGACGTAGCTCAAATCTGATGTTGCCGCAGCTGTGGTATAGACCAGCAGCCCTAGCTCCAATTGGACCCCTAGCCTGGGAATCTCCATATGCCGAGAATGCAGCCCTAAAAAGCAAAAAAAATAAAATAATATAAAATAATGGTAGAGCTGATATCTTTATTAAAGACAAGGTCATTTAGCTGTTTTCACCACTATTTAAAAATATTTAAGTCTTTGGTCATAATTGTTGTGTATGTGTGTGATGATATGGTGTATTCTCTATGCAAAGTAACCACATTCCTGCTAAGCTTTCCTGAGTTTTTAGGAAGTAGACTGTTACGGAGTTAGCTCATTGTAAGTGTCTGCAGTGATTGGAGGGGTCCAAGCTCCAGTGGCGAACTCTTGATGATTGTTGCAGCGGGTTTATGAGAACCCAGGGATTTGATACTTACTGTTTTTGTTGTTGACTAAAGGTTTCTATATTAAGAAGCACAGAGTTCCCACTGTGGTGCCATAGGTTAAGATTCGGACTGCAGTGGCATGGGTCACTGTGGAGGCACAGGTTCGACCCCCAGCCCAGCCCAGTGGGTTGAAGGATCCATGATTGCTGCAGCGTAGGTTGCAGCTGTGGCATGGGTTGCAGCTGTGGCTTGGATTCGCTCCCTAGCCCAGGAACTTCAATATGCCACAGGTGCAGCCATAAAATTTTTTTAAAGTATTTTTAAAGATCTGTGTCTTTAGGCATCGATACTAAAATTTCAACTCTTTCCTTTTCAAGGTCTGGGACCAAGTAAAGGCTTCCAACCCTGACCTAAAGTTGTGGGAGATTGGCAAGATTATTGGTGGCATGTGGCGAGATCTCACTGATGAAGAAAAACAAGAATATTTAAACGAATACGAAGCAGAAAAGGTAGAATGGGGACTATAGTGGGATGGGTACAATGTAGAATTCATAATCATACACTTATTATTTATAAAAGAAACGTAAAATCCCATCTGAGGGCGGAGGCTACACTGAGGCGTTGTCTGCCTGGGTCAAGTCACTTAATCTCTCTTGACTTCAGACTCCTTGTCTGTAAAAAGGAGATTATTGGCATGTCTTTTGATATTCAAATGAGATGATGTAACCTACAAAATGTTAATTCTAAAACTGAAAAAATTTGAATTTCAGATAGAGTACAATGAATCTATGAAGGCCTATCACAATTCCCCCGCATACCTCGCTTACATAAATGCAAAAAGTCGTGCAGAAGCTGCTTTAGAGGAAGAAAGTCGACAGAGGCAGTCTCGCATGGAGAAAGGAGAACCTTACATGAGCATTCAGCCTGCTGAAGATCCAGATGGTAAAAAAAAAGTGGGGTTTCGTTGATGCTTTCTCTGGAAATTGAAATATGAGAAAGCTCTTAAGTTTTAGTTCCTATTCTAAATGGAAAACAAAGCATAATTTAAGTGCCATTTCAATATTTTGGATAATTCTTAAGACTTGTATGTGAATTTCCCACAAGAAAAAGAGATACCCTTTTTTCGTGCAGAAAATAACAAAAACTGAAAAAAGGAAAATAGCAAAACTATTTATCATTTATCAAAATCTTTGTACTCAGAATGCATGAAAGGTTTTTTTAGTCGCAATCAAAATTTTTCCTCAAATGCTTTAAAAAGCTAAATGCCTTCAAGTTAGATTCTGCTTTGTTACTGGTTCCCTAAATTGGCTGAATTAAAGACTCTAAAGGGAGAAAGTTAATGAGTGGGCAGAGGCATTATGAACTCTCTTCTAGCAAATTCAGAAATCCAGCTAGACTTCACAAATACAGTTCACAACAACACTTTGGCATGTGAGGGCACACACATACAAATTTTATACACACACACACACACACACACAGAGCAGAGCTTCCTGATTGGCAGGCTGTGAAGAGTTCGCAGGTGTGCTCTTGCACCTCTGGTTCTCTGCAGCCATGCAGGGTCTGAAGCTGCAAGGAGCTTCAGAGCCAGCTACCTCCAGCTGTGAGTGTGCTCATCCACATAGCAAGCGTGCTATGCAAATAATATTTCCTTTGTGTGCTGCTGTGATGTGGGAAAGGTTGGACGCTCTAGCTACAAGCAACAGAAACATCAAGAAAATAATTTAAGATCCCATTTTAAAATAATATTGACAAAGAAGAAGCTTGCAAGCACTTAAAAAAGAGACTTTTAAGAAAGGAAGTAATAGAGGAGTTCCCATGGTGGCTCAGCAGGTAAAAGACCCAGTGTTGTCTCTAGGGACGTGGGTTCAATCCCCGGCTTGGCTCAGTGGGTTGAGGATTTGGCCTTGCTACAAGCTATGGTGTAGGTTGCAGATGTGGCTCAGATCTGGTGTGGCTGTGGCATAGGCAGCAGCTGCAGCTCTGATTTCACCCCTGGCCAGGGACCTTCCATATGCCACAGGTGTGCCCATAAAAAGAAACAAAAAAAAAAAGAAAAGCAAGAATACCACCTAAAGACATGAATTCGCCAATATAACAGGCAAGAAAAACAAAACTGAGTTTTTTTCAAATGGACAACAATATTGACAGATATTCTTATAAATACAAAATACAGTAATTTAATGAGAATAGGATAGGGAATAGAAACAGCTGAGCATGTTAAGCAGAATCCGACAAGCTAGAGACACACTAGCATATGCAGACTTTAATTGCTCAGATTGGATAATGAATGCAGGAAACATACAGAACTGAAAAATAGAAGAAGATACAGTCTACAAACATTTGGAAGGATTTGGGGAAAAGAATCCAACTAGGAACCTTGAGGCTGCAGGTTCGATCCCTGGCCTCCTTCAGTGGGTTAAGGACCTGGCGTGGCCGTGAGCTGTGGTGTAGGTTGCAGATACGGCTTAGATCCCACGTTGCTGTGGCTGTGGTGTAGGCCAGTGGCTTCAGCTCCGATTAGACCCCTAGCCTGGGAACCTTCATATGCCGCAGGTGCGACCCTAAAAGGACAAAAGAAAAAAAAAAAGGATAGGATCTCAAAGCTGCTGGTAAGGAAAGGTGGTAATAATTAAGATGTCAGGATAAGAATGACTTTAGACCTTAGACCTTTTCCCTCAGAACTGAGCAGAAAGAAGCCGACTTGGGAGGTGGAAATGTACATAAAACCAAGAGAAAGACAGCATGTCTAGGAGTAAAACAGTTGCTAACTTCTTTAACAAAGACTCTTGAGAGGCCTACCAGACAAAGGCAGTCTTATCCACACAAGACAGTGAAGGTCCTTCTAACTGACATTCCAGAGAGTATTCATGACATAAAGTAAATACCTGGTAAATTAGAAAATATAAGCCCCCCTCCACCCAAAAATCAGACAACTAAAGTGCAAGGAAAGACAGGCCCAAATTGCTAAGAGTTTATTTCCCCTACCAGTGGTCAGCACTGGGGACATATAAATAAAAGAAGAAAACAAAAGAAACCTAGATGGATAACCTAGCACAGATATTTGGTCTTAACTGTGAATATGAAAAACTCTTCCTTAAGAAGTAAAAGTATCAGACCTTTTATTTCAGTAATTTGAATTTCAGGCATATATATTCTAAAGAAATTTCTTGAGACAAAAAGCAATTTACACAACAGTTCTTGTAGTGGTGGTTATGGTAAGAAGAGCTTTAGAAACTGCTTAGGAACCAGATACTAAGGGAGGCGCTCAGCTGTGACATTGCAGCACAACCTGGGCCTTTGTAGCAGAGTTACCTAAAGTGTGGTCCCCACCCCTGATGGGACCCTAAGATGGTTAGGTGATTCAGAGAGGAACTTTTGTTTTAATGTGTATTGCTAATAACCAGATAAGCTCTTTTTTTTTTAAAGTAAGTTGATGTAAATAAAAATATTAAGTAAATAATAGCAGAGGTTGTTCACAGATATGTCAACAGCTAGTAGTAGTAGAGCAGCGGTTGAGATTAAGGCCACACTGGTGTGATAGCTATTAAAAGCAAGCATATAGGGAGTTACATTCCCCCCCCCCCCCCGAGGCACGATGGGTTAATGATCTGGCTTGTCTCTGCGGAGGCACAGGCTCGATTCCCAACCCAGCACAGTGGGTTAAGGATCCTGCATTGCTGAAGCTGTGACATAGGTTGTAGCTCCAGCTCAGATTCAATCTCTGGCCCAGGAACCTCCATGTGCCGCAGGAGTGGCCACAAAAGAAAATAAAAATAAAAAATAAATACGCTTATAAGCCAGATCTAAACTATACGTATATGAACCTATTTGAGTGTATGACAACAATGTGTAATACCTTTGTACACTAACAAACGTGTGTGTCGTTTAAAATTAAAAGTAAAATTTAGAATTAAACATGTTTAAGGCCTTAGTGGTTTTTTAATCTAATAAAATATATATGCCGGTCTGGAGAATCTTGCTGGAGATACTGTTTTCTCTGCACTGGTCATTTTCATTACTTTAAAGTGCTGTGGTAACAAAGACACCAGCTAGTTGCTATCTATCATCCCTTGTAAAGGCCTTAAATTAGTACCCAGAAAGCAAAACATTTGGCAGAAAGCTCAGTTTTGCTCTCACGGGCAGTCTTCAGTTAACTTCCAGGCCAAAGACACATGGTTATATCTCATTTGTGTTTCAGCCAGACCGTCTCAGACTCACACCATCACTTAAAGACTTGGTGAGAAAAACCAGTGCCTTAGCCAGTGTATCCTATGCGGGATGATGAAATGGCTGCCCCAGTGTTCCCTGGACGCCTTGTAGGCCCACTTGTTAGACCAGTGAGGGCCCCGGCTCCTTGGTAATTAAGAGTTAACCTTGTTCCACGCTCCCGATTACGGTTACTGGTGACCTGATTTCCAGATCATCTTGTTTTTTTCCAGATTATGATGATGGCTTTTCAATGAAGCATACAGCCACTGCCCGTTTCCAGAGAAACCACCGCCTCATCAGTGAAATCCTCAGTGAGAGTGTGGTGCCAGACGTCCGGTCTGTTGTCACAACAGCTAGAATGCAGGTCCTCAAACGACAGGTCCAGTCCTTAATGGTTCATCAGGTAAAGTCACAGACCATTTGGTACAATAAAATGTGCCTAGGCCACAGGTGCCAGGCGACCTGATTCTGTACCACGCGTCCGTGTGCCTGTTAAATTTATGTTCAGTCTGACCTGTTCCTGATTCGGGGAAGAGGCTTGAGGGAGTAGCTAAGTTTCCCAGAGATTTAATATGTTTGTCATTAAAACGGTGACAGAGCCTTTTGGCAGAGAAAGTATTTGCATTAAGAATTTTGAGACATCCTAATAACTTCTTCGGCTGTCATAAATATTTTTTTCCATAGAAATCCCTGAGGCCAGAAACCGTATGCCTCAACATGTACCTCTCAGTCATTCCTCTCCACTGCATTTCACACTTTTTAAGCCTTAGCTGGACACATGTGATAAATAATTTAAATGAAAAATTCAAAACATCTATCCCACTATGAGAAAGTATGGACTCTTAAAAAAAGAAGATTTTCTGTGTTTGATATTTGCTCTTGAGAAGATACTTCGGTAGTAACAAAGCCTGGTCATATGTTTTACAGCGAAAGCTGGAAGCTGAACTTCTTCAAATAGAGGAGCGACATCAGGAAAAGAAGAGGAAATTCCTGGAAAGCACAGATTCATTTAATAATGAACTTAAAAGGGTATCAATTTTAATATGTTAATTATGCTTTTATCACTGTGTTTTTTCCGAAAAGAGTGTTTTTAAGGAACGTTGTTCACTTTGAAACAGTGTTAACTTTGCTATAACTGGTAAGATGTTTGCACGGTAAAATAATTCCCATTTTCTGGCAAAACTACAATATGTTTGAAGTATCATATAGTGTACACGTATGTACTGGGCCTTGGACTCTAGAACCCTCTGATGTTTTAATTTATACTCAGGCAGTCATAAATTATTTTCATTTTTTTGCAATTTTTTCATTAAAGGTCTTCATTAGCTGTAGTTCACAATTTGTACTTTTTTTTTTTTGTCTTTTCTAGGGCCGTACCCGCAACATATGGAGGTTCCCAGGCTAGGGGTCTAATCGGAGCTGTTGCTGCCTGGCTTACACCACAGCCACAGCAACGCAGGATCCGAGCCGCGTCCGTGACCCACACCACAGCTCACGGCAGCACTGGATCCTTAACCCGCTGAGCGAGGCCAGGGATCGAACCTGCACCCTCATGTTCCTAGTCGGATTCATTAACCACTGAGCCACGACAGGAACTCCATACTTTGTTTTAAGACATTAAAAGTAATGTTTGGCAGCCTGAAATATAAAATGGGAGGTTTGTATATAAAACAGTACTTTTTGGGGGTTGGTTTTTTTGTTGGTCTTTTTAGGGCCGCACCCACAGCATATGGAAGTTCCCAGGCTAGGGGTTGAATCGGAGCTGCAGCTGCTGGCCTACACCACAGCCACAGTGACTTGGGATCCAAGCCACATCTGCCACCTACACTGAAGCACCTGGCAATGCCGGATCCTTAACCCACTGACCAAGGCCAGGGAACGAACCTGTGTCCTCATGGATGTTGGATTTGTTTCCACTGAGCCACAACAGGAACTCCCTCTCCTGTGATCCTTGCGAGGGCAACTATTTCTGCAGACCTGAGAGCTTCAGAGAAGACCTCCAGCTTCTTTTTTTCTGCCTTATACGTGTGTACAGTTCTTAGCCAAGGAAACTCACTTTTGAGACAGTGTCTCTGGTTCAGAGATTATGAGGAAAGAACATCACTAAGAGAGCTTCTTGGGTTTTGTTTTCTATTAGTTGTGTGGTTTGAAAGTAGAAGTGGATATGGAAAAAATTGCAGCTGAAATTGCACAGGCCGAGGAACAGGCTCGCAAAAGGCAGGAGGAAAGGGAGAAAGAGGCAGCCGAGCAAGCCGAGCGCAGCCAGAGCAGTATCGTTCCTGAGGAAGAGCAAGCAGCTAATAAGACGGAAGAAAAGAAGGAAGACGAGAGCATGCCAGTGGAGACAGGTAACCTGCCAGGTCACACCACCATGAAGGTCAACCCAGGGTCTTTCCCGCTGTCTTTAATTCCGATTTCCCTTTCCCGGTGCTGCTCGGACGTCGCGCTGTTAATCTTGCCTCCTGAGTTCTTCTCCATCTGACCCTCCCACTTCTTTGCACGTCTTAACCTCTCACAGTAGATTCACTTAAAACGATGGTTTTGGTTCAAAACAGCAGTGATGTGTTGTCTTTAGTGTTGCTGTTTGAGGTCTTTGCCTGGATTGATTCGTGTCATTCCCTGGCTTGAGAATATGAAGCGTGATGCTATAAACGGTTAAGGATACAGACAGATCTAGGTCTGCTGCTGCTGTACCACTGCTAGCACTGTGACGTTGGGGAAATGATTTAGTCTTAGTTTCCTCATTTCTAAGTATTCTAGCTCCTGTATCTGAGAGAATTCTAAAGGATAAATAAAATGTACATAAAAGCATTATAACTGGATTTGATGTGGTATAAACACCCAAGATGTTAACTTTTTTTGCGGAAGTTGTTCAAACAAGATGTGGTCATTGCTCTTAAGTCATCTTTGAACAGGCTTGGGCAAATAAAACCTGCAGCCAAATCCTGCCTGCCACCTGTTTCTGTAAATTAAGTTTTATTGGAATCATTTGTTTACATATTGTCTGTGGCTGCTCTGGGGCTACAGCAGTAGAGTTGGGTAGTTGCGGCAGAGACTGCCTGGCCCACAAAACCCAAAATATATTGACTAGCCTTCGCAGTAAGCAGTAAGTGTTTGTTGACTCCCTCCTGGAGGAATTCAGACTTCCAGATCTACTGATTTTTCCTGATGAAAAGCATTCCTCAAGGCAAACAGTAACATGTAAGGCTTACCTGAGGTACTGATTAAATAGATACTGCTTGAAATTTTGAGAGGACCCTACCTTATGGCATGTTTTAACCCTGCTCAGTGCACTGCGTAATACAAAGGACTGAGCTGAAAGTATGGGAAACGGGGAGTTCCCGACATGGCTCAGTGGTAACGAACCCAACTAGTATCCCTGAGAACATGGGTTCGATCCCTGGCCTTGCTCAGTGGGTTAAGGATCGAGCGTTGCCATGAGCTGTGGTGTAGGCCACAGGTGCGGCTGGGATCCTGTGTGGCTGTGGTGTAGGCCGGCAGCTACAGCTCTGATTCAACCCCCACGCAGCCTGGGAACTTCCATATGCCATGGGCGCGGCCCTAGAAATGCAAAAAAAAAAAAAAAAAAAGCAAAGGCTGCCAGGACCATCATTACAAGAAGTGGGAGGGACCACAGGCATACGTGGTTCTCAGCTCACGACTTCCGATTTGATATCTGGAAAACATTAAATGGAATATAACCACTTTACCAGATAATTCTACACAGTTTCATTCAGCAGATTAATATTTCAGATAGTCAGATTTTAAGTTTCATTATCTGAGCCGTTTTCTGTTTTGTGTGAACAAGTTTATCTTAACTGGTTTGGAGCATGAACACCTTTTGTGGTTAAAGCAGGAGCTTGAGATTAGAGTATGGTTCTTTTGCTCATTTTGCAGCTAGAAACACTCAGTCCTCTGCGTCTCTTTTATAGCCTATGAAGAGAGAGTGCCTGTGGGTCCTTACTCGCATTTATCCTTCTAGCCGAAGGGGGAGAGACTGCAGAAAATTGTTGGAGCCTATTAGAGTGAAAAACCTCATGCTCTTGATTTCTAGCAGGAAACAGCCCAGGGTGGCTTTTAACAAAGTACCTTAGATAGCAGTCTTAAAACCATTTCCACACCGGCTTTCACACTCATCCAGTGCGAGCATTGCACGGCAGCACTGTCCAGTAGGAATACAAGTCACTGTAATTCGAATTTCTACTGCTGACATGTTTTTAAAGAAAAGTGAAGTTTTTATTAGTCTTCAAAACCTGATGTATATTTTATACTCATAGCACCAATTCGGAACTAAATTTGTAACAAAAATATTTGATCTGTGTTTCGATTTCAAAATTTACAGTTAAAAAGTAAATGGTTTTCAAACTCCCAATTGTTTTAAACGTGCTCAGAGTGCCTTGTCGCACTAGCTGCTGTGCCAGGCACACGTGCAGCTCTGGCCTGTCAGCACAGTGAGGAGAGTAAGCTTGGGTCTTGGAACTAACAGTGACAACCGTGTGTGATTGCAGAGGAGACACACCTGGAAGAAACGACAGAAAGCCAGCAGAACGGGGAAGAAGGCACGTCTACTCCTGAGGACAAGGAGAGCGGGCAGGAGGGGGTGGACAGTATGGCAGAGGAAGGGACCAGTGACAGTAACACTGGCTCGGAGAGCAACAGCGCAACCGCGGAGGAACCACCAACGGATCCCGTACCAGAAGACGAGAAAAAAGAATAAATGTTGCCTTGTTTTATGTGTTCTAAATACTTTTTTAAATGAAAAAATGTTTTTTGCGTTTTAACGGTGTTATGTGGTTTGTGTATATAATAGTCTTCTTGTCCATATCACACCACCAAAGGCTTTTGGACCATTTAGCATCATGAGCTGAATGGCACGGTCCCCCTTCTTAAGCGGTTGTGAAGGTGGTTCCCTTCTTGGGGTCTTGTGTCTAGCCCTCTCAACTGCTGAAGCCTCAGAATGTACATTAATTGAGAAAATGCCCACCTCTCTTAGAGAATCAATGCTGCAGCGTCTCCTCTTACAAATGCCTTCCTACAGCTCACCTGGGTGCTCACCAAAGCCATAGCTTGAACGCGTCCCAGCCCCCTTCAGCAGCTCCCTGCAGGTTCCCCTCCTGTCTGCGTCCAGAGTAGCTTCTTAAGAACGTAATCATGTGTGAGTATGGATTTGTTCCCGTGCCCTTTTTTCTTTTTAATCAATGTCAGCTACCAAGAGTTGTGTTAAGGTGTTGAGTGTACCTACAACCACACTTGGAGTGTATTGATCCAGAGGTAGTCTCCATAGTTAGAGTCGTTCCTGGCTTACGAAACAGTCGTTAAAGTGAACATGGCTCATGCACACGTAACTGTACTGCCTTTTGTTACAATTAATAGTGGATATGGTCTGGTGAATTCATCTCTATTGTACAGGGGCGGGGGGAAATGCTAACTTTTTTATCAAGTTTTCCAAAGACAGAATAGATCACAAAGCTGAAGGAATTGAATATTCCTGTGATGGAGTATATACCTTCAAAAGGATTAGCCCTTTCTCGAAGGAAAACAGCTGGGAATTAAGTTCATCCACTGGAAATTGTTTTACAATAGTCAAAATATTTAAAACCTCAAGGCTCAGGATCCCATAGATCGGAGCCTACGTTTCTGATAAACTCTTAGTAAAGTTTTAGAGACTAGAAGCAACATAGTTTGTGACACATACGCGTTTCAAAAACTAGAGTAGATTTTTACTGAATAGTGGTTTATCTGATGGTATATGTTTCTTAAAAGTCCAAATGTAATAAAAGAATGGAAAAAAGAGTCTCAGTGTTTTTAATGCACTAAATATTTTTACACAAGACAAGCTTATAATGTTACAATGCAGTGGCAGTACGCCATGGCCTCTCGCGGCTGTTAGGAATTTGCACCTTTAGATAAAGTTTCTCACCTAACTCTGTAAACCGCTGTGAGTAGTAAGGCTGTGTGGACAAGACACGTGAAAATTACTTTCCTCACATTATAGCCATGCCATATGCAGTCTTTGACTCTAAATGTACTTAAGTTTCTACATTTACATCTGAGGGAAAAATAGTACATTGAAAATATGGCTCGATAAATATAAAGGTAAGCCCTCGGCCTCCATGTAGGTAACTTTTCTACAGGGCAAGATTTTCTTTTTCTTTCCTTTTTTTTTTTTTTTGGTCTTTTTAGGCCCACACCTGCAGCATATAGAGGTTCCCAGGCTAGGGGGTCCAATTGGAGCTGTAGCCACTGGCTTACACCACAGCCACAGCAACGCCAGATCCAAGCCTCATCTATGACCTACACCACAGCTCATGGCAACACCGGATCCTTAACCTACTGAGCAAGGCCCCGGATCGGACCTGTGTCCTCATGGATACAAGTCAGATTCGTTTCTGCTGAGCCAGGACGGAACTCCTGGGCAAGATTTAATTTATAGTGAATTCACTGCTACTGAGCTCAGGGCGCATAGTGACTGACTCCACTGTTTTCAGCCTCTTGAGAGAGAAGGAAAGGAAGCAAAGATGGGCAGAAGCATCACTCAGTGCCTGTTTATCTTAAAACATGGAATCTGTCTCCTGTTCATTTTCCTTTTTTTTTTTTTTTTTTTTCCTGTTTCTTTCTTTTAGGGCCACACCGGTGGCATCTGGAAGTTCCCAGGCTAGGGGTCGAATCGAAGCTGCAGCTGCTGGTCTATGCCACAGACATCTGTGCCGCATCTGAGCTGCATTTGTGACCTACACCACAGCTCACGGCAATGCCAGATCCTTGACCCCCTGAGCGAGACATCACAGACACTGTGTTGGGTTCTTAACCTGCCAAGCCACAACAGAAACTCCTCTCCTGTTCCTGACTCAAACTGTAATTTATCAATTCTGGGTGTAGGGCATTGAAGGGCTAAGGACTTTAGTTAGCTACCTCATCCCCAACAAACTGGATACCCTTTCTTGAACATTATCAAAACTGGGCAGAGATGCAAAATAATGTGAATGGAAAACAGTTCAAGAGGGCAGGTTATTTCTCTGGTACTGAAGTCTCTCTCCCTCTCCCTCTCTCTTTTAGCTGCACACGCGACGTGTGGAAGTTTCCCAGGCCAGGGATCAGACCTGAGCCACAGCAGCGACAACGCTGGATCCTTGACCCACTGTGCCACAAGGAAACAAAAGTCTCTTTCAGTGGATGGAAGTTCCTTTGCTCAGCTGGCGATGGCAGAGGGAAAATAAGCATATCTAGACCACGCCTGCCCATACGATGCTAGGGAAACCCGCTGAAATTAAGTCAGGTGGGATTCGGCCGCTTTTACCCACAACGGGGTGGAGGGGGGGAGACCGAATTAAAATTCCCCCTTGTCACAGTGATAATGTAGAAACCAACAATATTTGAGTTGTTTCCTAGTTTCTTCGAGAATGTGGAATATAGTCAAAAGTCTCTGATTTTTTTTCCTATGTTTAATAGACATTGGGCATGTCCCTTAAACCCTCTGAGCCTGTTCCATCCATGAAATAGATTGAACCACTTTCCATCCCCTTCTCCAAATATCCATGATTCTTCATGCATTTCTTTTGAGTAGGAATGCATAAAGTGTGAGGGCTTACATTATTACTTTTTTTTTGTCTTTTTTTTTTTTGCTATTTCTTGGGCCACTACCGCAGCATATGGAGGTTCCCAGGCTAAGGGTCGAATCAGAGCTGTAGCCTCTGGCCTACGCCAGAGCCACAGCAACACGGGATCCGAGCCACGTCTGCAACCTACACCACAGCTCAGGGCAACGCCGGATCGTTAACCCACTGAGCAAGGGCAGGGACCGAACCCGCCACCTCATGGTTCCTAGTCGGATTCCTTAACCACTGCACCACGACGGGAACTCCACATTTTTATTACTTTTTAACAACAAACGGGAGAGAGGGGCATCCCGCAGAGTTCCCTGGTTTTCTTACAGGAGTTTCCAATGTCCTGTTTCCCCATTTGTCGACAAGCATGTCTTTTTAAGTGGCTCTCCTGCCGTCCACGAAAAGCATGTACTCTGTTAAGCCGAGCTTTCAGGAAAAGTTACTAGGAGCGAGCTTGTTTTAACACGATAATGCGAGCATCCTATTGAAAAGATAGAATCCTTGAGTCCCTAGATTTGAAAGAGACTCTGGAGTTTAAATCCCTCCAGATGTTCAGTTTTGATCCTTCCCATTTTTAGAGACTCGTTTGAGGTTTTAGACAATTGGTGCTGGCAGTATGAAACTCCTATCGCCTGCAGTTAAATTGAAGCTTTGGTCTCTCGTGTGAACAGGCGATGAAGCGAGGATTATCCTGCGTTAAAATCCCCACCTCAGAAGCCATTCCCCTTCACCCCAAGCACTGCCACACAAGGTCTCCCCGCCTGGTTTCAGCAAGTACAGGAGTTTTATCTTGTTGGCTTTCACCACTGGGCAAACTTTGCTGGAACAACCACAAATGCCGCCTTAGTGATTTGCACCTAGAGGGCTTAGCATTTTTACCAGTGAAAAAATCCACTGTGCGATAGATAACAAGCTGAAAGGAACTCTGGGACTTTTGAGAAGAAATAGTGCTAGATTATCATCTGGTTTATGGTGATAATTTTTCTTGATCTGTGTGGTCGAGAAAATTCTGAGTTTAGTCAAAAACGTCTATAGGCATTAGTAATCATAAAACTGTTTACAAATATCTTAGTATTAGGTTGAACCAGAGGAAACTGCCAGTGTAGGTTAGGTCTTTATCTAAGACGTAACAATTTCACCTGCTTCAACCTAATAATTCTACGCTTTATAGTCTAAGTTATAAGTTTGTGGGTTTTTTTGTTTTTTTTGTTTTTTTTGTTTTTTTGTTTTTTTTGCTTTTTAGGGCGGCACCTGGGGCATATGGAAGGTCCCAGGCTAGGGGTCTAATCGGAGACATAGCTGCCAGCCTACACCACAGCCACGGCAATGCATCTGCGAACTAAACCACAGGTCATGGCAATGCCAGATCCTTAACCCACTGAGCGAGGCCAGGGATCAAACCCGCGTCCTCATAGATCCTCGTTGGTTTCATTAACTGAGCCACGAAGGGAACTCCCATGAGCTCTTAATAGCAGTTTTCTGAGTGTGTAAGGCTGGAATTTTGGATTGTCCAGACTGACTGATACACTTTTTAATCATTCCTGCATATTGTTAAACACAACCCTGACTAAAATGCAAACCCCTAAACTATCAGGTATTTAACAGCCTGGTTTTTAAAATATATCACAGAAAACAGATCGTTAAACTAACTGGTTTAGAGTCATATGTTTCCCCAGTTAGCACCAAAAATATATATATATTTTTTTTTTTTGCATGTATTCAAGAGTAAAAACTGTTATGTGGGGAGGGGAAATTCCCAAATGATTTGTTTTTTACATAGAACTGAAACAGTAACTACAGATAATGGCCCCCAATAATGAGCCATTTGAAAGACAGGAAAGGCCGCCTCAGACTCCTTGGCATTCAGAAGTGGCAAGGACTGTGGGTCAGCCACCTGGAGGACCCATCCAGCCTTGGGTAATGGAGCGTTCCCTTCCCCGTGTCCCCTAAGGGTGTCACCTAAAAATGAACACCTCTAGGGAGTTCCCCTTGTGGCTCAGTGGGTAAGAAACCCAACTAGTATCCATGAGGCTGTGGGTTCGATCCCTGGCCTCACTCAAGGGGTTAAGGATCCGGCATTGCCATGAGCTGTGCCATAGGTCATAGACGCAGCTTGCTTGGATCTGGCGTCGCTGTAGCTGTGGCTACGGTGTAGGCCGGCAGGGGCAGCTCCGTCTTGACCCCTAGCCTGAGAACTTCCATATGCCCCAGGTGTGGCCCTAAAAATAAATTAATTAAATTAAATTAAATTGATAAAATGAACACCTCTAGACTTAGGGAGCCCATCCTCTCTTAAGACAGCGCGTTCCTTCTTGAGGGAATGAAAAGCACTTCCTCTCATTAAGCTAAGATCTTTCTATAATCTCATGCCCTGGTTCTGCTTCTACACCTTGACATCAAATAGAATAAATGTAACCCTCTTCCAAAGAAAAGAGAAAAGACCTCTGAATATTTCAAGATGAAACGGCGTACAAGCCCCCGAGTCCTCGTGCGTTGAAGTAAAGACTTTTCCTTTAGCCTCCAGGCCTCCCCTCAGTCTCAAAAGGCTGACCTAAGAGTTAAGGATTAGGAAATATTGTTAACGGCTAAAAACTAGCCCAAACAGTCTCCATGATGTTATGTCCTGCCTTGCCTACTAACTTACTCTAACTGTCTTTTCACAAGTAATCTCTTCCAAGAGTTCCTGTTGTGGCTCAGTGGTAACAAACCCAACTAGTATCCATGAGGATGAGGGTTGGATCCCTGGCCTTGCTCAGGGGATTAAGGATCCTGAGTTGCTGTGGCTGTGGTGTAGGCTGGCAGCTCCAGCTCCAAGTCAACCCCTAGCCTGGGAACTTCCAGATGCCTCCAGTGTGGCCCTAAAAAGACAATAATAATAATAATCTCTTCCTTGCTTAATTGCTTTCTTTGTCTTTGTCTTTGTGTGTGTGTTTTCAGAGCTGTTCCCGCAGCATATGGAAGCTCCCAGGTTAGGAGTTGAATTGGAGCTGCAGCTGCCAGCCTACGCCACAGCCACAGTAATACCAGATTTGAGCCGCATCTGTGACCAACACCACAGCTCACGGCAACACTGGATCCTTAACCCACTGAACAAGGCCAAGGATCGAATCTGCATCCTCATGGATACTAGTCTGGCTGATTACCGCTGAGCCACAGCAGGAACGCCTTAATTGCTTTCTTTTACAGTGGTTACTTTCTAGTTGGAGGCATATCGCACCTCGTGTTTTCTTTGCCTTTAAAACACTCCCTAACACCCACATCCTTTTGTGAGCAATCTTCACTGCCGAGAGAAGGTCAAGGTGAGATAACCCCAAAGACCACCAGAAGCTGTCACCAGACCAGTTGACTCCAGCCTTCATGACTTTGAAATGATCTGTGGAGGAAGAAGATTGCAGGCACCCTTATCGGCAGCGCTGTTTTTTCAAACGAGGACACAGTTTTGAGGGTGGTAGCCTGCTGTGGCCCCCTTTGCTTGGCAAAGCAATAAAGCTCTTCTTTCTGCTTCACCCAGAACTCTGTCTCCGAGACTTAACTGGTGCCGTCGGACAGAGGCCAGTTTCGGCTACAAAGACAGGTGCCCCTTCAGATCCGGCCACAGAACGAAGTTTCTTCCGACGTCTCTCTTGATGCACAGGGGGAAAGGACCATCCCTGTCCTTCTTCTGAGGGCTAGACCACCAGAAAGCAGGAATGTTTTCTCTCACTGGGTCAAATCCCCGAGCCTCCGCCACGTACGGATCTTAATCAAGACACAGCATCTCTAGACCTCAGAAATCACCTGTCTAAAACAGGGAATGATGGCCTGTGAGGACCTCAAGGGCTTGTCCAGCCCGAAAATACAACAACTGTGCAATAGATGCAAACTCTATGCGTGTTCATGTTTTCATAGGTAGCAAAACGGGGAACAGGCAGACTCAGCTCATCACCCAGCACTTCTCAAAACTCAATCATTTGCATACCACCACCACAATTTTTACCATTTCTGGGTACCACCTGGACTATTATTACTTAACAGCTTTCTTTTAATCAACTTACTTATTCCACTTGAACCATTTATTTGAAAAGGAAACTTTATATAAGCATAAATGCAAAACCACTGCCTTTTGTCATAAAAATATATTCAAACATGGATATTTTCTTGGTTATGTATATGTTTAAAGACATACTATTTTGAAGAACATGGTTTAAAAGGTCTGCACACCATCTAAAAGCATCTGAGGGATCCCACAAAATCTGAATAAAGCTTTTGGGGGAGGACTGCCCTAAAGGAAAATTATATTTCCTACTACCTGGAGTTCCAGGAAACTTGTCTTCTTAAAAACTGTCCCTGGATCAACAGCTGTTGAAACTTGAGAGCAAATTCTTAAAGTTAACCCCATGATCCCCTAATAATAATAAAAGCTGGCATTTGTTGAGCACTTAATATATGCCCATGTGTCTCCCATACTTTTGAGTCTTATTTTCAAATTCAGTATTAGTGTCGCTCACTTTACCAAGGAAATCTACGTTTATAACCTTGGGCTCAATCAATTCCTCCAAATAACTTTTCTTAGGGAAAAAAAAAAATAGCTTCAGGCTGTAGCACAAGGTGCAAAATGATATGGAAATTGAAGATTTGTCCTAGAGCAATCACCCCCCTGAATCAATAATCCAAAAGACTCAGGACAAAAGAATCTACTTGGCGATCAGTGGGGCTTTTTTTGGTTTTTTGGTTTTCTTCATTTTTGTCTTTTTAGGGCTGAACCTGTGGCTTATGGAAGTTCCCAGGCTAGGGCTCAGATTGGAGCTACAGCTGCCGGCCTACACCACAGCCACAGCAACACCAGATCTGAGCTGCATCTGCCATCTACACCACAGCTCACGGAGACACGGGATCCTTATAACCCACCAAGTGAGGCCAGGGGTCAGACCCTCATCCTCATGGATACTAGTCAGGTTTGTTACCGCTCAGCCACAAGGGGGACCTCGTGGAGATCAGAATTCTTTTAACAGGAGAGGTACATGTAAAAAAAATTATTTCCAGGAGTTCCCATAGTGGCTCAGCAGAAAGGAATCTGACTAGTATTCATGAGGACACAGGTTCGATCCCTGGCCTCACTCAGTGGGTTAAAGACCCTGCGTTGCTGTGGCTGTGGTGTAGGCCAGTAGCTATAGCTCTGATTTGACCCCTAGCCTGGGAACCTCCATCTGCCACAGGTGCAGCCCTAAAAAAAAAAAAAAAAAAAAAAAATTTCCCAGTTGAATTCTCACCTCCTTTCCTCCAGAACTCTCCATATCATACCAAAATGAAACAAATACACAGATTTAAAACAAACTGCTTAGAAACTTTTCCATGATAAGAGCCATCATTCGGCTGAGAGAACTGCCCTGGCTTCTGAGAGGGCGGGCGTGTTGTGTTTGCATTTTACCCCTGTTGTGGTTTCCTGTCAATCGGTGAGCCCTGGGGAACCTTTTAGAAGACCTCCTTAGTTGAGTCTCAGAAATTTCAGCAAGTACCAACATCAGATGGCTGTTAGGCTGCATTACTTACGCTCTGAGCTTGACCTGCCCCTCACCCATGTGGGTGCTTTGGCTGGATTGTCCTCTGCCTCAAAAAACACTCCACATTTCCTGAGATATTAGCTTTAAAGTCAAATATCAGTCTAGGTAGACATTTCTCAAATTAATGGGGATCAGAATCTCCTCAGGAAAGGCTTCCTGGTCCCAGCCAAGCCTACCAAATTACAGGCTACCCAGGAATCTAGTGCATCAGAGAAGCAGCAACTTGGTCTCAGAATGTTGTAGCAAGAATTTCTTTCTTTCTTTTTTTTTTTTTTTTTTTACTGTCGCCACTCACCTTGAAAGTAAACTTTATGATGTCCAGGAGTTCCTGTCGTGGCTCAGTGGTAACAGAACCTGATTAGAACCCACGAGGACATGGGTTCCATCCCTGGCCTCACTCAGTGGGTTAAGGATCCGGCGTTGCCGGGAGCTGTGGTGTAGGTTGCATATGCAGCTCAGATCCCGGGTTGCTGTGGCCGTGGTGTAGGCTGGTGGCTACAGCTCCAATTGGAACCCTAGCCTGGGAAACTCCAAATGCCGCGGGTGCATTCCTAAAAAGACGAAAATAAATATATAAATAAAAGAAGGGAAAAACAAGAAAGTAAACTTTATGATTTCCCAAGGTAGGTCCATAAACCAGGGCAAGCTGGAGGGTTGATAGACACACTTGAAAGAAAGCAACCAGTTTGCTCTGCTGTGGATGAAGGTCTTCTAGGTCAGTGCAACTGGGGTGTCCTGCTGTCCAGGCAGTTAGCGCTGGAACAGAGCACACTGGGCGGCTTGATAGCCTGAAACTGAGCTGCGGTTTATTTATCTGTGGTTTGCTTTCTCAGGAGCCAGAAACAGAGAGGGCTCTGAGCACCAGGTTTGGGGCTAAAGTAACTCCCTCTTCTTCAACAGGGGTCAGTTCCCTGCTGCGAGGGAAGGAAGTGGTCTATTTTCTGGCCAGAGGTGGAACCGCTTCTCTGAAGGCGTCTGTGATATTAACCTCCCGCCGGGGAGGGCAGACAAAGGCTCCACCCTCCGCCGCACCTCTCTCCTGCGCTGTGCCTCCAGCGCCCTCTACAGGAAGGTGTTATGAACTGGATGCAGGGAATGAGGACAAAACCGGCCTTGTTTCGGGAGACGGGGTCGAAGGGAGGGGGCTTCAGGACTAAACCTGGGAAAATCCTGGAGGAACTGAGGCAAACTGGCCACCCAGTAAATAAAGGGGGACCTAAATCTGGGTGTAGGGGCGGGATGGGGATCCTGCACTATGAAATGGTCGTCACCGCTTTATGGTTGAAGTTGGGGGGGTGGGAATGGGACCAGAATTCGAAGGAAAAAGGTGCAGGGGCAACCTAGGAGGGAAAAGTGAGCTGTTGACTAACGCGGCTCTTTGCCCTGAGTCCAGCTCCTCAGCCCTAAAGCAGAGCCATGTGCCAGATCAGCAGCCCAGGCTGGGAAAAGAAGGTTATAGGATTCCCTGTGAGATGTGGCTCCTTCCTTTGACTTTCATTCACGCAGCCCCCAACTGCTGAGATCCGTTATATTCCAAGAACCTTCCTAGGCACTGGTAATAAAGATCCAGCATGACACAGTCCCTTGCCTTTTGTCTGGTAGAGGAGGTGTCTACACACGTGGTCAGAGCCCAGTGGGTGAGTACTTTCATGAATGAAAAACGTGGCCAAATTGTGCCCTGGAAATGCCCTTTTCCCTCCAGAGTGCTGGAGAACGCCTTTTTGTGGGGACCTGAGCATAACAGGAACCCCATGGCAGGGGTCAGGGTTCCAGGGAGCCCAGGGTTCCAGGGGGCACAAAAGAAGTCGTTTAGACTCTGCTCTGAAGCTAGATCACGTCTCTGCCTGGCCCACAGGGACTAACAGAGCCCAGAAAAGACAGGGGAACACCTTGATTCAAAGCCAAAAAGAAGCAGCCGTTCATTTTCCAGCCACAGGCGTTTGATGAAATAAATTGTGACACTAAAGGTTTTCTGTGTGTTAATGATGGTGAGAAAGAACATGTAGCAAGATGGGGCATTGGATGCATTCATACACTCTCAGATTAGGGTCTTTCAGAAAGTAGTTGTAGGAGTTCCCCTCGTGGCTCAGTGGTCAACAAACCTGACTAGGAACCATGAGGTTGAGGGTTCGATCCCTGGCCTCGCTCAGGGTGTCCAAAAATAAAATAAAATAAATGTCTATTGGGATCACACGCATGTACAATGAAATATACAGTCAAAGACTAGAAAAGAAAATGCAGAAACTGCAGCCAGTGTGTTTGCGGTTAGATGAGGCATGATCTTCTATTCCTCTCTTTGCAAAACTGGGTTTGATATAGTTAAATCATTTTCATAGGAAATAAGGAAGATATCTTTGATGCTATAGAGTTCGCATGTACTACATTCTAATACAGTTGAAAAAAACAAAACAAAACCAAACAAAACGGTGCTGGGTTTGATCCCTGGCCTTGCTCAGTGGGTTAAGGATCCGGTGTTGCCAGGATCCGGTGGTGTAGGTCGCAGACGCGGCTCGGATCTGGTGTTGCTGTGGCTGTGGTGGAGACCAGCAGCTGTAGCTCTGATTCGACCCCTGGCCTGGGAACCTTCATGTGCCGCAGGCGTGGCCCTAAAAAGCAAAAAGGGTGCTGCTATAGATTAGACCTTAAAAGGAAAAAACGAACAGTCCTGGATTAACACATCTGAAGTCACCCAGGAAGAGGAGACACAAAAGTTTGTACAGGGGAATTAATTCTCCTTTCAACTCATGAGGCGTAGTTATTTTGTCCATCTTCCCACTCAACTGGTGCCAGACGTGGTATCGGAACACCCAGGCCAGAAGAGCCAAAGATGCTGGATTAGCTGAGCAGCGCCCCAGGGGGGCTGGGAGATGTAAGAAGAGGCTGGTGTCCTTCCAAGAGATGATCCGTGAAGGATAAAAATGCCAGGCTGCCATCAGTATGAAGAGATGGAGACGGATTCAACCTCCGGGCTGGGCTGAGCTTCCTACAGCCCTGGGTGTGTGCAGATGACTAAGGAGAGATGGAGGCCAGCGGTACAGGTTCCCAGCCATGTGGGCCCTGCTCTGGGCATCAGAAGTGGGTCCGGTGCCAGGGCGAGGCTGCGCCCTCCCTCACGGCACTGCAGGTTCTCCCCTCCCCTCTGTGGGTCCTTCTGAACAGGCTGTGAGATAGTTTCTGTGCGTTTTAAACAGGATGCTTCCTGTTCATCCAGTTTCAAGACTCCAGGGAACACCAAGGAAGCCGCATCACATTAAGGCTCCACCTGTTTAGGGACCGGGCCCCCCTCCCTGGATAGGGGAGAAGGAAGTAGGTATGGGCTTGTAGGAGATTTGAAGGGGGGTTGAATCAACTCTGTCCCTGAACTTTAGCCACTTAGAAACATGGTCCTGGGGTGAATGGGAGGCCCCCTGCAGGTTGCCCAACATCTTGGCTCCTTTCATCCAGCCCCCTCTATGCCCTAGGAAGCCAGAAGCTGGAATACGCCTGCATAGACCCTTCCTGGTCTCACCTGGAAACCGATCACACACACACACACACACACACACACACACACACACGGCCCCAAAGCCTGGAGGTCGGTCAGATTCCTCCAGTGCCTGGGCCCTATTGCTAAGGATTTCTGCCCCATCCTTCTGCCCAGACCAGCAAACTGCTCTGTTATCTCGAGTCACCCCGGCTGGGAGCCCCTAACCCTCCCCCTGATGAGATTCCCTGTCTCCTAGATCCTGGAGCAGAAGGGGGAGGACTTGCTGGCTCTCTCCCCCACCTCTTCTCAGATGCAGACAAACTGACTCTTCTCCAGAAAGTAGATGGTAGGCAAAGGCAGGAGGAGCCGGTGATGGGTCTTCTCCGTGTGTTCCTTCATTCAGTGCTTCCCGATAGTTTAAAAGGGAGCCCTGTGATGGGCACCCTCGGAGATGAGGGGGACCTGGGCCCTCGGGGGAAGAGAAGAGAAATGCACTGACCACCTCTGGCAGGAGTCGCAGGCGTGGTCCCTGGAGCGTGTGGTCCCTGGAGCTCATGGTCCCACGAGCCAGAAGAGAGAAGCAAACATCCTGGACACCAGGGAAGCCTTTGGAAGTGCAGTGTCTGAGCTGGCTCCGAAAGGGTGGTAGGAGACAAAGAGGCACCGCTGGGAGGTAAGGCAGGCCCTGGTGGAAACAGCAGAGCAGAGATGGAAAGAGCAGCAATTGAAACCCCGAAACGAGTACCTCTGCTGAATTTTTGATTAACCTCTCTATTCCTAAACATTTTTTTCTGTTTTGGTTGCACCCATGGCATACGTAAGTTCCTGGGCCAGGGATCCAAGCCTCAGCTCCAATCCAACCCGCTGCAGAGACAACACCAGATCCTTAACCCACTCTGCCAGAGCGGGAACTCCTCTATCCCAAACTTTATGCTCTTTCTTGTTCTCACCTGCTGCCCTTCAAGACTGAGGCGTATTGAAGAAAAGGGGGATTATAACCAAGCAGGACCCTATGGGGTCTTCCCAGGACTGACTCCCCCCAACCACGTCCTCCATTTGCCTCTTGTTTGTAGAAAAACTTTAGCCTCCTAGACCTTCCCCGAGTTCCAAAGAGCAGATTTAATCAGAGAAGTGAGAAAATGCAGAAACAAAGGAAAACACTCAAGCAAGACAGAATAACAATTGTTTAGCCATTAAACAAAGTCAAGGACTTTTAGTTCCTCTTCAAGGGCTATAGATAATATTCTGAGCCATGTTTTGCTGAGGCTGAACCCACCCACCCACCCCCCCACCCGCCCCCACCCCGGGTGAGGAAGTTTACCGCGTGCTGACCACAAGTCCGCAGACCCCAGAGCTGTTGGAACCAGAAGGTTGATGACTTTGGCTCCTAATTACCTCACCACCCACCAATCGGAAGAATGTTCACAAGCAACCCCCTCCCTCACCTTGTCTTTAAAAACCTTTCAGAGTTCCTGTCGTGGCTCAGCGGGCCAATGAATCCGACTAGGAACCATGAGGTTTCGGGTTCGATCCCTGCCCTTGCTCAGTGGGTTAAGGATCCGGCGTTGCCGTGAGCTGTGGTGTAGGTCGCAGGCGCAGCTCAGATCCCGCATTGCTGTGGCTGTGGTGTAGGCCGGCGGCTACAGCTCCAATTTGACCCCTAGCCTGGGAACCTCCATACGCCATGGGTGGGGCCCTAAAAAGAAAAGGCAAAAAGGTAAAAACCTTTCCCTGAGGAGAAGGCTCAAGATGCCAAGGGGGAGGGGGAGGGAGCAGGATGCACTGGGAATTGGGGGTTAATAGAGGCAAATTATTGCCTTTGGAATGGACAAGCAAGGAGAGCCTTTGCAATGGATAAGCACTGGGAACTATATCTAGTCACTTATGAAGGAGACTGATGGAGGATCATGTGAGAAAAAGAATGTGTATATGAATGTGTGACTGGGTCACCTTGCTGTACAGTAGAAAATTGACTGAACACTGTAAACCAGCTAAATAAAAATCATTTAAAAAAAAATAAAAAACTTTCCCTGAAATCCAGGCGCTCCCACTGTGGCCTGGCAGGGTAAGGATCTGATGTCGTCTCCATGAGGATGCAGGTTCAATCCCTGGCCTCGCTCAGTGGATTAAGGATGCAGCATCAAGCTGGGGCTTACGTTGTAGGTGCAGCTCAGATCCAGCGTTGCTATGGCTGTGGCTGTGGCGTAGGCAGGCAGCTGCAGTGCCAATTCCATCCCTAGCCTGGGAACTTCCATATGCCGCAGGTATGGCTGTAAAAATAAAATTAAATAAAAAGGAATTAACATAAAAAATAAAGATAAAATAAAATAAATAAAATCCTTTCCCTGAAATCCCCTGGGGAGTTCAGGTCAGTCAAGCATTCGCCACTCACATTCCTTGCTTCACGCCCTTCGCCACAATCCCCAGTAGACTGGCTTTACAGCTCAGGGCAAACCCAAGTTTGCTTTGGTGACACAATCATCCCATTGCATAAGCGGAGCGGGCAAGCTGTTGGGAGGGTTCTGATTCCCAGTCCAGACTGACTCTCAGCCTCACCTCAGTCCTCCTGACATAGGAGACAAGAGACGTAGGAATGAGCTGTTGCAGACATTTAGTGAAGCAACCAGGGAGGTTGAGACATGCCTGTTGAGGCTCTGCGGCTTTCTCTGCAGCAAATACAGCGATCAGGAGCTCTCAGAGGTCCTGGGCTTTGGGGTAGGGGAACCCCAGCACCCTGGAGAGTCCCGTGGCTGGGAGAGCGCAGCAGATGGTAACTCAGTGCTGGAGAGCCCAGCGCTGCTGCCGCCCGTGGCTGGAGGGCTCCTCCAGAAGACAGCTCAGATCCTGGTTCTCACTGGTCTTTCTCCACCAGGTATGGAGAAGCTTCCACCCAGACTCCCCAGAGAAGCTCAGAAAGCCCCGGAGCCTCTCCAGAAGATTTACCTCCTCCCTCCAGCCCTTGCCTCCCGCCCCAGAGCTCGGGAGCAGCAATCAGGGCAGCTCAGAATTGTGCCACCCACCTGGGGGAGCTCTGAGAACTGAGGGAGCTAATCCAGGGAAGGAGAGGAGCTGTAGAAAGTACGAGGCTCTGTTCACAACCCAGGGGGTTTTTGGTTGTTGTCTACAAGGCGAGAGGTGTTGTATGAAAATTCTCCCCTCCTGTTTTCACTTCCTCTTCTCTCGCCTTACCCTGGGAAGGGGAAAATCCTGCAAAGATGAGCAGCTGATGTGTAAAAGTACCAAACAACATTCTTCTTGTGGCATTTTAATGGTATCTTTCGGTAGCAGCCACATGACTGGGTTCTGACGTTTCAGACCCAAGGCCTGAGGAATGGCTACATCAGAGCAAACCGTGGGGGCGGAAAGGCCCGCAGGTCCAAAGTGCCGCCACGTGGCCCTCAGAGGGTCTCCAGCCTGGGCTTAGATGCCTGCAGAAGAAGGGCAGTCTACCCTGGTGGCACTGGCTCTGTGCTATGCTAAACAGCGGGGACCCACCCTCCACTGGCTCTCAGTGGGGCCTTGAGAGATTTCAGCCGTACAGAGAGCCTAGGAATCCCTAATCCTGCTCACCTGCCCCCCTCAAAAGTTCCCAAGGGAGTCGGACCAACAAACAGCAGCTAAATGGAAGTTCCCAAGCCATACCAGCACCAATAGTGTCACCGAGGTCTGGAAACAATTCCTACATTTACTGGGATTATTATAATAATCACACACGCCTGAGCTATACAGCCAAGCCCTGGGGTGAGCCAAGCGGGCAGTAAACCATGAAGGACCCATTCAGTGGTTTTGGTGGTGGGGTGGCTCTGAGTGAGGAGGGGTTGCTGGAGGGCGGCCCCAGGGTGTCTTTGAGAGATGCCACATCTTGACACCTGGGGCCTGAATGCTCCCCCAGGCCCCATCCCAGCCTCACAAACCATCTAGATGCAGCCCACACGTGCCCTCCTCTCTCGTCCCAGCCCCTCCTCTCCCAGATGGAGGGAGATGCTCCCAGTCTGTCCTTTTAACAGTCTGTATCTCCTGCTGACCATGTGGTCCCAACTGAGTCCCCATGGAATCCCCAGAGCACTGCTCCAGGAGGGTATTAAAGAGTATTTATTGCCTTTCATCTTTGGGCCCCAGTGACTGGTACACATCGCATACACGGTGTATATTCTATTCTCTCTCTATATATGTATATGCTGCAGAATATATTCTATATATAAAATATCTTATGTATACATATATTCTATATATGACTACAAAATATATTCTCTCTGTATATCTATATATATTCTCTATATCTACAGAATATATTCTATGTATTATTCTATATATGTATCTCTATATATCTACAGAATATAGTCTATGTATAATATTTTATATATATTCTATATTTATTATATTCTCTATATCTACAGCATATATTCCATATGTGTCTATATATATTCTATATATGTCTACATATTATATTCTATATATATCTACAGAATATATAGTCTGTGTATATGATATACACAGAAGAGGGGCTGGGTCAATGTCCCATGAACGAATGAATACCAAGGGGTCACAGGGCTAGAGGGCTAGCCTATGGCCAGACCTCAGGACAGTCGCCCAACCTTCACCCCATTTGCTGCCCATTAGGCTTCATGGTCAAGTGACCGCACCATTGGAAGGACTTGCTCCACTCAGCATGTGAGAATCCCTCGTTACACAAATATTTAGTGAGCCCCTAAGAGGTGCCAGGCTCAGTTCTAGGGGCTGGGATCACATCAATGAACAAGACACAAAACCCTCCACCCTCGAGGAGTTTCTGCTCAACGTGGAAGAAGACCAACTGCCTTTTGAGTCATAGACACACTTATCTCCTCCCCTCCCCCCCTCTCCTTGCCCACCCCGGGCCCCGAGGCTTTAGCACATTAAGGCGCCAGTGATGCCTGGCTTCCTTCCAAGAGAACTCATGAAGCATAACTAGAAGGGTGACATGGTGCCATTTCAGTCATCAGTGACAGATGCAGAAGAGGTGGCACTTTTGCTTCCTGGTCCTCAAATCTCACTCTGCATCCACAGAGAGGGTCCTCCACCCTGAGGGGGACCTGGCCCTCTAGTGTTAATTCAAATGAATTAAATAGAGTCCGTTTTTCACAATCAGATGAGGCAGAAATGTCCTGTTGGCTGCTCTCGCCCTGGGCACATTGCCCGCACTGGGGCTTCGGTACGTCACTGTCCCAGACTTCTGCCACAGCTTCCCTGGCTACCTGGTTTCCCGCAGAGTCTGTTAGACCCTTGCTCATGGTGTTTGGCAAGTGTTTGGAGAGAGGTCGCCAGCCATCAGGACGGCCGTCTGGGAGAAAACGTGGGTGCTGTTCCTAGGCAGCATTTCCCACTTTCTGGGAGTATGACCCTCTCACTGGGTGCTGGAGGCAGGTGCCAAAAGACACCAAAAAACTCACTTGCACAGAAGAAAAGGGCGTGCATCCGCCTTCAAAACCTTCAAGACCTGGCTTATGTGGTTTTCCTTCAGAGCTAGGCACGCATTGCCATCTCAACAGAGATTCATCTTTGAAAAAAAAAAAAGAAAGAAAGAAAGAAAAAAAAAAAGGATCTAAAACTCGCGAGAACTATCTGCTTCAAGTCGTCACGGGGTGAATTGCTGCAAAGTGATCTGTCCTTTCTTACAGCGGAACATCTCAATGGCATGTTCATTTCGTGAATTTGTGAAAGGTTTGAAGTGAATTGCCTCCTTCCCGGATTCGCTTTCCCTACGTCCTCGCTCAAGTTGAGGGACTGATGGCTCCTAAAAGTAGCAATGATTTACATAACCCTTTTCACACCCACCGCCCAAGGGAGGGGTGTCAGTATAATCCTTCACCAGAAGAAAGCCTTGCATTTCCGTCATCGAAGGGAATCCAAAGGATGGAAAACAGGAGTTCCGTCGTGGCTCAGTGGTTAACGAATCCGACTAGGAGCCATGAGGTTGCGGGTTCGATCCCTGACCTCGCTCAGTGGGTTGAGGATCCAGCGTTCCCACGAGCTGTGGTGTAGGCCGAAGATGTGGCTTTGATCCTTCGTCCCTGTGGCTGTGGCTGTGGCTGTGTCTGTGGCTGGCATCTACAGCTCTGATTGATCCCTAGCCTGGGAACATCCATATGCAGCGGGTGCAACCCTAAAAGGACAAAAGACAAAAAAAAAGTTCACATCTGGCAAAGCAGAAACGAATGGAACTAGGAACCATGAGGTTGCGGGTTTGATCCCTGGCCTCGCTCAATGGGTTAAGGATCCGGCGTTGCCATGAGCTGTGGTGTAGGTCGCAGGCGCAGCTCAGATCCTGTGTTGCTGTGGCTGTGGTGTAGGCAGGCTGGGAACCTCCTCATGCCGCAGGTACAGCCCTAAAAAATATATATATATATTTTTTGTGTGTTCTGCATTGCTCAATTAATAGATACTTCCTCTTTATTCTTTTCCCTTTTCTGCCGGTAAAACAGCTCAGCAGGCCTGCTTTGGCCCCTGTAATGCCAACAGATGAAATCCCTCCCCCACCCGCCCTCAAATGCAGGCCACGTTCATAAACACCTAAGAAGGAACTAAGAGGACTTGACCTCTCACCCCAAAGCTGGGGAGGGAGTGGTGCCTCCCTAGATCCAAAAAGCACTTTAGGAAGTTCCCTTGTGACACAGTGGGTTAAGGATCCAGCTGCTGCCACAGCTGTGGCGTAGGTCGAAACTGTGGCACGCGGGTTTGATCCCCGGCCCAGGAACTTCCACGAGCCGTAGGCATGGCCAAACAGACAACAAAACAAACACAAAGCACTTCAGAGTTTCAGATCTGATAAGGTATCAGGGTGAAGATTTTCCCAAGAACATGTCTTGTTCTTGCGGGCAAGGTGCAGATTTGATCTTCATCGCTCTTCTCAGCCTCAGTTCGAATAACTCCGTCCCCAGATTTCCCGTCATGACACCGGAGAAATGAATCTGACTAGTATCCATGAGGATGCAGGCGTCGCTCAGTGGGTTAAGGATCTGGCGGTGCCGTGAGCTATGGTGTAGGTCGCAGACACGGCTCAGATCCTGTGTTGCTATGGCTGTGGTGTAGGCTCAGATCCTGCAGCTCTGATTCTACCTCTAGCCTGGGAACCTCCCTATGCCACAGGTACGGCCCTCAAAAGACAGACAAAAAGAAAAAAGAAAAGAATATGGACATGTTCAGTCAACCAAAGGGTCTGGTGAGATCCCTGTAAAATGCTTTAGAAATGTTTGCTGTGTCCTATAAAAAAAGAACTCCCAAAGGAGTTCCTGCTGTGGTGTAACAGCATTGGTGGCATCTCTGCAGAGCTGGGGATGCAGGTTCGATTCCTGGCCCTGCACAATGGGTTAAGGATCTGGCACTACCTCAGCTGTGATGGAGTCGCGACTGCAGCTCAGAAATCCATGTGCCTCTGGGCAGTCAAAAAAGAAAAAGATAGAGACAGCTCCCAAAGACATCTGTAAGTGTGACTGGTTTTCTCACTGGAGAGTGGGTTGTTTTAGAAATCACATTGCAGGAGTTCCCTGGTGGTTCAGCGGGTTAAGGATCTGGCATTGTCACTGCTGTGGCTTGGGTCACTTCTGTGGCAAGATTTTGATCCCTGGCCCCGGAAATTCCACATGCAGCACTGTCCCAAAAAATGAAATTAGGAGTTCCCATCATGGTGCAATGGAAACAACTCTGACTAGGAACCATGAGGTTTCGGGTTCGATCCCTGTCCTTGCTCAGTGGGTTAAGGATCCGGTGTTGCCACGAGCTGTGGTGTAGTTCGCAGATGTGGCTGAGATCCCGCGTTGCTGTGGTTCTGGTGTAGGCCAGCGGCTACAGCTCCGATTTGACCCCTAGCCTGGGAACCTCCATATGCTGAGGGTGTGGCCCTAAAAAAAAAAAAATGAAATCACCTTGCAGCCGACATCTCTGCCTCCCTCAAATGCTCTGCAGGTTTTCTCTATCAAATCACAAGAAAGTTATTCACACGTTCCTCTTCTCCCGCCTGCAGGATGGAGCCAAAGAAACTTAAGTATCTTTCCCCTACTGATCTGCCCTTTGGGTCATTTGAAATCCACGCGGGTGGCATCACCACCCCCACCCCCCATCCCCCCTCCCTGCCTCCTCTTTCTCTTAGAAGCCCTCCTGCTCCACCTCGAACTTCCCGTTGGCCTCCTTCAGCATCTTCAGTGTGAAACAAGAAGAAAAAAATCTCCAAGTCCCGGGTGCCTGGCTTCGTTTTACCAAAGGTTTCTCCTCGCGGGGAATGAACAGTGGGGAAGACAAGAGGGGAGGGGGGGATGGGGACAGCCATCGTGCTGAAGTGTCACTCAGGAAAAAAGCAGCATCTCCATTAAAACGGCTACGTGTTCATCGAATTTGGTCTCACATTGTAGAGTCAAATATTGAATTTCCGTTGACCTTAAGGTCTAAATGAGATGCTCATGAGTCAGACGTAAATCGCACCGCTGGCCCATTCTTGGGACCCTTCAAGGCTTCTCAGAAGCGGCAGCATCCGCCCATCCTCAGTATATCTTCACCTCCACCCCCCCCAAAAAAAAATTATACATTCTTCTAAGGGTAACCTACACGATTCTGAGAACTCTTCGGGCTCCGTTTGCTGAAGCCCATGGGACGAACTACTGTGCCCCTCGAGTCAGATCATTCCGTCCATAAAGGCACGTCTTCTCTACCCCAGTCTGGCTATTTGAAATCCCACCATCCGTCGACTACTTTGAGTATATCCTCAGAGCAAAGTGGTCAAGTGAAAATTGCAGGCTATAGAGTTCTCACTGTGGCACAACAGAATTGGTGGCGTCTCTGCAGCGCCAGGACGTAGGTTCGATTCCCGGCCCCAGCACAGTGCTTTAAAGGCTTCTGCACAGCCACAGCTGCGGCGTGGGTGGAAACTGCAGCTCAGATCTGATCCCTGGCCCAGGAACTCCATACGCCACAGGACATGCCCCCCCCCCCCAAATAATCGTAGGTTACAAAACAACAGGTGGCCCCTAGAACTGTGAGAAAATAAATGTGTCTTGTAGGCCGCCTGGTTTGTGGTCTTCTATTTTGGTAGCCTGAGCAAATTAACACGCCACCCATCCATCAGAGACCAGCCCCAGGGCCAGCCCTGCCATGAAGCCTCCTCTCCGCCCTGAAGCTCCCCGTCCTCTGTCTCTCTGTTGCTACTGCTTTTGGGTCCCTTGGCCTTGTTTAGAATAACATGGGCTCACGTGCCCCCTGCTATGTTGTAAGCCTGGAGATGAAGTTCAAGGGCCTTTCCTCTTTTTCTGTTCCACAGCTGCTTGCTCAGAAGGCCTGGAGTTCTTCAGGAGTGGCTATTGAAATAACCAAAGAGCAAGGATGCCGGGAGATCAGACCAACTGGAGGTTTGCTGCTGGTGCTGGTGCTGTGTGCGTGTGTCTGGGCTGGGTGTGGGTGTAGCTATCCCGGGAGGGCACCACCTTGTACCAGCTGTGTGATCTCGGGGGCCATCACACTTCACACCTCAACCTTAAAGAGGTTACAAAGCATTTTCATAGGTAGACTCTTATTTGGTTGTCATAACAATCCACTAAGATAAGACCCTCCCTTATTTCCTCCCGTTCCCAAGGAAGGTAACTGATCAACGTAAGGCAGAGAAAACAAAACATCGTTAGTTGTGAAACTCGCGCCATGAAAGGTGCTGAGTGCCTGGCGCCACTCTCCACACTGGGCGTGGGTGGTCTTGGTTAATCCTCACGAGGAGCCTGGGGGGAAGGAATTGTCACTAGAGCTATGTTACAGGTAAGGACACCAAGGTTCAAGGGAGTTACCTAAGATCACGCAGCTAAAAATGGTAGAGCTGGAACTTGAAGATAGGTGGGTTCTGGGTTTTTTTTTGTTGTTGTTGTTCTTTTAATTTCTTATGACCGTTTAGTTGATTTACAGTGTTGTGCCAATTTCTGCTGTACAGCAAAGTAACCCAGTCATACATACGGAGACAGCCCCTTTCTCGTAGTATCTCCCATCCTGGTCTATCCCAAGAGACTGGATATAGTTCCCTGTGCTGTACAGCAGGACCTCATTGCTTATCCATTCTGAATGGAATAATTTGCATCTACCAACCCCAAACTCCCCATCCATCCCACTCCCTCTCCCCTCCCCCTGGGCAACCACAAGTCTGTTCTCTGTGTCTGCGAGTCTGTTTCTGTTTTGTAGACGGGTTCATTTGTGTCACAGTTTAGATTTCACATATAAGTGATATCACATGGTATTTGTCTTTCTCTTTCTTTTTTTCTTTTTAGGGCTGCACCTGTGGCACATGGAAGTTCCCAGGCTAGGGGTCAAATCAGAGCTGCAGGTGCCAGCCTACACCACAGCCACAACAACACCAGATCCGAGCTGCATCTGCAACCTACACCACAGCTTGCGGCAACATCAGATCTTTAACCCACTGGCCAAGGCCCCGTGGATACTAGTTGCGTTCTTAACCTACTGAGCCATTGTCTTTTTCTTTCTGACCTACTTCACTTAGTATGAGGGTCTCTAGTTGCATCCATGTTGCTGCCAATGGCATTATTTTGTTTTTTTTTTTTTTGGCTGAGTAGTATTCCAGTGTATACATGTACCACATCTTCGTAATTCATCCATCTGTCATTGGACATTTAGGTTTTTTTTTTTTTCCCATGGCCACACCTTCGGAATATGGAGGTTCCCAGGCTAGGGGTCCAAACGGAGCTACAGCTGTCGGTCTACAGCACAGCTCACAGCACTGCTGGATCCTTAACCCACTGAGTGAGGCCAGGAATCAAACCCGCAACCTCATGGTTTCTAGTCAGATTGTTTCCGCTGCGCCACAATGGGAACTCCAGACATTTTTAGGTTTTATATCCACAGCTTACAGTTGGAACCAAAAGTCCACACTGCCCTCTCCCCATTACATTAGTGGAGAGAGAGTCCTGCATGAAAGAAACAGACAGGAATTGCTAAAGTCTGAATATAGCATGAAACTCATATTTTTAACAAAATAAAAGGAAGAGAGAGAAAGAGAGAGGAAATTGGATATAAATGATAGACACTGATAACTCAGTGGGTTAAGGATCCAGCATTGCTGTGAGCTGTGGTGTAGACTGCAGATGCGGCTTGGATCCCATGTTGCTGTGTCTGTGGCATAGGCCAGCAGCAACAGCTCCGATTCAACCCCTAGCCTGGGAACCTATGCCACAGGTGCGGCCCTAAAAAAGACAAAAGACAAAAAAAAAATAAAAGTTTCTTTTTTCTTTCTTTTTTTTTTTTTTGCTTTTTAGGGTCACACCCACGGCATATGGAGGTTCCCAGGCTAAGGGTCGAATCAGAGCTACAGATCACAGAATCTGAGCCGCGTCTGTGACCTACACCACAGCTCATGGCAACGCCGGATCCTTAACCCACTGAGCGAGGCTAGGGATCGAACCCACAACCTCATGAGTCCTAGTCAGATTTGTTTCCCCTGTGCCACAATGGGAACTCTGAACGTTTCACATTAAAGTGGTCAAAGCAAGGAAATAGGCTTAAAAGTCAATCACATACAGATAAAGGTCACAGGAGTCAATGGACACTCAAGGTGAGATGTTAGTTAAACACAGATTAATTAATCCATTCCCCCAGGCACACCTTAGGGTTCCACACCATCAAAAACTCTACCCCTGGCAATTACACTTTAGAAAGGCAGCTGCGGGAGTTCCCGTCGTGGCGCAGTGGTTAACGAATCCGACTAGGAACCATGAGGTTACGGGTTCGGTCCCTGCCCTTGCTCAGTGGGTTAACGATCCGGCGTTGCCGTGAGCTGTGGTGTAGGTTGCAGACGCGGCTCGGATCCCGCGTTGCTGTGGCTCTGGCGTAGGCCGGCGGCTACAGCTCTGATTCGACCCCTAGCCTGGAAACCTCCATATGCCGCGGGAGCGGCCCAAGAAATAGCAAAAAGACCAAAAAAAAAAAAAAAAAAAAGAAAGGCAGCTGCTCCTCGAGGAAGGAGATGGAAATAAGGCCAATCACCAGTGACCTCGCCCTGGGGTGAAGGATGATTTCAGAGGAGATGGGGTAACTGGATTAACCACTTCCTCGGGAAGCTGGAGGGAGACGCTTGGGTGGCCAGCAATAATGTGATGCCAAGAGTAGCACCAATCTGATGCCAGAGCTAGAATGGTGGGGGCCTCTCCTAATTCTGCCCCTCGTGCTGGCCCCTCTCCCCTTAGAATAGGCACCTCAGCAGTGGAGGCATATTTCTCAAGAGACAAGGAGGATTCTTACGGAGTTGGCTGAGCAACGTTTTCTTGTCTTTACACAAGTTGAATAAATGGAAACCTTCCACTGGTGGGTCCAGTGGACCCACAAAAAGTCTCTTTAGATTTTTTTGACATCTTGGTATATATAGCCGCTTTTTTTTTTTTTTTTTTTTAAGCCTGCACCTGAGACATATGGAAGTTTCCAGTCAAATCAGAGCTGCACCTGCAGGTCTATGTCACAGCCACAGCAACACCAGATCCGAACCGCATCTGCGACCTACACCACAGCTTGCGGCAACGCTGGAGCCTCAACCCACTGAGCGAGGCCAGGGATCGAACCCGCATCCTCATGGATACTTGGGTTCTGGATCTGCTGAGCCACAATGGAAACTCCTGCTTTCTTTCCTTAGTATTTTCTTTCTTTTTTTCCTTTTTAATGACAGGAGAAAAACTACCTGCAGATGAAAATTTTTTCATGTAGATCGAACCCTTCCACCTTTGTCATCCCAGCTTTAAGAAATACCCACTACAGTAAGATGACCCCTTCTCTGGAAGGCAGGAAAAGAGGGGTCTTCCCCTTCCATGGGAACCCCGTTCTACAATCCCTGGGCCGCCTTCAGAGTACTGGGTCTCTTCTGATTGCTCCCCAACTTGGTATAATCTACAGCTCACCCAGCATATCAAAGACCTGGGCTTTGTAAGAAAACCTCCCCTTCCTGAGCTGCGGCAGAACCTGAGCAGATGAGAAAAACAAAGACTTCCCTGCAATGGTGCTCACAGGGTTCCAGGGACCTCACAAGCTGAAGCCTGTGCCAGGTGACTCCTGCCTGAGGACCAAGCAGGACAAGCTCTTGGTGCTGCCATTCGTTCAGTGCAGTCATAAAATGTACCCAAGTCACCTTCGTTTGCTCATCGGATAGACATCAGTAGGAACCTTGCTGCCCAGCATCCTTTTCTGTACCGGGGATACAGGAAGGACAAGACAAAACCCCTCTCCAGGAACTCAAAACCTAGTGTGGATGCAAAGGCGCCTCCATCCTTGCTTTCTCACCCTCTTGCCCCCAACCCAGCCCCACAACCCTGATGTGAGGAAGTGAGACAAGATGGGTTGGGTCAAGCTGGAAAAGTGCTCCGTGAGGTTGTGGGTTGGATCCCTGGACTCTTTCAGCTTAGGTTGTGCTGTTGGCTGCCATTTGGGCCAAGAACATAGTGGAATCTGAGATGTTTAGAATTGGCTGCAATCAGAGTTCCCGTTGTGGCTCAGGGGTAGCAAACCCAACGAGTATCCGTGAGGACGCGTGTGGGTTAGGGATCTGGTGTTGCTGTGAGCTGTGGCATGGGCCACAGACATGGCTCGGATCTGGCACTGCTGTGGCTGTGGTGTAGGCTGGTAGCTATGGCTCCAGTTGAACCCCTAGCCTGAGAACCTCTATATGCCGCAGGTTGGGCCCTAAAAACAAACAAACAAACAAAAAGAATTGGCTGCAATCATGGTAGCTTCAGACCATCTTCTATGCAGCATAATTTGGGCAGGAGGGGGTAATATGCTAGGCTTCTAGTGAGGGACAAGCCTACAAAAAAAGAAAACATTCAAAAGGCTGGACCCACTGCCTGTTCCCCTGAAAAAAAGAAAATGACACAAGTAGAAAAGGGTGCAGGCCACAGAGGTTTAGGTAGAACAGGTAGCCAAGTGGGGAAAAGTGGAAACCCAGGTGCCAGGCTCCAAGCAGGGGCCCTGAGGCCGAGGCCCAGGGTCTGGAGGTAGAAAACTGTTACCATCTGCTGTCTCTGCCCTTTTCTGATTGGGTGAGGGGTTTGGAAGGTGAGTGGAGAGGTTGCTTAAGTAGACTAGACTCATGCAAACCCTATCCCACCCCTCTCCCTGTCAACAACAACTTGGTGCCAAGTTGGGCACCAAGCTGGATCTGATTGGGTCTGGTTGAGTCTGGTTGGGTCTGGTTGGCTCTGGTGGGTCTGGTTGAGTCTGGTTGGGTCTGATTGAATCTGGTTGGATCTGGTTGAGTCTGGTTGGGTCTGGTTGGGTCTGGTGGGTCTGGTTAAGTCTGGGTGGGTCTGATTGGGTCTGGTTGGGTCTGGTTAGTTCTGGTTGACTCTCGTGGGTCTGGGCTGAGTCTCAGTGGGCCTGGTTGAATCTGAGCCTTGCTGTGTTTGGTTGGACCTGGTAGCATCAGATGGGGTCTGGTTGATTCTGGTTGGGCATGCAGTTCAAACACTGCCCATGACCCCTGTGGGCCAACAGTCATCACAGAGTTGTGCGTCCAAGTCTCAGCACTGCTTCTTGCTTAGCAAAGCCTCAGATTCTCTTTAAGCTTCGGCTTCCTCGTGTGTAAACTGGGGGATTTTATCAGTACCTGCCATCGTGTTGTGAGGATTAAATGAGACAACTGTGTAAAATACTTGATCAGTGCCCCACAGAGGTGACGGCTCGTTAACTGTTATTATCTGCTACACAGAGTCTTTCCTGATCCTTCCAGGAAAAATGGCTTCTGTCCCACCTTGAACTCACGTCATTGTCTGGCTTTATCTGTCACTTTCTGCCCTTGAAAGGAAGATCCCTGTGTGATACACAGCCACAGCACCTAATCAGTTCAAACGGTGAGAAGGGAAATGATTCTTAGGAGACGGAGGAGAAGGAAAGAGTGTAGAAGAAGGAGGTCTATTGGCAGAAACACGCAACTGCTGCCAGCTACCAAAGCAACAAGCAGAAACAGACTGAGCTGCTGGAGCTTTAAATTCAGCTTCCCGGTTAGAGCGAAGGGGTCATTAAAGATAGACTTGTGGCGTTCCCGTCATGGCGCAGCGGAAATGAATCCGACTAGGAACCATGAGGTCGTGGGTTGGATCCCTGGACTCTTTCAGTAGGTTAAGGATATATATATATATATATATAGAGAGAGAGAGAGAGAGAGAGAGAGAGACTTGCTATTGCTCCAAATATAGTTGTGAGAAAGGCAGACTCTCAGGCCCTATGCCAGGCCTATGGAATTTGAATCTCAATTTTAACCAAATGACGCCTAGGTATGATTCATTTAGAACTTGGATAGACCAGTGGTTCTCAATTCTGGTTACACACTGGAATCATCTAAGGAGCTTTGAAAAATCCTGATGCCCAGGCTGTATCTCAGAACAAGCAGAGTCTCATTTATTTTTGCAGCTCACTGCATTATTCCAACATGTCACCTGGCTTGAGAACCACTGGTCTAGACCAACCCTACAATTTACAGGTCAAGAAACCAAGGTCCAGAGGGGTAAATGGACCCACCCAAGGTCACCCAGCAAGTAAGTGACAGCGCTTGGGACTTGAGCCAAATCCTGCAACCCCAGGGCTCTCTTCACTGTCCTTCCCTGCCCTGTGGCAGAGTTTGGGAAGTGGAGGTGGAAGGGGAGAGGGGTACGAAGCTTCCTTTTCTGGTTTAGCATCTTCATGGTTGAGTCCTGAAAGGGCGGCTTCCCAGACATGGGTGGCCTGTGCCTATGAAGTCCTTTTTTTTTTTTTTTTTTTTTGCTTTTTAGGGTCTCACCATGGCGTACAGACGTTTCCAGGCTAGGGGTTGAATCAGAGCTGCAGCCACCGGCCTACACCACAACTCACAGCAACCCACTGATCAAGCCTGGGGTTCGAACCCACATCCTCATGTATACTAGTCGGATTTGTTTCCACCACACACCACAATGGGAACTCCTGCCCGTAAAGTCCTTGATGGGCTACATCTGCCTCTGCCCATCCACCTCCCAGGCGGTAGGTCCCACCTTCTCACTGGCACTAGTCTCTAGGGTAAAGCAGCCCCCAGGCTCCACCCCCAGCCAGCCAGACCCTGCCATTCCCACACACCCTGTCTTCCCAGAGACTCAGCGGTGCTCAGGGGCTGTCCCACCACTGGGCCACACAGTTCTCAGAACACAGGTGAAGTTTCTGAGCCCCCACAGCCCCAGCTCCTGGCTCCTCTCAGAACTGGCTGGGACAGGCCCGTTCTCAAAGTCAGCAACCGCGACTGTCTCGAAACCAGAAGGTCTGGAGGCTCTCCCTTGACTTGTTTTTGCTCTCTTGTCAGGGTTTTAGGTGTGTGTGTGTGTGTGTGTGTGTGTGTCTCAAACTTTTGATTGCCTGTGCTTTCTGACTTCTTCTGGGGTGTTTTTGAAGTGGCTTTTTGTTATTCTGCCTCTGCTCACTCCCCTTTCTCAGCAGCGGTGGAAAACACTCAACCCCCTCTGCCCTCCACGGAGCGCTCCGCTTCCATGTAAACAGCCTGCCTGCTGCTGGCCCGACCAGGCTGCCCAGGTCGAGAGGGCCTGGGCCTGCCCAGCCGTAGAGAACAATCTTGTGGCAGAAACTTCCCCGTGCTCAAGGAGGAGGATGGGGGATACCCAAGAAAGCAGAAGGAACTTTCTAGGCACACGGTTACTTTTTTTTAATTGAAATATACTTGATGTACCATGTTGTGTTCATTTCTGGTGTACGGCGGAGTTCCCGTCGTGGCTCGGCCGTAATGAACCCGACGAGTATCCATGAGGATGCAGGTTTGATCCTGGGCCTCGTTCAGTGGGTCAGGAACCTGGCGTTGCCGTGACTGTGGTATGGCTTACAGGTGTGGCTTGGATCCCGCATTGCTGTGGCTGTGGTGTAGGCTGGTGGCTGCAGCTCCAATTGGACCCCTAGCCTGGGAACATCCATATGCCGTGAGTGTGGCCCTAAAAAGACAAAAAAAAGAAAAAAGAAAAAATTCTGGCGTACAGCAAGTGATTCCATTATGCATATATATATATATATATATATATATATATATATATATATATTCCAGTCCATATTCTTTTCCATTATAGTTTATCACAGGATATTAGATATAATCCCTTGGCTATAGAGTAGGACTTTGTGGTTCACCCATCCTCTATACAATAGTCTGCATCTGCTGGTCCCAAACCCCAGATCTTTTCCTCCCCTCCCCCTCTCCCTTGGCAACCACAGATCTGTTCTCTGTGTCTGGCACACAATTACTGATGGCCCAGGCTGATCTGGAGCCGGCAAGGCTAGGGACCTTCTGGTTCCACGAGCATTGGGACTGCTAGAAGGATTTGACCCCAAGCCTGGGAACTTCGTATGCCACAGATGTGGTCCTAAAAAAAAAAAAAAAAAAAAAAAAAAAAAGACAAAATATTTTTACGGGAGTTCCCATCTTGGCTCAGCAGAAACGAATCTGACTAGCATCCATGAGGACACAAGTCCAATCTCTGGCCTCATGGGTTAAGGATCCGGCATGGCCATGAGCTGCGGTGTAGGTCACAAACGTGGCTCGGATCCCAAATTGCTGTGGCTGCGGCGTAGGCCATCGGCTACAGCTCTGACTTACTCTCTAGCCTGGGAACCTCCATATGCCAAGTGTGTGGCCCTAAAAAGACTAAATAAATAAATAAATACATTTTAAAATTAAAAAAAAAAATTTACCGGAGTTCCCGTCGTGGCGCAGCAGAAACAAATCTGACTAGGAACCATGAGGTTGAGGGTTCGATCCCTGGCCTTGCTCAGTGGCTTAAGGATCTGGCATTGCCGTGAGCTGTGGTGTAGGTCGAAGACTCGGTTCGGATCTGGAGTTGCTGTGGCTGTGACGTATGTTGGCAGCTGTAGCTCCGATTCAACCCCTAGACTGGGAACCTCCGTGAGCCACGGGTGTGGCCCTAAAAAAGACCAAAAAAATAAAAAATAAAAATGTACTTATTTTTACTTGATTTCAATGCACTGTTAATAACTGTGTGTGGCTGGAGGCTGCCGCTCACCAGCAGCTCACAGTTGGCTGCACAGCAGAGTCACTTGGGGAAATGTGACGCTCAGATGCCCACATCCACCCCATTGATTCTGATTTGTTCACGTAGGGCGTGGCCCAAGCTGCAGAGTTTGGAAGCTCCATGGGTGACTCCAGTGAGCCGCCAAGTTTGAGAACCTCTAGCCCAAAGGATTTCCCATGGCTCTTCCAACCTCGACTTCCTACATTTTTTCCTACATTTTCCTAGATTTCTTTTTTTCTCTTTTTCTTTCTTCCTTTCTTTGTGTGTGTGTGTGTGTGTGTGTGTGTGTGTGTGTGTGTGTGTGTGTGCTGGGCCACATCCGCTGCATATGGAGGTTCCCAGGCTGGGGGTTGAATCGGAGTTGCAGCTGCCAGCCACAGCCACAGCCACAGCAACATGGGATCCGAACCGCATCTGCGGTCTACACCACAGCTCACAGCAATGCGGGTACTTAACCCACTGAGTGAGGCCAGGGATCGAATCCGCAACCTCATGGATACTAGTCGGATTCGTTTCCACGACGGGAACTCCACTTTACTTTGATTTCTGCGGTTTTCAGAACTTGAGGACCAACGAGTTTACTCAGAGAATCCACTCAAGACATTGAAGAATGTTTTTCCAGAAGTGCCCCTGTGGCGCAGCCGGTTAAGGATCCAGTGTTGCCACAGCTGCGGTGCCCACCTCAACGTGGGTTTGATCCCTGGCCCAGGAATTTCCACATGCCACGGACATGGCCCAACAATAAATAAGCAAAAGCAAATTTGAATTTTAAAAAGAAAGAAAAATATTTTTCCATGTTCCAAACGTGATACACGTTCGTGGTAGAAACGAGAAAATTCAGAGAAATAAAAAAAGATAGTCAAAATGCCCTAAAATCCTACCACACAAATAAAGGGTTAAAACCGTTAGGTATAAATCCTCCCAGACATTTTCCCAAAGATACATTCTTCTGTTTTCTTCAAAACTGGAAGCAACCATACCATGCATCCTGTTTTGTAATTGGCTTTTTCACTTTATTTCGTTAACAAACATTCATGTATCATCAACTGTAATGGTTACATGGTACTTTATCATATACCTGAAACCACAGTTTATCCAAATCCATATTAACACTGGTCCCTTTTCTGCTAGTGTTTAAAAAAAAAATTTGGGAGTTCCCATCGTGGCGCAGTGGTTAACGAATCCGACTAGGAACCATGAGGTTGCGGGTTCGATCCCTGCCCTTGCTCAGTGGGTTAACGATCTGGCGTTGCCGTGAGCTCTGGTGTAGGCCGGCGGCTACAGCTCCGATTAGACCCCGAGCCTGGGAACCTCCAAATGCCGCGGGAGCGGCCCAAGAAATAGCAAAAAGACCAAAAAAAAAATTGCTATGAAGGAAACAGTAGCGATACTTTGTGAAAAGCCACTCACCTACTCCTCGAGAAGAAAGAAGAAGGAAAGGGAGAGGAAAGGAAGGAGAAGGAGAGAAAAATGAAAGAAAATAATGAGGTCAAAAAGCATACAGAATTCAAAGTGATTCAAATTACTCCCCCCAAAAAGCCAGTTTACCTTCCTACCAACGGAGTGTGACAGTGCCTATTTTTATGCGTGCTGGCAGTGAGCTAAATGCAGTTGAGAAACACTATCAATTCTGCTTGCCGAATGTAACAAGGTTAAAAACAAAAACAAAAGCCACCAACAGGCAGTAGTAACTCCTTGTTATGAAGTCCAGCACAGCTTCAGGGAGGGCTGACTCTGTGCCAGGTGCTGCTCTGGGTCAGGTGACAAAGATGAACAGAACCCATCCCTGCCCTCTGGCAGCTCAGAGAAGGGAGGAACTCAAGAGCTTGGCTGTAAGTCCGGGAGGGCAACAGGGATGCTAAATAAAGGTACCCAGAGTCACGCTGCAGAGGGAAGAAAAGCCCATGATTCTTCACGGCAATGCCGGGAAGTCTAGGGTGCGGGGTGCATGTGAACTGGATCCAGAAGAATGAATACAGTCACTACTGAGCGTTAAAATGTGGTGGTTGGGCCCACACCAAAAGGTGCTAGAGGCTCAGGGGACCAGAAAGATGTCACTTCTATCTTCCAGAGGCTCCTGCATTTATCCACCCCCGACAGTCACAAAGCTCCCCCCTGGATCTATCCCACAACCTCTTCTTGCCACTCAACTCCCTTTCCTCTGGTTATTTTGTGTGGTGGAACAAGGGACACCTTGGTGGCCTTCTCCATAAAGTCACCTTCAGAGACTTCAAGGTCAATGCAAATACCAGTCGGCATATGGTATGTTTTCATTCGGATTATTCACTCCTTTTCAAAAAGAGAACGACATACGATGTCATTAAGTCCATTTAAAAAAAAAAGAAAGTTGGAGTTCTCGTCGTGGCTCAGTGGTTAGCGGATCTGACTGGGACCCATGAGGTTTCGGGTTCGATCCCTGGCCTCGCTCAGTGGGTTAAGGATCTGGCATTGCCGTGAGCTGTGGTGTAGGTTGCAGACGTGGCTCAGATCCATCGTTGCTGTGGCTCTGGTGTAGGCCGGCAGCTACAGCTCCAATTCAACCGCTGGCCTGGGAATCTCCATATGCTGCGGGAGCAGCCCAAGAAATGGCAAAAGAAAGAAAAAAAAAAAGAAAAGAAAGAAAGTTGCCAAAGTCAAGGTCACAGAGCCTATTTCAAGAGACTTGGACCCCAAGCCTCGGGTCCTGAGCCCAACGTGCTCACCATTATTAGGATAGCCAATGCCAGCCTTGTATAAAGAAAGAGGTGACACAAAAATCAAAGCAACATTTAAAAAAAATAAAAGAACAAAGAGGCAGCCAATTCAACCCCTGGCTTTCCCACTTAGGACTTGTGGGGGAATTCTCTTCATCTCCCTGTGTCTCTAAAGCATGGGTTGCAGGATTGACAACTTAGATTTGAGCAGTGGGGAAGCATTGTGTTGAAAGTAGCAATCGGAAGAATCAGAAGAAGCTGACGCGCCCCTCAATAGGGACCACAGTCCAGTTAGCCATCCTCTGGCTTTTTCTGTTCGTGAGTCTCTTTCCCACAAAAGCACACATATACCCTTTAAGCCAAGTCTCTGACGTAGCTGCATTTCAGGAATAAGTCAAATCCTCGGAGCTGACTTTTCTTCAGAAGTTCAGCAAAAATGAATTAAGGAACTTGCCCAGCTGTGATGCGGAGCTGGTGGTCCGAAGGTCATGACAGGCACGGGATCTCTGAGTGTGGGGTCCCCTTTTTCTACCCAGGAACTGACACACCCCCTTCCCCTGCCCACTTCTGCCCTATGACCTCAGAATCAAATTTCCCACCTGCCTGCCCTCACCTCCCCCAGCCCCTCGCTGCTCTGTGACACACGGCTCTGGAGAGTCCCCCACATCATCACAGAACAAAAACAAAACAACAGAGAAAAAAAACACCAAACCTTCCCCCTCGTCACCCACCCCTCCACAATGAGTCGCCCACACGATAGGGGTTCTTTCACTCCCATTTCAAATACTAGAAATGAAATGGCTTTTTTTTCTTTTTTTTTTTTTCACTTCTGCTATTTATACAGAAGTCCCCGCCAGAGACCTCAGCGCTCAACCCACCATAATTCAAGTTTATTTTTAGGTTTCTCAGCTGTAGAAGGCTACAAAATGCCAAAACGGGCTCGGGGTGATTCAGTCAACAGGACGGGGTTGGGGGGGGTGAGCTGTGAAAACCTGCCCCCCACACCGCCCCCCCACCAGGTGTTGTACAGATTCCACTTCATTTCACTGTCACGGAGACTCACAGAAGAAACCCATCTATTTATTATTGATCTATTTTGGCAGATACTGAAACTGAGGTTCTGGGTAGTTGAGCGACTTGGTCAAAACCAATTAGTCAGTAATGGGATCTAGATCTGAAACCAGAACTGACTCAAAAGCCAGAGTTCTTTGGGCTGAAACCCTCCTCCTCTCCCTTTCTTTCTCTTGCTCCCAAAACCTTCTTTACCTGAGCGTTCGCACCCTCCCCGCTCTCGCTGTCTGAGCCTTGCCCCCTTTTCTGCTTTGGAATCAAAATAGGGTCAGCCAGAGAAGCTTCTGGAAATGTAACCTTTCCCCTGCCTCCAAAGCCAGGGCACAGGCTTCCCTGCAACCGTGTAAGCGACGGACTCCTTGCTCCCTTGCGAATCGTGGCAGGAGAAGAGCAGAGGTGAGTCGGACCCTCCCTAACAGGATTTGGGCTACACAGACCCGGGCTGGAATCCCAGCTTGGACACTGAAGGCGCTTCCATGTCATCAAGCCTCCCCTTCCTCGTCTCCGGTTGGCAGGGATATACCCACCTGGCAGGGTAGTTGAGAGACCCAGATGAGGTCGTGCGAGGGGAAGCGCCAGGTCAGGTTCAGGCACATAGCTGGCACCCAGTAATTGACTCCTTCTTTCCTCCTCTCTCACCTCCTCTGGAGAGGGACACAGGGCTACCACCAGGAGCCTGGCCTGGAGGGAGCTTGGGTAACTACCTCTGAGGAAGTGCCATAGATTTATACGGGCCTGTGCCTCCAACATTTGCAGGGGAGGGACATATGGGTACAAGAGAAGCCTACATGCCACAGGTCCAACTTTTTTTTTTTTTCTTTTTAGGTCCTCTCATGGCAACGCTGGATCCTTAACCCACTGAGCAAGGCCAGGGATCGAACCCACAACCTCATGGTTCCTAGTCGGATTCGTTTCTGCTCTGCCACAAGGAGAATTCCATCACAGGCCCAACTATTTACATTACACATCACGCTAGTAAGCTGATAAGTAACACAGGTTCGACCCATTTCAAAAATATATGTCTCTGGAGTTCCCTTGTGGCACAGCTGTTAAGGATCTAGTGTTGTCACTCCTGTGGCTCAGGTCGCTGCTGTGGTGCAAGTTCCATCCCTGGCCTGGGAACTTCTGCATGCCATGGGTGTGGCCCCCACCACCCCACCCCCCAAAATATATGCTTCTTTTCTTTTCTTTTTTTTTTTTTGCTATTTCTTGGGCCACTCCCACGGCATGTGGATGTTCCCAGGCTAGGGGTCCAATCGGAGCTGTAGCCTCCGGCCTACGCCAGAACCACAGCAACGCGGGATCCGAGCCGCGTCTGCAACCTACACCATAGCTCACGGCAACGCCGGATCCTTAACCCATTGAGCCAGGCCAGAGATCAAACCCGAAACCTCATGGTTCCTAGTCGGATTCGTTAACCACTGCGCCACAACAGGAAATCCCAAAAATGTATGTTTCTATAATGTGAAATTTATGTTATAATGTCCTAAAAAAGCCATGTTTAAGTATAGAATTCTTAGACTCCTTGGAGGGTGTCCCACCAGCCCCCCGCCCCAGACCTGCGGCTCGCTCCCCTTCTCTCCCATCTGATCCCCATCTGCACCACACCCCCATACGCAGCCAGCCTTCGGCCACCTCTTGAGCCTAGGGGATTCTGGGTCCTGGAACCTGGAGCATGACAAAGAAGGGGGCACACAGACCTGTCCCCACTTCATCTGACAGAGAGGCATGCATTCGGAAGGACAGAGAGATGCGCCTCCCTCTATCAGGATGTGTGGACAGGTCTGCATTTGTTCAAGGGGCTGTTTTATTGTTTGTTTGTTTTTTGGGGTTTAGGAGGGGGTTTTGCATTTTGCTTTTTTTTTTTTTGCTTTTTAGGGCCACACCTGCAGCATGTGGAAGTTCCCAGGCTAGAGATCAAATCAGAGCTACAGGTGCCTGCCATGGCCGCAGCCACAGCAATGTGGGATCTGAGACGCATCTGTGACCTACACCACAGCTCACGGCAACCCCAGATCCCTGATCCACTGAGCGAGGCCAGAGATCAAACCCACATCCTCATGGATATTAGTCAGGTTCTTAACCCCCTGAGCCACAACGGGAACTCCCTGTCCAAGGGACTGGTTGCCTGTCACTTTAAGTGGGAATTCATGCAGTGAGCTGGAGCCACCAGAGTTACCTCATCCTTCTTCCTGCATTAAGCCCTAAGCCTGACAGCACAACATTATAAATCAACCATACACTAGTTTAAAAAAAAATTTTTTTTAAACCGCTAAGCCTGAAATTTGAAAGGAAATTGTATTTTTGACCACTTCAATTAATTTCCAAGAATCTTTGTCTTTCCCCACCCCTGGGACAGGGGCCAAGGCGGGGGAGACTCTGGCACGCATAGATTGATATTTACACATAGAATCTCCTTAGTTCGCTTTTTGTTCTTTGATTTGAAAGTCTTTGCTCCAAAAAGTACAGAGGCAAACTAGATCTGTCATTGCCAGCAGCTGAGGGTGAAGGAAGGGATTGACTACAAAGGGGTATGAGAGAATTTAGGGGGGCAGTGAAACTGTGATACACTCTTCCCTGCTTGTGGTACTAGTTACACAACTGTATGTGTTTGGAAAAATCCCTAGAACTGTACACTAAAAGAGGTGGACTTATTGTATGTAAATTATATATCGAAGACTTATGCAATAAAAATTCTTTGAACCACATTTAAAGAAAGGAGGAAGATGGGAGTTCCCTGGTGGTTCAGTGGGTTGAGGATCTGGTGTTATCATTGCAGTGGCTCTGGTTACAGCTGTGGCGTGGGCGTGGGTTTGATTCCTAGCCTAGGAACTTCCACATACCGTGGGCACAGCCAAAAAAAAAAAAACAGAGCAAGATTTGAAAGAGGAGTATATTCAGTCATCTAAAATAATTTCCTTTGGGAAGTTCCCATCATGGCACAGTGGTAACAAAACCGACTATTATTCATAAGGATGTGGGTTCAATCTCTGGCCTTGCTCAGGGGGTTAAGGATCTGGCATTGCCGTGAGCTGTGGTGTGGGTTGCAGACGTGGCTCGGTTCCTGTGTTGCTGTGGCTGTGGTGTAGGCCAGCAGCTGCATCTCTGATTTGACTATTAGCCTGTGTACTTCCATATGCCACAGGTATGATCCTAAAAAGAAAAAGGAAATTCTAAAATAATTTCCTTTGGTGCAATATGCAGGGTGAGTCAGAGGAGAGGACATCAGTCACATTTGTAGCTGCCCATCATTATATGAATAGCCTTTCTTTCTGGAGAAAACTCCCTTGTTATGGTCCTGCCTCCCCAAGTAGAAGTCGAGAACTCAAACTCCCAGCCTCCCTTGCAGCTAGGCATGGGCATGTGACCTGCTCTCCACCAATCAGAAGCATTCATGAAAATTTTGCCTTCGTAGTGAGGAGTGTGCTGACACCAGGGCTGCCAGGGGCTTCCATTTTTGCTGGTGTGGCCACAGCAGAGGCATTCGATTTGGAGGCTTTCACCAGTTGTGAAGCTGAGTTCCTGATTACAAGCTCAAATTGTGTAGGCAGAAGAGAATGGACAGGGCAGCACCATTCCTTGCTCTTGGCTACTGGCTCTGACTCTCCTTTGGGAAAGCCCTTGATTTCTCGGAGTCTCTATTTCCTCATCTGTACAATGGGTACCTTGCAGAACTGTTGTGAAACTAAATGAGGTGGTTCAGGGTCTGGCACGCAGTAGCTGAATAGTATCAGCTCTTATCCTCCCTCAAACAATAGGGGAGATCCTTGAAATTGGTAACCTGCCTTAACAACCTGCGAACTCCCTCAGAGCTGGAACCCCAGGAGTTTTTCTCAGAAGCCAAAGCTGACACTAACCTTTGAGGAGTGGGAGCAGGTAGCTGGGCAGGTAGTTAGAGATACATGCCCATTACGGATCTCTCCTCAGCCAGCTCCTTTCTGGCTACATCAAGGAATGGCCACTATTTCATGAGCTCTCAGTGGAGCTTGTTTGGGGTCAAATCAATTTCCAAAAATGCTTCAGTCTATTGGTTGAGCACAAAGAATATGCCAGGTTCTGTGTTAACTATCCAAGAAATAAATAAGGTGCCACTTACAACCTGATGGAGGGAGAAAATATTTACTTGCTTATGATAGAAAATGGACCAAGAGGGAGTTCCCGTTGTGGTTCAGCAGTAAAGAACCCGACTAGTATTGATGTTGATGCAAGTTTGATCCTTGGCCTTGCCTAGTGGGTAAGGAGCCCACGTTGCCACGAGCTGTGGTGTAGGTTGCAAATGTGGCTAGGATCCTGCGTTGCTGTGGCTGTGGCATCGGCCAGCAGCTGTAGCTCTGATTAGACCTGTAGGCTGGGAACTTCCAAATACTTCAGGTACAGCTCTAAAAAGACAAGAAAGCAAGAAAGCAAGCAAGCAAGAAAGAAAGAAAGAAAGAGCAAGCAAAAAGAAGGAAGGTAGGACGGAAAGAAGAAATTGGACTGAGGGGTGGGCTTGAGGCGTCAGAATTCTTCAGGAGGGAAGGGCTATTTAAGCAGGATCTTGAATGATGAGTTAGAGCCTAGCAGGGGAAGAGGGAGCCAGAGGCATTTTAGCCTGAGAGAAGAGCGTGTAGAAAAGCCTAGAAGAACTGAAGTACATGGTGCCTTCGAGGGAACTCAGAGCTGGTCCAGAGTGATGGGAACACAAAGTGGGTACAGGTGGGGAGTCAGAGACTGAGGCCGGAGATGGCGAAAGGGCTGGTGGAGAAGGGCTTTGAAGGCTGTGAACAGGGCGCAGGAGGAGGATGAAGCAGACGCCATCTCCGTAGACAACTGACTGGGGAGGAAGCGCATGGGTCCAAGACTCTATCTTTTCTTTCTTCCCAATCAAAGCTCTACTAGGATCTCCTAAATGGGCACAACTTAGGCCACTCTGAGCCCCACGGCCCCTCCAGAGGATGCTCAATGGACTCCCCCCGTGTGCCACCAGAGAGGACATCCACGGTCCTCTGGTTCAGTTCTCAGGTGAGAAAGCAAGAGAGGAGAGGCTTCTGGAAGCTGGGCTGGCTGAACTGAGACCAGACCCGCATGCTCCGAAACAGAGAGTCTTGAGCTAAACAAGCATAAAGACACCTGGGCTTTCTAATACCTACGATGGACCAGCTCCGCTGTGAATGAAGCACACAGGGCTGGCCCCGTGGGGGGCCGGGTCCGGGGCGGGGAGCGGGCAGGCTGAATTTCTCACTCATCGCTTGTCACGAGACCAGACATCACTTCCTGCCCCTGCTTTCACCACAGAGGCTATTTCGGTCTGAGTTTCTGGTGGCCCTTGCCACCTGGCAAGACCAAGGCCCCTGCAGAAGTCAACACCGGGTTTCATTGAGAGACAAAAGGCACCACGGAGGATTCTGGGCCACCCTCAGCCACACACAGGGGCTCCAGCTTGGAGCTCCTGGGGACAGGAGGACAGTGTGGCCAGCCCCATTCTCTCAAAGTGGCCAAAACTAGACTGGCATGAGGTTTTGCCGAGCCATTCGGGGACAAAGAGGCTGCCCCCGCCTGCCTTCCCCTTCACCTGCCCCCAGACCCCCGTCCTTACCTGCCCCCACCCCTTCCCTCAGGGAACTCGGCGACATGAAAAACACAGACCTATGAACCCTGCCCCTCGAAGTCTGACAATGAACCACCCAGCAAAACAGGAAGCATCTCCTTGTCATTGTGTTCTCTGTGCAGGCGGTGTCCTGACAAGTGACAGGAAACCACCACCGGGCCGTGGCAACAGGTGTCAGGGCAACCTGAGGCTTCCCGCCAGCCTGTCCACAGCCCTCCTTTTTCTTCCTCCTCGAGAGCTGTCTCCTTCCTTCCTGCAGCCTGACAACCCCTCACCTCTCACCTTCAGGTCCTGTCCTTCTTGGGGGCCTGAGGCCAGATCAAGACCAGCGCAGCCCTCCAGCCGAAAAAGACCAACGTCTCTCTCTCCAAATATAATTCCTGATGCTGAACAACCAGCACAAAATGTATATACATAAGCTGAAATTAAAAGAGCTTTTTTGTTCTTATTTTAATTTTTCTTTTCTTTTTAGGGCCACACCTGCACGAGATGAATGTTCCCGGGCCAGGGGTGAAAATGGAGCTGCAGCTGCCAGCCTACACCACAGCCACAGCAACGCGGGATCCGAGCCACGTCTGCAACCTACACCACAGCTCAGGGCAACACCAGATCCTTCACCCACTGAGCGAGGCCAGGGAGCAAACCCACATCCTCATGGATCCTAGTCGGGTTCTTAAGCCACTGAGCCACAGCAGGAACTCCAAGAGGTTTTTAAGTTTTTTTAGATTTTTCTGATGACAAAATTCTAGGTATGTTCAAAGCAGAAACTGTCTCAGATTTGGGAGTGTCCCTGTCTGACTAAGGCCCTACATCTCCCCTAAATCAGCCTGTGGATTACCCAGCACTGGAGGGGACCCAATTTCCTTGGCTTCACATGGGGACAGGTTGTTTCCAAGAGAAAAAAAAAAACAAAACAAAACAGGGATTGGAGATGGGGGCAGGAGCATAAGAAATGTGATCTTGAACCTGGCCCATTGAATTACCAGCCCAGGAGACTGGCAGCCATGGGACACTGCATAGAGCCGAGGAACTGGTAATTTGACCAGGGCTCCAGCTGCGTGGGAAGGAATAGGATGACTCCAGGACTCTGTCTTTTCTTTCCAATCAAAGCTCTACCAGGATCTCCTAAATGTGCACAACTGGGGCGTCTCTGAGCCCCACAGCCCCTCCAAGAGATGATTGGTGGACTCCACCACTGTGCTGCTGGAGGCTGATACCCAAGGCCATCTGGTTCCATCCCCAGGAGAGGCTCCTAGAAGCTGGGCTGGCTGAGCTAAGACCTGAAAGCAATGCTCCCTCAAGGGCACTCTGCATCTGCTTGCTTCTACGGAGTATCTCCAGCTCAGACCTTCTAGAAAAGGTCTCTGCTCTTCCTTACCCTGTTCCTTTTTAGGATAAGAGGGGGCTGAGGAGTTCCGGTCGTGGCACGGCAGAAACAAATCCGACTAGGAACCATGAGGTTGTGGGTTCGATCCCTGGCCTTGTTCAGTGGGTTAAAGGATCCGGCGTTGCCGTGAGCTGTGGTGTAGGTCGCAGACGTGGCTCAGATCTGGCGTTGCTCTCAACTCAACCTCTAGCCTGGGAACCTCCATATGCCACGGGTGCAGCCCTAAAAAGTTAAAAAAAAAAAGAAGAAGAAGAAGAAGAGGGGGCTGAGCTATGGTAGGCTAAGTTCTTCTTTATTCTCAAGGTCCCCAGAGCGTCAGTGGCTGGTGGGACGGAATGTGAAGATTTCTTCGAGGTGCAGCTCCCTGCTCCTTCCCAGAAACCTTTGCTCAAGGGCAGGACTTCCCCAAAGGCAGTGTGCCCGCTGTCAGAGAACAGGGCAGCCTGCAGGAAGCCTGGTCAGAGGGATCTTCTCCAGGCGTGGCCCAAGCCCTTTAGGTCACGCCTCACGTCAGCCTGGCACGGAGGGAAAAGCCCCGAGCTTGGAGTTAAAGATCAAGGCATTTCTTCTCTTCACAGTCTCAGTTTCCTTACTCAGAACATTGAAACCTATCAAACAGGGAACACCTGAGAGTTAAATGGCACAAGATATAAGAATGTGCTTTGAGAAGTTTCTGCTGTGGCTCAGGGATAGCCAACCTGACTACTGTCCATAAGGATGTAGGGTCAATCCCTGGCCTCGCTCAGTGGGTTCAAATCCTCACCTCCCTCACTCCAGGGTTGCCACAAGCGTGCAGCGTAAGTCGCAGCTGCAGCTCGGATCCCACGTTGCTGTGACTGTGGCGTAGGCCTGCCACTGCAGCTCCAATTTGACCCCTAACCCAGGAGCTTCCATATGCCACGGATGCGGCTGTAAAAAGAAAAAGCACGTAAGAATAGGCTTGGAAATATGGACGCCCCATAAAAATGTGGAGACATCATTTTCCATGAATTGACAATGTTCTTTGGTTATGAGCTGACCATGGATTCTCGGGTTCTCAAGTCCTAGCACTTGGCCCAATACCCAGCAGAGTAGGTATCCAATAAATGGCTACTGGACGGACCAGTGAGGGGACAGATGGACAAATGGACAGTAGTGGGGAGCAGTCAACTGTGGGACTTAAAAAACAAAACAAAACAACACAAACCACCGCATACCATCTGTTTCACATCTCACAGCTCACAGCAGCAAGGAGAAGGTGATTCCAAAGACACAGCCACAGCAAAATGATTCACGTACCAAACACAACCAGATCATTGTACAAGTAGCAAAGGCCAGAAATCTGGCCCACAGGCCACATCTCCCCTGTAAGGAAGCCAAGTTAAAAAGTGAGGCTCTCCCTGTTTCCCGAACACCAAATTGAGGGATTCTGAGAAATTCTGTTCAAGGTCTTCCAGGTAAGACTTCAGGCCTAGCGTTCCCGTCCATGAACAGGACTAGTATCCATGAGGACGCAGGTTCGATCCCCGGCCCCGCTCAGTGGGTTAAGGATCCGGTGTTGCCGTGAGCTGCGGTGTAGGTCCCAGATGCGGCTTGGATGCCATGTTGCTGCAGCTGTGGTGTAGGCCGGTGGCTACAACTCCAGTTAGACCCCTAGCCTGGGAACCTCCATATGCAGCAGGTGTAGCCCTAAAAAGCAAAAAAAAAAAAAAAAAAAGAGAGAGAGAGAGAGAAAAGACTTCAGGCCTTGGCACTTGCTCCTGACCTCCCATCACTACCTTCCTCCCTTTGCCTGGGTCACCCTGCTCCCCTCAGATGCCACCTTCTCTAATTTTTTTTTTTAAGGGCCACACCTGGGTCATATGGAAGTTCCAGGGCTAAGGATCCAATTGGAGCTGCACCTGCCAGCCTACAGGACAGCCACAGCAACACCAGATCTTTAACCCACCGAGTGAGGCCAGGGATCCAACCCACATCCTCATGGATACTAGTCAGGTTCGTTTCCGCTGAGCCATGACGGGAACTCACACAGATGCCATCTTTTCCACAGCCTTTCTGATTCCCTTCTATGGTTCCTAAGGCATGTTGGCTCTTCCTACATTATACTATAATTTTGTCTTCCATTATTTTTTAAATATTATGAAATATTTAATTCATAAAAGTATGAAGAGAGATCCAATGAGAACTTCATCTACCACAGACAAAGCATCACTAACAAAGTTTAAGCTCCTAGAAATCCCTCTCCATGGGCATCCCCTTCCCTGCCCGTCTTTTTTTTTTTTTTTTTTTTGCCATTTCTTGGGCCGCTCCCGCGGCATATGGAGGTTCCCAGGCTAGGGGTCGAATCGGAGCTGTAGCCACCGGCCTACGCCAGAGCCACAGCAACTCGGGATCCGAGCCGCGTCTGAGACTTAGACTGCAGCTCACGGCAACGCCGGATCATTAACCCACTGAGCAAGGGCAGGGATCGAACCCGCAACCTCATGGTTCCTAGTTGGATTCGTTAACCACTGCGCCACGATGGGAACTCCCCTTGCCCGTCTTGAATATAGTGCATACACGTCCGTGTATTTTTTTAATACTTTTAATGCTTATGGGTAATTGCTTCTCTATTTTTCAATCTCCCTCACTCTTTTGGAATGAATGTTTGCATCCCTGGTGGGGTGGTATTTGGAGATGGGGCCTCCAATGAAGTAAATAAGGTTAAATAAAAGTCATGAGTGGGGCCATAGCCCAATAAGATAAATGTCCTTATAAGAAGAGATACCAGGGAGTTCCCGTCGTGGCGCAGTGGTTGATGAATCTGACTAGGAACCATGAGGTTTTGGGTTTGATCCCTGGCCTTGCTCAGCGGGTTAAGGATCCAGTGTTGCCGTGAGCTGTGGTGTAGGTCACAGACGCCGCTTGGATCTGGTGTTGCTGTGGCTGTGGTGTAGGCCAGCAGCTGTAGCTCCAATTGGACCCCTAGCCTGGGAAACTCCATATGCCATGGGTGCCGCCCTAAAAAGCAAAAAAAGGGAAAAAAAAAAGATGCCCCAGATATAAGCAAGCACAATGTATTTGCTTCTCTCATGGACAGGTCCTTTGTACAGAATCAGCCCCTGAATAAGGGGTTTCACTCCTAGAGTGCCTTCTTTGACTTTTCTGATTCTCCAGAGAGGAGTTCCCACTGTGGCAGAGTAGGTTAAGCATCTGCTGGCAGTGGCTCGGGTTACTGCAGAGGCTTGTGTTCAACTCCCAGCCCAGTGCAGCGGGTTAATGATTGAGTGTTGCCTCAGCTGCAGTGTAGGTTGCAACTGCAGCTCAGCTTCAATCCCTGGCTTGGAAACGTCCATATGCTGCCGTTAAAAAAAAAAAAAAAAAAAGTGGCGGTCTCAAGGGTCTGGCTTCAAGTCTCCTGCTGGGCACGCAACCCAGGCTCTTGACAAGTGGGATGAAACAGAGACGGTCACCCATGGGACCCATTATTGAACTAGACCAAATGACATTAAAAATATATTCTTAAAACTAAGCACTGTTTGAAGCAATACAGACCACTCCCCAAATACATGGCACAATCTGGTTTCCAAGAAGCACACTGTCTGTCTTAGAACCAGCAACATGCCATTGCTGGTTGTGCCAAGTGGAGTGTCCCCAAAGTTAAGTGCTGTGAGAGTTCAGAGAGGGAGGGCAGTGAGGGGGAGCTTGCTGGGCCTCGAAGGATGGGAAGCAATTTGGAAAGTCACCTGGGCTCCTCCTATGCTGTCCCTCTCATAGAGAGTGGAGCGGCCGTGGAAGGTCATGCCAACAGGCAGAGGGGAAACTCCCAATCCGTGTCGAGAAAGACTAGGGAATCCCCGTTGCCTTGCTCAGAGACCAGCTGAGAAACTGAAACTAGCAGCTCCCAGCCTCCCATGCGTGCAATGTCCACACAGCCAGAGTTGGAAAGGACAGTGAGAGAAGGGAAAGGGTCTGGTGTGGGCACCACTGCTTAGCATCAGAGGAGATCAGAATCAGAAAGAGCCTTTTATCCCCTGAGAACATGATGCATCTACTACAAAGCTCTCCAGTCCTGCCCTGGATATTGTGGACTCTCTTGATCCTGGACTTTCCATGGGGCCTACTCTAGCTGGAGAACCAAGAAGATGCTTGAGGATAACAAGCATTATCCTGAAAAGGGAGCCTGGAGCTTTTGAGGTCCAATCCCATTACCTTTCAGACAAGCATCCAAGAATCAGAGAGGAATTGACCTTACTAAGGTCTCATAGTAAGTTAGAGAAGAGGCAAGACTGGAACTCAGGTCTTCTGTCTCTAAGATCAGTTTTTCTTCAAAGAGTCTGGCACATAGGAAAGGGCTTCAGGAGGAAGCTTCTGGAATAATTCCAAACTGAAGTTGCCCTGCCCTTCCTTACCAACACCCTACCCAGATATAACCCCTGAGAGTCTTTTCCGCCTGGTTCAAGAGATTGCTCACATCCCTAAAAGCAAGAGGACTCCAAGTGCCACTGATGGGAGCAGCCAAAACCTTTAGAATGTAAGGGAGTTCCCGTCATGGCTCAGTGGTTGACGAATCCAACTGGGAGCCATGAGGTTGCAGGTTCGATCCCTGGCCTTGCTAGTGGGTAAAGGATCCGGCGTTGCCGTGAGCTGTGGTGTAGGTTGCAGATGCGGCTCAGATCCTGCATTGCTGTGGCTCTGGCATAGGCCGGAGGCTACAGCTCCGATTCAACCCCTAGCTTGGGAATCTCTATATGCCGCGGGAGTGGCCCAAGAAAATGGCAAAAAGACCAAAAAAAAAAAAAAAAGACCTTTAGAATGTAAGGAAATTTCCAGTTCTGGGAGGGCTTCTCATACCTCCTTTTGGGGGATTTGGAATAACAGAGAGAGGTTCAGCAGTGGGCAGGGTGCCACAAGAAAGTTCTGCACTTCAGGGCCTCAGAGGCCAAAGCTTAGGTATCTCCTAGGAAATCCAATATCCTCACTTCGTACTTGAAAAAACTACAGGCCCCACATCTCCCCTGCCCTATTTCTGGAAATTTCTATTGAATACCTTCAGACCATGGTTGACCATGCATACTGTAACCAAAACTATGGATAAGGGGTGACTATTTTACCTTAAATTCCTTGGGAACAGAAATCACCTTCCATCAGTCAGAGTAGAAGCAAAAAAAGACCCAATCTAGGTATTTCAGACAAAAGAAACTTAACTTAGGGAGCCAATTATACAGGTGATAAAAGAGCTGAGAAATCAAACAAGAGATGATGAGGCCACCAGAGATTAGTAACAGCAGGAAGATGCCATCAACCCTAGAGCTGGAGACACATAGGAAGAAGATAGTGCTACCAGACCTCAGAAACTAGGGCAGGAGCTGGAGCCAAGGTGGGGATTATTCATCAAGTGCTGGCACCATAGAAGTAAGGGCTGGCTGATAGACTCTAGGATTAAAAACATGTAGCTATGGCAGAAGATGCCACTGGAAGCAGAGAGAGGAAAGAAATATTCTAATGATGAGAGTTCCTGTTGTGGCTCAGTGGGTTAAGAACCTGACTAGTATCCATGAGGGTGCAGGTTCAATCCCTATCCTCGCTCAGTGTGATAAGGATCTGGCATTGCCACAAGCTGAACAAGATGCAGCTCAGATCTGGCATTGCAGCAGCTGCAGCTCCAATTTGACCCCTAGCCTGGGAACTTCTATACGCTGTGGGTGTAACCCTAAAAAGGAAGAAAAAAGAAAAGAAATATCCTGGTGGTGAAAAATTTACAACCAGTACTCCCATCCAAAAATTGGAAAGGTGATATATACTAATACCAGATAAAATAGATTTTAAGATAAAAATTGTTTATAACTTTTTTTTCTTAGGGTCACACCAAAGGCATACGGAAGTTCCCAGGCTAGGAGTCGAATGTGAACTGCAGCTGCTGGCCTACACCACAGCCACAGCAATGGAGGATCCAAGCCACATCTGTGACCCACACCACAGCCCATGGTAATGGCAGATCCTTAACCCACTGAGCGAGGCCAGGGATCAAACTCATGACCTCATGGATACTAGTCAGGTTCGTTTCTGCTGAGCCACAACGGGAACTCCAAAACTTGTTTATAGAGACAAAGGATATGTTATAATGATAAAAGGGTCAATCCTTCCAGAAGACATAGCAAATAAACATGTATGCACCTAAACAACAGAAGCCAAAAATACACTGACAGCCCTGAAGGGAGAAACAGGAGAAATACACAATTCAACAATCACAGAGACCTCAATACCTTACTTTCAACACCAGATACAACAATGAGGCAGTAGATGAATAAGGAAATAGAATTTGCAAAAAATATTATGAATGAACTGCATCGGTCAGACATATATAGAATACTTTACCCAACAAAAGAAAAACACACATTTTTCTCAAGGGCACAGGGAACTCTCCAGGATAGACCATACGTTAGGATGTAAAACAAATCTCAATAAATCTAAAATTATGAGAGCATACAAAATACATTCTCTGATCACAGTTAATAAGAGAAGGAAATTTGAAGAATTCACAAATAAGTGAAAATTAAGCAACACACCCCTAAATAATCAATGGGTCTAAAAAGAATTCAGAAGGGAAATTGGAAAATACTTAAAGATGAATGAAAATCAAAACATAAAATATCAAAATGTATGCGATACAGCTAAAGCAGTGCTTAGAGGGAAATCTACAGCTGTAAATGCCTATGTTAGAAAAAAAAGGAGAAAGATATCAAGTAAAGAACCTAACACTTTACCTTAGGAAATCAGAACAAGAAGAGCAAACTAAACCTAAATCAAGCAGAAAAGACGAAATAACAAGGACTAGAATGGAAATAAAGGAAATAGAGAATAGGAGAAACAGAGAAAAATCAGTAAGTTAAAAGTTAGCATGCTGAAAAGATCGCCAAAATTAGCAAAACTTCAGCTAGACTTACCCTGATACCAAAGCCACAAAAATACATCACAAGAATATAAAACTATAGTCCAACATCCTCTATAAACACAGACGCAAAAATTTTCAGTAAATCCAGCAACATATAGAAAAAGATTATACAGCATGACTAAGAGGTTTATCCCAGGAATTCAAGATAGGTTCAACATACAAAAATCAACCTCTGTAATATTTAATAGATGAAAGGACAAAAAAAAAAAAAAAAGATCATCTCAATGGACACAAAAAAGGCATTTAGCAAAAGCCAACAAAATAGGAATAGGGGAGTTCCCATCGTGGCTCAGTGGTTAATGAACCTGACTAGGAACCATGAGGTTGCGGGTTCGAACCCTGCCCTTGCTCAGTGGGTTAACTATCCGGCGTTGCTATGAGCTGTGGTGTAGGTTGCAGATACGGCTCAGATCCTGCGTTGCTATGGCTCTGGCATAGGTCGGCGGCTATAGCTCTGATTCAACCCCTAGCCTGGGAACCTCCATAGGCTGCGGGAGCGGCCCTAGAAATGGCAAAAAGACAAAAAAAAAAAAAAAAAGGAGTAGAAGGGAATATGCATGATAAGCAAAAATTAACTCAAAATGAATCAGCGCTAAATGTCAACTAAAACTATAAAATTCTTTGAAGAAAACATAAAAATTAATGTTCGTGAACTTGAATTAGGCAGTGGTTTCTTAGATATGACACAAAAAGCACAAGTGACAAAAAGAATTTGACCTCAAAATTTAAAAGTTTTATGCTTCAAAAGACACCATCAAGAAAGTGAAAGAAATCCGCAGACTGGGAGAAAATATTTACAAGTTATATATCTGAGAGAGAGTTTATATCCAGAATATGTAAAGAACACTTACAACTCAACAATAAAAAGCAAATAATCCAATTTTTAAATGGGCAAAGGATTGGGAGTTCCCTGGTGGCTCGGCAGGTTAAATATCCAGCTTTAGGATCAGGTTACTGCTGTGTCTTGGGTTTGATCCCTGGCCCAGGAATTTCCACATGCCATGGGTGCAGCCAAAAAAAATTTTTTAATTTTAAAAATGATTAAAAAAATAAAAACAGGAAAAAATTTTTTTTCTTTTCTGGCTGCCCCAAGGTATATGGAGTTGCAAGGCTAGGGATGTGACCCACACAGCAGCTGAGGCAACGCCGGATGCTTTAACACGCTGTGCAAGGCAAGAGATCAAACCTGTGTCCTGGTGCTGCAGAGATGCCACCAATTCTGTTGCACTACAGCGGGAACTACAGCAAAGGATATAAATAGACATTTCTCCAAAGAAAACTTACAAATGGTCAATAAGCATTAAAAGGTGCTCAATATCTTTAGTCGTTAGGAAAATACAAATCAAAACCATTTCAGGCCCACTAAATAGGATGGCTAGAATCATAAAGATGGACAATCAGAGTTCCCCTGGTGGCACAGCAGAAATGAATCTGACTATATCCGTGAGGATGCGGGTTGGATCCCTGGACTCACTCAGTGGGTCAGGGAACCAGCAGTGAGCTGTGGTGTAGGTCACAGACACGGCTCGGATCCCATGTTGCTGTGGCTGTGGCTTAGGCTGGTCGCCCTGGTTCCGATTGGACGCCTAGCCCGGGAGCTTCCATATGCCGCAGGTGCAGCTCTAAAAAATAAATAAATAAGGAGATCTCGCTGTGGTGCAATGGGAACTGTAGGGTCTTGTGAGCGCTGGGATGCGGGTTCAGTCCCTGGCCCCGGACAGTGGGTTAAGGATCTGAGGTTGTCTCAGCTGTGGCTTAGGTGGCAACACCAGCTGGGATCTGATCCCTTGGTCCAGGAGCTCCATATGGCGTGCATCAGTTTAAATAAATAAATAAATAAATATTTTGAAATAAAATGGTGATGCCACTTTGGGAGAAGGTGGACAATTCCTCAAAATATTAAACATGGAGTTACCATGTGACCCAGCAATTTCACCCCTAGATATGGACTTTAGAGAAATAAAAGCTTATGTCCACACGAAAACTTATATATGACTGTACCTAGCAGCATTATTTATAAACAACATGGAGTAGATCCATACATCGGACCACAAAAGCGGGTTAAGGATCGGTGTTGTCACGGCTATGGCTCAGGTCACTGCTCTGGTGCAGGTTTGATTCCACATGTCTCCAAAGAAAAAGAAAAAAGAAGAAGAAAAGAAAGAAGGCAAGAAAAGGAAACAGAAAGAAGAAAAGAAAAGGAGTTCCCGTCATGGTGGAAACAAATCCAACTAGGAACCATGAGGTTGCAGGTTCGATCTCTGGCCTCCCTCAGTGGGTTAAGGATCTGGCGTTGCCGTGAGCAGTGGTGTACGTCGCAGACTCGGCTCGGATCCTGCATTGCCGTGGCTCTGGTGGAGGCCAGCAGCTCCAGCTCCGATTAGACCCCTAACCTGGGAACCTCCACATGCTGCAGGTGTGGCCCTAAAAAGCAAAAAGAAAAAGGAAAAAGGGAAAAAAAGAAACACCCTGCCACATCCCTACCCTTTTGGCTTCCACCATCTGTCAGTGTCTCCCATTGGCCAAACCAGCCCAAAAGCCAGGGGGCAAAGAAGTTTGGGAAGCGTAGTCCGTGAAGCTGATCGGGCAAGGGAAGGACAGGGATGGATCTCTCACTTCCCCCGGGCACGTGGTACTCAGGCTAGAAACAGGTGTCCAATCAATACATGGCCCCCCCCTCCCCTGCTTTGGGCTGGGCCCCTGTCTGGGACCAGATGGCCTGCCCTGGGGGCTTTTTGAATGTAAATAACCTGATGATTCATGATCCTATGATGAGTGAGTGGGACCGTCACTCTCTGTCACTTTCTCCTACACCTCACACGCCTTGGTCCCAGGAGGCACCTGAGTCCAGACCCCAAGTGAGGCAGGACTGGAGGGAGGAGCGGGGTGGGAGGGGCAGGGAAGAGGGTGGCTCCTCTCACAAGCTTAAAAGGGGCTCCTACCACTTCCTCCCCAGACAGAGGCCCGGCACAACCTTCCTGTGTGGTTTCAGCAGCCAAGAGTGACATGGACCTGGGTGAGTGAGCCTCCCCCCAGGGTGAGAAAGAACAGCAACTGGGGGCCTTTCATCACCCAGACCGATCTTGTGGAATGAGGGGGGGCGGGTGGAGGATGGGGTGGAAGACCTGGGGGAGCCTCCCAGAGGAATCAAGTGGCTTTGGTGGGGATCAGTGGCTGCTCCCGGAATACCACTTTGTTCTCCCAGGCACCAAGGGTGCGCCTTTCAGGCCTGGGGCAGGGAGTAGCCACTGGCCCCAGGAAAGTCAAGGAGGTCGTATCGTTCCGGAGCAGTAGGGATTGCAAAAGGCGGCCGGGCTGGAGTTGCTGGAGATCTGGACAGCACTCAAGCAGTCTCAGACCAGGCTGATGGGTGAGGCTCTCTGGGACCTATTTCAACCGAGGAAATTCTCCCTGGAGGGCCCCGGACCCTCCATTCCCCCTCCGATCCCCACCTTTCTCCCCTGCGAAATAGAGACTAGACTCTCTGCTCTCTTGGGGTTACGAGGAAGAGCAGATTAAAGGTGAGGGCGTTGTGCAGAGGGAGCCAGGCAACACCCCGCAAGCGGAGTGTGTTTTCTCTCTGCTGCCACGGGCGAGCCTCTTGCAAGTCAAAGGCTGGGTGGGCAGCCTGAAATGAGACGCTGAGGGGAAGCCAGGGCCTCCAGCACAACCCCCAGCCCCACTCACTTTTTCTACCTGGGGAGCTGACTCTTTCCTTGAAAAAGCCCGACCTCTCTTCTAACCTCTTAACCAGAGGGAATCCAAGGGATGCCCTAAGGGGGTCCTGGGGGCGTTCATCCAGCTCTGGAGGCCCCCACTTATAAATCTCGGCTGAGGCTACAAAGGCCAGGTTCTTGGGCAGCTCATTCTCGCCAGCAAGCAAAGCACCACGGCAGCCTCAAAGCCACAAGGGGTTGGCTTTAAAAAGTGAAGGTTCCCTGTGCTGTCCTCACCCCTCCCCACCACACCACAGCCTCTTGCCTTCATGCCTGCTTTTCTCTCCCACCCAGAACCCTGGGTGGGCCTGGTGAACAGCCGTTGAAGGGCTAAAGTGGCTGTCCCATTGAGCTGGCAAGGTCTGATTCTCGCACCTCTGATCCCCAGGTGTTTTGGGGACATGAGCAGAAAATGTCTGTGGAGTGAATGAATGAATGGCATCAAAAACTCTGATGGGGGGGTGTTATTGGCCACCCTGAGGCATATGGCGTTCCCAGGCCAGGGATCAGATCCGAGCTGGAGTTGCAAACTAACCTGAAGCTGCAGCACCCACCGTGCGGGATCAAACCCGTGGCCCAGTGCTCCCAAGACACCACTGATCTCATTGTGCCACAGCAGGAACATCTCATTTTAGTTTTTTAAAAACCTCTTCCAACGTCCCCTCCTCCCAGCAGCCTGCCCTCTAATCCCACTCCCCAGACGCCCACCCATACTGACCGCAGTCCCAGAATGCAGATGTCATCCCTTAGAGACCCCACTCCTGCCTCTGGGTTTGACCTCCACAAAGGAAGGCAAGCAGGTCCCCGTGGTGTGCTGGTAAAGGCTGCAAAACCGGCTCCCCTGAATTGTAGTGCATGCCAATTTCCACGGTGTAAATTTTCCCGCCATAGCTGATCTTAAGCTTCAGTCAATGTCAAGCCATGAAATGACTGAGCACAGAGTCGGAGAGATGCCCACGGCAGACTCAACGAGCCGTGAGAGCAGGCCCGGGGCAGCATGGAGGGATCTCTTCCAAGACTAGGTGGGGTGATGCCAGATTCACGGGCATTAATTCGAGGAAGAAGGTTCCTTTAGGGCAGGAGACCTCTGGTCCAGGAGAAAGGGATGTTTCCGCTGCTTCACTCAATTCGAGAGAGCCCCAACGGCTGGCGGGCCGAGCCCCAAATACTGGTAGGAGGGGACACCACTGAGGTGCTTTGCTCAGATCAGTCTCTGGGGCTCCAGCCGTTGGTACGGCGGGTGGACCACGAAGGATCTGTTTCTCTCTCTTTGTCGGCCAAGTTTCTGTTACACAAAATGAAAACACCCAACAAGGCTGAGCTGGTCTTTTTCATGATTTGAATGAGCAACCCTGAGGCGCCTTCCCCATCTTCAAGAAATGGGGCCTAAGGCCTCCGTTAGAATCTTCCTCGGTTAGAAAGCAGAGAAGAGAAAAACGAGCTGTGAGAAACTCATCTCCTGCAGGGATGGCAGTAGAGGGGATGCTGAAGGAATTCAGGGCCAATCCCTCCCGGCCTTCGGGGAGCCTGGCTGCAGGGAGCCTGGCGGCTCCTCTTTGCTCGGTACTTTCAGGCAACTGCCACGGTGGAGGAATTCAGACACGATCGGTCTCGTGTGTTGGGGAAGAGACACATGATGTCAATAAACCACTGCAAGCCAGGGGAAGAGACAGTGCAAGTGGGGTAAGAGCAGGTTGATTATGAAACTCCAAGAAGAGAACAGTGAATATGCGTCAGGGGAGCATTTAGGTTGGGTTTTGAAGGACGTGCAGGAGTTATCACACCAGACAAGGAGGAGCAAGGGGTCCAGGATGCGGCAGGGGGAGCAAACTTGATCACCATCAGAGACCGATAATGTCATTGAGGGAATGGGCATAAGATGTAGTAAATGGAGGGGAGGGGAGGGAATTGATTCGCGGAGGGGATAAGCCCCACATAAAGGCATCCAGATCCATTTTGTTTGTTTGCTTTTGCAAACTCCAAGTAGCCAAGCAGAAGATCCTGGGGACTCAGACTGCAGGCTCCCAGCTGGTCAGCTCTGGCCAAAGCTAGTGGAGACAAGAAAGAAGCAAGCTGAGGAGGGTAGAAAGAACCGGCCATGCCAAGGAGGAGGGAAGGAAGAGAGTCAGAAGGAAGGACAGGTGGGCTGATCTTTAAGATTCCGTGCGGCATTGCTAAAACATTACTGCTTTTTCCTGAAAGCAATGAGGAGCCAGTGAAGAGTTTTCTATTTCAACTAGGGGAGTTAAAGGACATGACTTGTGTTTCAGAGGAACTCCGGAGCGCAAAGCCTTCTGTCAGGGGCCAGCTCTGAGATATTTGGGGAGAGAAGCAACAGAACTGGGTGGCCAGGGGGATGGAGAAGAGTGAGGCCTCCCTTTATGCTCCACACAGGCCCCTAAACACAGCAGGCTCATCAGAAAGGAAGGAGCAAGAGGGCCATTCAGTTTTCAGATCCATTGCTTAGCAGCTGTGTGATCACAGACAAGTGGCTTAACCTCTCTGGGTCTCTCTTTTCTGGAATATAGAATGGGACTCCCAAGAGGTAACTCACAGGATGTTAGGAAGAAGAGGTACATGAAGCCAGAGCGACAGCAGGGAAGAGAAGTTAGGGGTGTGATTTCTGAAGTTAGATGGATTCAAAGCCCAGCCCCACCAATGGCCAGTTGTATGACTCTGGGAAAGTTACTAATCTCTAGTTTCTCTAGCTGGGAGCTAAGGTTGGAGTTCTAGGGAATTTCCTTCTCATTGTGATCATTACTAGAAACTCAAGAACTCAGAAAACACCCAACACATAAGTCAACCACTCCTCAACCCCCGGAGATGTCCAGCTTCTCTGGTTCTACCCAGGCTGCTGCCCAAGGTCGGTTGCTTTATGACTTTGTAACAGACAGAAATAATTTGAGTCAAGGCCGTTGACCAGGCCCCCCCTCTGCCACCCACACCAGAGTTTCCATAAGTTCCAATTTGGTCACCTGTCTTGAAAACAGCCTATTCTGGTCCTGTAAGATCCCAGCCCATCTACCACCTCCAACACACCTGGAATGAGACCCCATCTATACCCACACCCCAACCCCCCCCTCCTCCCCTCCCCTCCCCCAGACTGAGGTGAAGAACTGGGCCAGGGCCCAAGAGAGGGGATTGATGGAGTAAAATAGAAACACAACTCTTGCTCCTCGTATTTCACCCGTTGTGACATCAAAACTTTGAGGTTTCTCAGTTCTCACTGACAGTCAGAGCGGGCTTTCTCTAGAGTAACCGAAAGACGTGTACGTGTTCAAAGAAACCTCGAGCGCTTCACACCAAGATGAGTCAGTGGAGGACGGGCAGCGCGTTGGACCCTGAAGAGAGTGTGCTTAGAGGTAGAGAGGGGGACTCAGGTTCAAGAGCTCGCGGGGTATTTCGGCCAGAACAGGCGACGAGGGAAAGGAGCTGCGATGTTGCACGGGATCCATTCCTGCCCCCCGCCCCCAGGCCTGCAAATACTCAAGTGCAAGCTAGGGATGATGGGACAGTGGGTGCCCGTCCCCAGAAATAGAAGACACAGCTACCAAGGCAGGTCCAAGTAGACAGAGGCGGGCTTGACTGCCACGCTTGGTATCTGAGCATCACGCTTACGGCTGGGTAGAGAGGTCCTAAGGATTTGGGAGGAGGGCGCGATGGGGGTTGACTTCAGAGATGCGCTTTAGGAAGGCGTGTCTCGCAGTAGCATGCAGCATAACTCGGGAGAAGTACTTGTTTATTTATGTGGCTCCATGTCCTCGCCCCTTTTCCCAGAATCCCCCAAGCCCAGAATCCGGCGGCGTTAGGCACGCTCTCTCGAGCGATACTGCAACTTGGGTGTCGTGTCACGATATTTCCAGCAGGTGGCGCTGTGGTCAAGGACACAGAATCCGTGAGACTGTGCTGCGCTGCTTCTTGGGAAGCAGAACCTCTTGCTTGCTAGAACCCGGGCCCCCCAAGTCCTCAGAAGGGGCCAGAAGAAGGGTCCCAAGCATTTCTCTATTGACCCTTCTGAAACTGGAGGTGCAGTGGGCTGGGCTAGTCCTGCCCTGTACTCATTCCTGGCATCACGGTTAGAGTCTCTCCTGTGGGCCAGTCCAGTTATAGGAAGGGAGCTACAAAGGTGAGGAGGGCATGGCTCCCAGGCTGTTAAGAAAGACGCAGCTTCCATATAAATTACCTGATGAACTGTGCGCCCTGCTCAGACCTCGGAGGAGATAAGTTCTGGGTCCAGGATTCAGCTCAGCCACAAAGCAAGACTGAGCCACCAGGTCCCACAAGAGGCCTTGGGAGAACCTGGGGTCCCAACCTGCTCTTCAGACCCAAGGAGAGCCTCCTAGCTTCCAGAAAGTGCTGAGGCTCTGACCCTGCTCTGGGCAAGTTAGGCAAGGGCCCTTCCCACAGCCAGCGTGCTTCCCTCTCACCGTCTCCCATGAAAAAAGTTAAAGAAGAGAAAATGTATCTACACACTTCAGTCAAAAAAAAAAAAAAAGGGAGGGAGTTCCTGTTGTGGCGCAGTGGAAACAAATCAGACTAGTATCCAGGAGGATGCAGGTTCGATCCCTGGCCTCGATCAGTGGGTTAAGGATCCAGCATTGCTGTGAGCTGTGGTGTAGGTGGAAGACAAGGCTCGGATCTGGCGTTGCTGTGGCTGTGGTGTAGGCTGGCAGTTGCAGCTCCTTCAACCCCTAGCCTGGGAACCTCCATATGCTGAGGGTTTGGCCCTAAAAAAGTGGGGGGGGGTAGCTACCACAGGGAATAGTCTCCATTTTACCCACAGGGCCACAGGGCAGGGTCCCCTCAGGGCACCTTGGAAGAAGGGCAAGCGGACATTCATTCATTCATTCATTCACTCAGCAGCACACAGTTCCCTGGGAACCCCCTCAGTGCTGGGTCTGCACTGGGTAGAAGGGACGAGGTCCCGGCCCCAAAGGCAGGCTGTCGGCGTGGGTGGGCCAGGTGGACAGCCAGTCAGCGCTGGATGGATGTCAGCTGGATGACGGGCTGCGGCAAAGCCTCGTGGGTCCCCCAGGAACCTTCCTATCTGTCCTTGAGAGGCCAGGAAGGAGCAGTCCGCCATCAGGCTCTGCGAAATTCTTCCTCATCCGGCCTCCCTCAGAAAACTCTCAGGGCTTCACATGTGGCTGCCCACTCACCTGGGTTCAGGAGAAATGCTCCCCACTGGCTCCTGGCACCCCAGCAGTGTGCAACACACACACACCACGCACACACCACACCACACACCACATCACACCACACACACCACACCACACCACACACACATGTGCCACACACACACCACACCACACATCACACACACACACACCACACACACACACACACCACACCACACACACACACACACACACCACACCACACACACACACACACACCACACACACACCATTTCCACCACCTCCACTTTGGGGCTTTGTTTTCTGTATAACCTGGAGCATGAGGGAGCCTCTCTGACCCGGGAGTCAAGGTCAAGTGAAGCTCAGCCTTGAAGGGTGGTCTAAGCCCGAGTGGGCTTCCCCGCTCCAGGAGAGGCCCAGAGCCAGGGGCAGGGTGGCCTGCCTCGGATCCAGCTCCTTTGCAGGACCTTGGGGAGTGGAGCGGGAAAGGAGGCGAGGGCAGGGAGCCTGGGCCCGGGGCTCCAAGGCACGGCCGGGTTCCGGGCAAACATGGCACCTGGAGTGTGTGCTGAGTTCCCCACAGGCTCCCGTCTCCATGGCCCTTTTTCATCACCGAGAGCCATCCCGGCCAAGCACTAACTCTCACCTTGTCCCCTGCAGGGAAGCCGATGAAGAAGAGCCTGCTGGTGGTGGCTCTCCTTGTCATTTTCCAGGTGAGGTCGCCGTCAAGGACACTCCCTCCCGGCCCCCACGCCCTCTTCCCTGAGCCCAGCCCTCCCCCGACCCCAGCCCTGGGGTTCTGGTGGAACCACCGGGCGTTTACTGGAAAGAAACAGACCCAGACACCCATTTGCCGTTCATGAAGCTGATGGCTGCCCCTCTCTATCTGCTGAGGGACCCTAGAAAGCCACAGGGGTTCCCTGCACCTCCTTTACTCCGTTTACATGAAAACGTGGGGGGAAGCAAGTTACCTCCCCTCCCCAGCCCACTTTCCCGCACCCCATCCTGGAGACAGAAACGTGGGCTCCACCTGAGTTCTTTGAGTTCTTGGAGAGAGAAGAGCTGCCAAAAGCAAAAGCGGTGAGGTTCCTGGGTTTTGCAACCACACCCACGCCTGTTAATCTTCCTATGTGAGCTGGTTTTTATCTTATCACCCGAGAGGCCTCCCTCCCCCAGCCTCCAGCCAGAGGCTCCCCTTGAAGGCCCAGTCCCCTTTGTGAAACAAAGAAACTGTTCCGAGCCCTGAGCCTCTATGGTGGCAGTGGGGGGCAGGGGATGGGGGGCCTGGAGCACATCCTTTCTCAGAGCCCTGAGCTCTGTGGGAGCAAAGCACCACCCCCACCCCCGCCCCCAGTTTACAGGTTTCAGCTTCTTAACCCCAGAACTGGAGACAGAAAATCTGCCCCCACCAAGTACCAGAGTTAGAAGAAACTAACTCAGGGAGTCGCTGCTTCCCCATTTGTTGGTGGTGGGGGAGCTCACTTGGAGGGGGAGGGGGCGGCTGAGGCCAGAGCTGGAGAGGCTGTGCCTCGGATTCTGGCTCTTTCCCAGGCTCTGCAGGCCAGAGAGGCAGCTTTCCAGGAGCTCCGGCCAGAGGCAGGCCCCAGGCTGGGCACTGTTCCCAAAACCCCATCCCAGAGGCCCCCTGGAGCTTGGGCGGCAGCCCACAGCCTGGCCCCCTGCCCATCACCACTCCCTCCCCTTCCTCCCCGGTTTCCAGGGCTCCGGAGGGGCTGGAGCGCTACCAGTGGAGCCTGGAAGGTTGGGGAAGGGACGAGGGACAGCTGGGCTCATCCTTCTCTTTGGGGGGCAGGGATGTGGGAGTGGCTCAAAGGGGCAGGATGTGGTGGGGCTGTGGGCTGCAGAGACGTCAAACCTGGTGGCCCCTGGTGAGGGGGTGGATATAAAGAAGGAAAGAGGAGGCAGGATGGGGCGGTGGGAAGTAGGTTTGGTAGAGGCCAGGTGTACAGCTCTCCGAAGCCCAGAACCCCATCATGTCCTGGGACCCCAGACTGAGGCCTTGGGGCCTTACCCCGAGTGATCAAGGGCAGCCAGCCTCTTCCAGGACTCCCAGGTGGTGATTGCACCCAGAAAAGGGAAAAGGGGTTGCCACCGACATTTCTTCTCGAAATAGCCATGCTCCCCAGAAAAGCCTCCTGGACATGATCTGGTCCTCAGCCTGTCCCCAGGCAGCGTCTGGAATGTGGACGTGAGAAAGAGACAGGATGCAGGGAAGCCAGGAAATTGGGGTCCCCTGCTGGCTGAGTAACCTTGAGCGGCTCCATCGCTTCTCCCAGAGCCCCCCTTTCTCATCTCTAGAGCCCCTCCAATTCCACAATTTATGACAGTCTATCCCATGGAGCTGCCCAAGGCCCAATTCTCAGAGGAAGGGCCAGGAGCTTCCTGAAGCTCCCCTCCAGCCCAGCCCCCAGCCCGGACAGCTCAGCTAAGGCTGTCCCCTCTCCTTCATTGATAAAATCACAGCAGGCTGCCTGAACCTTCACCCAGCCCTGCAGTTAGGCTAAAAAAAGCCCAGAGCAGCTGAGCCCGGCAGATTGGGATCTGCCAGAAGAGACAGCAAGCGGGTGGGGGGGATGGCAGCACACAGGGAGGGTGGAGACAGGACTGCGATTCCTTCCTGGGCCCGAGAAGACTCTGTCACAGCTGCGGCTGCGGCCCCACCATCCGCTCCTGAGAGAGCCGTGGAGGTCAGTGCTTGGGCCCACATCGCCGGAGCTCCCGCTGCATGTGGGGTGCTGTGTGCCTCGGGCCCTGGGGATCCGTAAGTCTTCAAGTCGCTCACCACCTAGGATCTCAGCAGCTTGCCCCAGACCAGGGCTTTGTGGCCTCTTAATGGGGCTTTGCCTTCCTCTCTTCTCACTCAAGGCCCCCCCTCAAATTAGCCCACGGGGCATTTGCCCTCAAAAGTTGGGGTGTTTTTGTAGGGCCTCCTCCGCCAGGAAGTTCTTTCTACGAGGTTCCAAAAGAGGCTCAGAAAGAAAGACACACAACCCCACTCTCCTGGAGCTTCCTGTGGGCCAAATAAAACCTCCATGGAGACACAATGGTGCCAGAACCTGGGTGAGGAAGCTCGCAGCAACTACATGGAGAGGCACCTATCTCCATTTCACAGACGAGAAAGCTGAGGCTTGGAGAGCTGAAGTGTGTTTAACCAGCTCCAGGCTCACGAGACCCCAAAGCCCAGACTCCTTCCGGTTCACTGTCTGCACGTGTCAGGTCAAGTCTCTCTGAGCTCGAAAAATCAGACCCTGGCTACTTATCAGAACTGCACCAGGCCTCTGAAATCATCTGGACAAGATCCCCTAGGTCATATGCATGTTGAAATTTTTTTTGGGGGGGGGGTCTTTTTGTCTTTTTAGGGCCGCACCCACAGCATGTGGAGGTTCCCAGGCTAGGGGTCCAATCAGAGCTGTAGCCGCCGGCCTATGCCACCAGCCACAGCACCTCAGGATCCAAGCCTACACCACAGCTCAAGGCAATGCCGGATCCTTAACCCACCGAGTGAGGCCAGGGATCAAACCTGCGTCCTCATGGATGCTAGTCAGATTCATTTCTGCTGAGCCACGACGGGACCTCCTGCATGTCGAAATGCAGGAAACACAAGGTCAAACCACAGAATCCCCTGGGAAGTTTAGAAAAGGCGATTCCTGGGCCCCCAGCCCCTGAGAGTCTTGATTTGGTGGGTATCTGAGAATGTGCAGGTGATGCTGAGCAGAGTTTGAACCCGGGGCTCTGGACAATCCCAGGGCAGTGGGGGCTAGATCCGCTTAGCGAAGCGGGACGGCGTGTCCCCTGGGTGCTTCCCCGCAGGTGTGCCTGTGCCAGGATGAGGTCACGGACGACTACATCGGCGACAACACCACGGTGGACTACACGCTGTACGAGTCCGTGTGCTTCAAGAAGGACGTGCGGACCTTTAAGGCCTGGTTCCTCCCGGCCATGTACTCCATCATCTGCTTCGTGGGCCTGCTGGGCAACGGGCTGGTCATGCTGACCTACATCTATTTCAAGAGGCTCAAGACCATGACCGACACGTACCTGCTCAACCTGGCCGTGGCGGACATCCTCTTCCTCCTGACCCTTCCCTTCTGGGCATACAGCGCGGCCAAGTCCTGGGTCTTCGGGGTCCACGTCTGCAAACTCATCTTCGGCATCTACAAGATAAGCTTCTTCAGCGGCATGCTTCTGCTTCTCTGCATCAGCATCGACCGCTACGTGGCCATCGTGCAGGCCGTGTCGGCGCACCGCCACCGCGCCCGCGTGCTTCTCATCAGCAAGCTCTCCTGCGTGGGCATCTGGATGCTGGCCATGGTGCTGTCCACGCCGGAGCTGCTGTACAGCGGCACCCAGAAGAGCAGCAGCGAGCAGGCGCTCCGGTGCTCGCTCATCACCGAGCACGTGGAGGCCCTGATCACCATCCAGGTGGCCCAGATGGTGGTGGGCTTTCTGATCCCCCTGGTGGCCATGAGCTTCTGCTACCTCGTCATCATCCGCACCCTGCTCCAGGCGCGCAACTTCGAGCGCAACAAGGCCATCAAGGTGATCATCGCCGTGGTCGTGGTCTTCGTGGCCTTCCAGCTGCCCTACAACGGCGTGGTCCTGGCCCAGACGGTGGCCAATTTCAACATCACCAGCGGCACCAGCTGCGAGCTCAGCAAGCAGCTCAACATCGCCTACGACGTCACCTACAGCCTGGCATGCGTCCGCTGCTGCGTCAACCCCTTCTTGTACGCCTTCATCGGCGTCAAGTTCCGCAGCGACCTCTTCAAGCTCTTCAAGGACCTGGGCTGCCTCAGCCAGGAGCGGCTGCGCCAGTGGTCCTCGTGCCGGCACACCCGGCGGTCCTCCATGAGCGCCGAGGCCGAGACCACCACCACCTTCTCCCCCTAGGAGGCTCCTCCGCCTGGACCAGAGGCTCCTCTCCCGGGGATACCCCCACCCCAGGGTCGAGGGGGCGATGGTGGGACTCCGAACCCGACGGCCGCTGCAGGAAAGGCGGTTCTGGCCATTCTGGTTTCTCGCGTGATGAAAAGCCCAAGGCCACGGAAGACAGAGGAAGCCCAACCCTAGCTACCTCAACCCAGGCTGCCAAGAAACGGGTGGCAGAGGAGCCACCCCAGCTCCTGCCACACTCCAAGAGCAAGGCCACCGTCCCCACACCCAAAACCAAGGGTCCAAGACAAGTTCACACCCTCCGGGGGGAAGGGGCAGGCGTTGGTGGGAGCTAGGCTGGTGGAGGGGACCTGGCACCTTCTTCCTCTGGCCTCGAAAGAAGCCCTCCCCGCGATGCAAGGGTGGAGGCAGCCTCTTCCAGAAAGCAAGGCGACCAGAGACAGGGGGGCAACTTCTTGCCTGGGCAGGGGGAGGGGGACGCGAAGGGGTCCAACCAACTCTCGGAATCCCTCCCTCCATCTCTCTTTTTCTGCTGTCATCCAAGCCAGCAAGAAACAAGCTCCAAGCATCCCGAGCGCCCTCGCCTGCCGCCTCTCCTCAGGCTGCTGCCTCCCAGACTCTCCAGGCCAAAGGGATGTGGTGTTTTCCCACAGGCCAGGGCTCTGGGGCACAGAGGACTTGGGGCTGGCCCGTCTCAGGTCTCAGCTCTGCTAGGGTGGGAGGAGAGCGCCAGGAGGAAGGTCAGGGGGCCAGGGGTGGGTGACAGTGCCGGCCGCTGCAGGCCAAAGAGCTGCTGCTTTGTTCTTTGCTAGACGGGGACAAAAAAAAAAAATCTCTCATCCTGTTCTGCTTTCAAGTCATGAAGAGAGCACGTTTTACTCGTACACAAATAAAAGTTTTCCTTTGAGGAAACAACAGCTTTAAAAGAAAGGGAAAAAAATATTTTTTGGTAAATAGCAAATGAGAGTGTTCTTGTTTTGCAAGCCCCACACCCCGCCTGACGTCCCCCCCCCCATCCCTCTTCTCCCCCAGGCCTCGCTGCTCGGAGGGGCTCAGAGCCACGAGGTCTGCTGAGCTTTGCTCTGGGCCCTTCCAAGGGCACAGGCCAGAGAGGCAGAGAAGGGCAAGGGGGGCCCGAGGCGCTCATGGGATGGGACCCAAGCTTGCGCGGTCAGCAGTGGCCCAGAGATGCTGGTCTGAGCTGAGCTTTGAAAAGAACCCAGTTATCCCTGTCACCTCTATGGCTGGGAACTGTCCCGGAGCTTTGGTCACCTTTACACACCATCCTGCTGCTCTGTTCCAGCTCAGTCTGGACCTAGGGCCCCGGACCTTTGATGGGTCCCCTCCGGCTCTCAAAATTGCTGTTCAGAGGGAGGGCCTCTCCCTGGCCTCCACCTACCACAATATCCTGGATCCTGGGCTTGGGATGGGACCCTGTGATGGGCTGCACCCTTTGCAGGATGCTCAAGAGCCAGGTCCGCCCATGACCTTCCCTGCCAACAGCATCGTCGCAGCAACGGGCCTTCTGTGGTGTGGGTACCCGCCGTGGAGGGGCAAGGATGGAGGAACTGCCACTGTCCCCACCACAGGTCCAGTATCCATGTCACTGGGTGCCCTGATGGCAGCCCAGACCCCGACTTCCCCAAGCCAGAAAGGTTAGTCCGAACTGTGACGTATGAGGAAGTGTCCGAAGGGCACGGTGCTACAGGGGCTCGGTCTGGAGGTGGGGGGAGCTGAGGCCCTCATGCAAAAGGTGATGCCATCAATTTTCCAAAGTGAAAAGAGCCTGGTTGGAAACGGAGGCTGCCCCTTCTCTCATCTCATAAGCACATCACATGACCTCCCTCCTCGGGATGCCCTGGGCCCCACTTGTCAGCTGGCCTCCGAGACGGGCACCCATGCCCTGAGAAGGATAACGCTGGCACAGGCACAGCAGCGTGGAGCCGTGGCACCAGCAGCCGCGTTAAATATTAACAGGTGCAGCTTCGAGGGTGCGAGAGCCATGGGGCGGGAGGGGTGACCCCAGGGCCACCGGGGGCCCCCCCGAGGCGACCAGGACTGGGATGTGGGGGTGTGGGGGCCGCTGACGTGCACATGCTAGTGAGGTTCCAGATGGGAAAATGATCCTGGGTTCCTGAAGGAGAGGAATGTAACAGAGCAATCATGAACAGGAAGCCAGGCCAACCGCACAAACACGCCACCTCGGCTTCGATACATTTTTCTAAAATAATTGGACATCTCCAAGCAGTTACAAAACTCCCAGCAGTGTTCAGTCCCCAAACTGCTGTATCTCGGAAGCTCTGACCTTGACCGTTTGCTGACCTGCTCCCCGCTCCCTCACCCGGTTCTCTCACATGCCTGGCCTGAACTTGGTGTGGGCGGTGGGGGTGCTGGGAAGAAGGAAGGCCCTCACTCCTCCTCCCCCGGCCTCTCTTTCTCTCTCTTTCTGCCATCTTCTTCATAGCCCTGCCCCATCTCCCCAGGTTCACAGTCCCCACGGCCCCGCTGTCTCTCTTGCAGTTCCCCCACTTCTTTCCACCTCCAGCCCCTCGTCTGCAACCCACCCCCCCATCCTCCCTGGTAACAACCCCAGGCTACAGATCTGCCATATTAGCCAGAAGCCCCAACCTCTCAAGTCACAGACTTGCAGAACTCCAAGGGACCTCAAAAATCGACTGGTCCAACCCCAGTTATTCTCTAGTTGGGAAAACTGAGGTCCAGAAGGAGGAACTAACTTGCTTTAAGGGATGATAGTACAACCCAGGGATAGTAGATAAACTCGCTTTGGGGGCCTGAGGATCTGGCAGGACTACAGGAGGCAGGCGGGGGAGAGCAGAGTCTCTGGAGCCCGGCCAGCGGTGAATCTCATCTCTGCTGCTTCCCAGCTGTGTGACCTTCAGCTGTTGCTCAACGCCTCTGAGTCTCAGATTTCCCAACTGCAGAATGGACAGCATTTGGCAAACATGTAGCACTGCGCCTGGAATGTTGAGTGCGGTGTGAGGAGCAAGGACTGGGCAGCCAGATTGCGTGGTTTGAATCTCAGCTGCACTCTCTGTGCCTCGATTGCCTAATCTGTACAATGGGGTTGATCACCGTACCTACCTCCAAGGGTTGTCGTGAGGGGTAAGTGAATTCATATGTACATGCAATGCTTAGAAATCTGTACAAAAGTGTTGATGGTGGGAGTTTCTTTGTGGCACAGTAGGTTAAGGATCCAGCACTGTCACTGCAGAGGCTTAGGACACTGCTGTGGCTCAGGTCACTGCTGTGGCTCAGGTTTGATCCCTGGCGCAGGAATTTCCATTTGCTGTGGGCATGCCAAAAAAAAAAAGTGTTCTTGGTAATTATTAAGACTTTTAATAAGAAGGTGGTGCAGCAGAAACAAACCTGACTAGTATCCATGAGCAAGAGGGTTTGATCCCTGGCCTTGCTCAGTGGGTCAAGGATCCGGCGTTGCCGTGAGCTGTGGTGTAGGTCACAGACGACGCAGCTCGGATCCTGAGTTGCTATGGCTGTGGCTGTGGTGTAGGCCGGAAGCTGCAGCTCTGATTCACTCCCTAGCCTGGGAACTTCCATATGCTGCGGGTGCGGCCCTAAAAAGCAAAAAAAAAAAAAAAAAAGACTTTTAATAAATGATAGCTTAAAAAAAAAAAAAAGCCACTAACTACAAGGAAACCAAATTCATTTCCTTCCCCATACATTTTTATAAATCGGGCTGGAGCAGCTTTGAGATTAGTCTCCCCTGCCCACCCATTATGCAGATGAGTCAACTGAGGCCCTGAGAGGGAAAGGACTTGCCTGAGGTCTCTCACGAGCTCTTGGCACTGCGAAACTCGAAACTCGAAGCTGGGTTCCCAAGCCCCAGAGCTCTTCCCCCCACCCTCCTATTGTCACTCACACATCCCTACACATCCACCCTGGCACACACCAGCCTCCTCCCAGACTGCCTAGCTCTTCTCTGGCAGGTCCCATCCCTCTTGTCCTGTGGCCAGGTCTCCTCTCCCCTCCAGTAGTGCCCACCTTTGCCACAAGGTCAGGGAGAACAAAGTGCAAAAGACATACGGCAGCAAGTCCAAAAGAAATCAGGCAACTGTTCTTTCGAAGAAAGGACCTTCTCCACAGGGAACTACATCCATTCTCTTGGGATAGACCATGACGGAAGACAGAAGAAGAGGAATGTTGTACAACTATAGATGTAATAAAATTCATTGAGTAATTTAAAAAATATAAATCAAAAAAAATTTTAAGGAAAAGAAAAGAATATATAGGCGTTCCCGTCATGGCTCATCAGAAACAAATCTGACTAGTATCCATGAGGACGTGGGTTCAATCCCTGGCCTTGCTCAGTGGGTTAAGGATCCGGCATTGCCATGAGCTGTGGTGTATGTAGGTGGCAGACGTGGCTTGGGTCTGGGTTGCTGTGGCTGTGGCCAGCAGCTGTAGCTCTGATTAGACCTCTAGCCTGGGAATTTCCATATGCCACGGTGCAGCCTTAAAAAAAAAAAAAAAAAGAGAGAGAGAGAGAAAAGGAATGTGTGTGTGTGTATATATATATATATATATATATATATATATGTGACTGGATGGCTTTGCTGTACAGCAAATAATTTGCACAACATTGTAAATCAACTATACTTTAATTCTAAAAATGCAAAAAAAAAAAAGCAAGAAAGGGCTTTCTCTGGGAGTTGGGGTCGCAGTTGCATTTCTATATTGAGAGGGAACTGTTGGAGGGAGAGGAAGCTGGCCTCTGCGGTGGGGGCTAAGGCAGATGAGATGGGGAGAGGGAAGGAATTCTGAGTGATGAGAAGAAGGCGGAGGAAGGAGGGCCAGGGTGGTCTAAGGATGAGAGGGATTGAACCTGCATCCTCAGGGACACACTATGTCAGGGTCTTAACCCGCTGAGCCACAACAGGGACCTCAACATAACCTTGTTTTTGTCTGTAGTTCACCCATCCCCGGGGAATCCACTGGCTGGGCTGCTCTATGCGTCACAATGACCACTACACAGCGTGAACTCCAGGTTCTCATCGTTGAATAAATAAACATTTCCCTGCAGGGCAGAGTGCCCGCGGGCTCAGCCTGGGGCTGCCGGCCCCATTCCCTCTCAGGCAGTAGTAGGTCTCAAGGTCAGACAGTAGGAGGGCAAGAGGGCAGGAGAGGAAACAGGACTGGTCCCAGGATCCTCCTGTGCCAAGGTCAGTGCTTGCTCGGGACAGAAGAGTTGATCATTGTTCTGAGTAAATACCTGACACTGTGAAGTTCTGCAGATGCTGCAGATGAAATGTCCCCAACGTCTTTCCCAATGTTTAAAAAGAGGCCTGGGAACGCGGGCACATTTATCTTGTATGGTTTACGCAAACGGCACTCGGTGCCGAGCCTCAACCTGATCACATGCAAAGCCCAAGGGGTGCGTTTTTCTTCCCGGACTAGGGGGACTTGGGGGACATAACCAAAGACCAGTGGTCAAGCCAGGCACCAGAAGCCACCCACAGGGGCACCAACTCTGCCTCCAACCCCTCCTCCCCAGCAGCCTACTCCCTGGACACCGCCGGCTCACCCGCACCGACCCCTCTTTCCACTGCACACCTGCTCAGCTCACCTCCACTTCAGAGATGCTCACCTGCCCAGTGGGCAAGCTCGGGAGTCCAGGGAAAAGGGAGTGGGAGAAGGATGGAAGGCTCTGGGCGGATGGATACGTCCCTCGGCCGGCCCCTCCCAGAACAAGACACAGACCTGGACCCTCCCCCCTGGGGATCCTCCAATCTCGTCAAAGGCAGAACTTGGGACTTTCATCCAAGAACTACACCTGTTCGGGCCCCACCCCACCCAGGCCCGCATAGCCTTGGGGAGACCCTGGGCTACTTGGAGCTTGTGAGCTTTCACTGCTGGGAGAGTCAGACAGAGCTGAGTGATAGCAGGGGAGCGCGGGGGTGGGGGGGGTGGGGGCGAGGAGTGGAGAGTGATGGAAGGGATGCAGAAAACAGAGCCTCAGAGAACAGAACCTCAAAGAAGGCGGGGCGGGGGGAGGGGCTGTATTAAGTTCGAAGTGGGGACGGGCTTACGGGTACCCAGTGCCTATGATGTGCCAGGACTGTGCTAGATACACCACCTCCTGCTGAATTCTGTGACAGCAGGTGAGGAAACTGAGGTTCAGAGAGCTTGTGTAACTCACCTACGGTAACACAGCTAGCAAGAATAACTACAGCTTCCTTAGGATGTTATCATGTGCTACACACTGTACTAAGCATCGTATCTTATGCCATTTAATTCTCACAATATCCCTACTAGAATCCTATTTTATTTTATTTTTATTATTATTATTTTTTTAATGGCTGCACCCGGAGCATACAGAGGTTCCCAGGCCAGGGGTTAAATCCGAGCCACAACTGTGACTTACACTGCCGCTGAGGTAACACCGGATCCTCTAACCTACTGTTCCGGGCCAGGGATTGAACCTGTGCTTTGCAGCCACCGGAGCCACTGCAGCCAGATTCTTAACCCACTGTACCACAGTGGAAACTCCTAGAGTCCCATTTAGAAAATAGGCAGTTGATGGAGTTCCCATCGTGGCACCATGGAAAAAAATCTGCCTAGGAAACATGTGGTTGCGGGTTCGATCCCTGGCCTCACTCAGTAGGTTAAGGATCCGGCGTTGCTGTGAGCTGTGGTGTAGGTTGAAGACATGGCTCGGATTTGGTGTGGCTGTGGCTGTGGCTGTGGCTGTGGCGTAGGCCAGCAGCTGTAGGTCCGATTCGACCCCTAGCCTGGGAACCTCCATGTGCTGCGGATGCAGCTCTAAAAAGACAGAAAAAAAAAAGAAAGGAAGAAAGGAAGAAAAATAGAAAATAGGCAATTGAGACTCAGAGGGATTAAGGAAGTTTGTCGAAGTCACACTGCTACCCTGATTTCAGGCAGTTCCAGCTGGCTTTCAAAGCCCATGCTCTGGACACTCCTTTACGGGGCCAAAGAAATAACTCTTTATTCATGGCCAAATATGTATGGAGCCCCTCCTTTGTGCCAGCCATTGTGCTAGGTACAGCCACTGTTCCCAAACCCCCTGGACGCCGAGCTCTGACTTAGGAAGAAGGAAAAGCAAATAACAAAGACAGAGCCTCGCTGGCCCAGGGGGATGTGACCCCACACTAGGCAGCAGCCAGGTCTTGGCTGCTCCCTGAGCACTGGTCTCCCCTTCTCTCCTTGGGCCCTGCTCTCCCCACAGGCTTCCCGCACAGGCCCGCCCTGCGGGGTTTTATGCTTGGGAGCTGATTGTCCCGGCTCTGCCACAGGCCGAGTGGGCAACACGGGCAGGTCAGCTCCTCTCTCTGGGCCTCGGCCTCCTTAGCCGTGAGATGAGGGCACTGGATTCTATAATCTCCACCATCCCTTCCAGCTCCCAAGGGCTGCCAGGTACCTTGTCTGGGTGGGGTCAGCCAGACGGGGCTCTGGGCACGTCGTCGGCGTCGTTGCGGCCTGGAAGAGGCCCAGAGTGAGTGGGTGAGGGGCTGAGGAAGCTGCCCCACCTCCAGCTGTGGTTTCTGGTGGGGCCACCGTGGCAGCAGGTGAAGGGAAGTGCTTGTCACCCAGGCAGTAAAACAAAAGCCTCCCTGGGGCACTGTGGAAGGAGGCAGCCAAGGCGCCAAAAATAAAACACACCTTTCCTTTGATAGACCCCAGCAGCTGCCTGGGGCCTGGCCTGGGGGTGGTGAGGAGAGAGCTCAGATTTCATGCCCAGCCCCCCTCCACCACCACCCACCACACCCACACCCACTCACACACACACACACACACACACACACACAGCATAGTCACACATATACACACCCCGAGCAGTCACACGGGGCCTGTGCTCAGAAGGGCCCACACCTGATATGAAGCTCAGCTGTCTTCATTTGAAAATTCTTAATAATTTTTGAACAAGAGACCCAGCATTTTCCTTTGGGGCTGGGCCCTGCAAGCACTGTAGCTGGTCCTGCAGCTAGGTAGGCATTCACAGTACATGCATTTACAAGATGTTTAGGAAGCACAAGGTGTTTAAGAGTTCCTGTCGTGGCTCAGTGGTTAAAGACTCTGACTAGCATCCATGAGGATGCAGGTTCGATCCCTGGCCTTGCTTGGTGGGTTAAGGATCCAGCGTTGTCAGGAAATGTGGTGTAGGTTGCAGACTCAGCTCCGATCCCTAGTTGCTGTGACTGGAGCACGCAAATATTGGAGTTCCTGTTGTGGCTCAGCAGGTTAAGAACCCTACTTGTATCCATGAGGATGCAGGTTTGATCCCTGGCAGTGGGTTAAGGATCCAATGTTGCCACAAGCTGTGGTGTATGTCGGCAGCTATAGCTCCGATTTGACCCCTAGCCTGGTAACCCCCATATGCCATGGGGGTCACCCTAAAAAGACCAAAAAAAAAAAAAAGAAGCACACAAATATTTATGTTGGAGAGGACATACCCTGCACACCCATACATGCCCCCCCATCTTCATGGGCATTCACTAGGGCCCACTCACTAGGGCACACACATGACCCAGCTCAGACACCTGCAGCCCGTTAGCTGGGTTGACTTACCATTGGGGGTGTTGCCAAAACATGGCCTCTATCTGCTGGTGCCAAATAGAAAGGCCAACTTCTGAGGCAACCAAAGAATTCGCCACAAGAAAACTCCCGTGCCTTGACCTTTTAAGGGTAGCTTTCCCCCAGAGAGGAAGGAGGTCGCTCCTCTGGACAAAAGAGAACAGAAATCACTTGCTTTGGCCACAGAGTGAGGGGAGTGGCATTGCTACCCCGTGTGCTTTGATATCATGTGGTCCCCAACAGGTCCCAGCTGTACCCTCTTCTGACCACAGTTCCTTCCAGGAAAGGCGGCTTCAACCACCAGACTTAGCGTGTACAGATCAACTCCTGATTGGCTGGCCTAGCCCAGTGCCTGGCATAGAATAGGTCAAAAAACATTTGTGGAATCAATGTATGAATGGCTAATTTGGGGGTCTGCCCACGCTTTTGACTCATAAGTCTGAAATCTGCCCAAAACCCCCTGCATTGCCGAGCTATGCCCAGACCCATAGCCCCGCTGCGGAAAGAGGGCTGGTCAAAGCCAGAGGTAAGGGCGCCCTTTCAGACTTGCTGTCCTGGGAGAGTCCCAGGCAGTAAACAGACGACCCTGCCCTCCAACGTCCACCTCCGCCCCACCGGAGCACCCGGTCAGAGCCGTCTAGCTCTGACGCGGGCTCCACTGCAAATAGATGCTGTTTCCATGGGAACTGAAACCCCCGTTTGTTTTTCCCTCTAAGGCACTCTGTCATTTCCAGCACGGTCTGTGCCACGTCAGCATCGTACCCTCGAGGAGAGCGAGCCACTCCTGCGAGTTTGCATCCAGGGCAGGGAGGCTGAGCTGCCCCGGCGAGGTCACACCAAGGCTCCCCCCTGACAACCCCACAAGAAGGACCTCCGAGTGGCCACAGGCACCAGCCCCTGCCCACCTCCCCACTGCAGAGGGGCCCCACAGAGCAGGCAAAGCCAGAGATGAGTCCTTGAACCTTCCCGAGGGAGGTGGGGCGTTTGGGGGGGGGGTGCTCATTTCCAGTAAGAAGTAGGAGGAAAAAAAAAAGGTCTCAGTCTGGCAGCCTGGGCCCCAGCGATGGGTAACAGATGATTTCTGGCCATGGGGCGGGCGGGCCATGGCGGGGGGGGGGGGGGGTGTGCTCTCAGCAGTTGGATCATCAGCCTCTATTGTTTGAGCCTCTGAGGAAACAGTCACAGGAGCCAGAGCAGAACAGAGACAAGGATTTGGGGAGAAGAGGATTTGGGGAGCTGGCAGGGGGTGGGGGGGCTGGTGGACAAGGCAGTGGTGGGCTTAAAGGACCGGATGAGATGAGGATGGAGGGGCTGCCCTTCCTGGAAGAGGCTTGGCCCTCTGTCCCCCATCCCATTCAGGCTTAGGACCTGGGAAGGCAGGTCCTTCCCCGGTCGAGTCCTGTGATGAGGGCAGCCAGGCAGCCTCCCTTTGAGAGACGATCCAGCTGAGCCTGGCCCTCCTGACGGCTGGGGCTGGGCCTCCTGCCACCTGCTAGGGCAACAGGGAAAGTTCGCTCTTCTGCCCCATCTGCCCCTGTCCCTGTGCCCCCCCCCTCTGCCGGGGTAGCTGGGCCCAGGTGCTGGCGGGTGGGGGCGGGGCGGCAGAAGGTGAGCCGAGCCAGGCTGGAGTCTACACGCCTTTGAACTAGGCTTTTGACCTCACTCTCACTCCGAGCACCCTCGTCAGCAACACCAGGGCATAACAATACCTCCCACTCGCTCCCCTTCCAAGGCTGTGTTGTGGGCGAGGTGAAGAAACTGGTGTGAAAGTGCTGGGAGGAGGGGGGGCCAGAGCCCTTGTCCTTGCCCTTGTTGTTGTTGTCGTCGTTATTACCAGTGCAGAGACTCCCACCCCCCACCCGGTTTAACCCCAGGCTCCTTGCTTCCCACCCCCTCCTGCCACAGGCCAGGGGGTCGAGTTTCCCCGATTACTCCGCCTGGGAGGGAGGCCTCAGCCCGCAGGAAGGCGAGAGGAATGCTGAGATCGAGACAAGGGGAGGCCGGCCATGGCCTTTTCCCAGGTGGGCAGCTGCTTTCTGGGGACCCCATGGCCTGGGGAGCCAAGCAGCAGGGACCTGGCGGCCCCAGACTCCAGCCCCTCACCCTCCTACCCTTGGCCGTCAGCACTTTCGGAGGCCAGGCCAGCTCGGGCCACCTCACTGCACCATGTGGTTGGTGACAGCCATCAAACCACTGACCTGATTTTCTGCAAAAGGGAAAAGATAATAGGGCACTTCCATGTGGGTGGCGTACACACACACACACACACACCCGCAGTGGAAACTTTCTCTGTCTCCTTGACAGGAACCCAGCCCTGAGAGAGAAAGGGAGAGGCTGAAGCTTCTGTGCCAGGAGCTTCCTGGGGTTCAAAGCTCTGTGTTTACCTGCGGTGGGCGGGCTCCTGCGTGGGCCCGGCTGCTCTGACATCCCTCCCCTGCCGGGGGACAGAAGCTCTAACTGATCTGAGTCTCTGGGGGGCCTCTGCTTGTCCACAGAGGCAAAGGGTGAGGCTGTGGGCCGGGCCCCTGCAGATCCCTAAGAGCTTCAATCCCGCCCCGCAAAGGACCTGAGAGGTCCTGGATGGAAATGTTTGCTAAATAAACATTTCCCGGAGATCCCGTCTTGGCGCAGTGGTTAACGAATCCGACTAGGAACCATGAGGTTGCGGGTTCGGTCCCTGCCCTTGCTCAGTGGGTTAACGATCCGGCGTTGCCGTGAGCTGTGGTGTAGGTTGCAGACACAGCTCGGATCCCGCGTTGCTGTGGCTCTGGTGTAGGCCGGCAGCTACAGCTCCGATTCGACCCCTAGCCTGGGAACCTCCATATGCCGCGGGAGCGGCCCAAGAAATAGCAACAACAGCAACAACAACAATAACAACAACAAAAAGACAAAAATAAATAAATAAATAAATAAGTAAACATTTCCCCGAGTTCCCGTTGTGGCTCAGCAGGTTGAGAATCTGACTAGCATCCATGAGGGTGCAGGTTCGATCCCTGGCCTCGCTCAGTGGGTTAAGGATCTGGTGTTGCCGTGAGCTATGGTGTAGGTCACAGACATGGCTTGGATCCAGAGTTGCTGTAGCTGTGGTGTAGGCTGGCAGCTGCAGCTCCAGCTGGACCTCTAGCCTGGGAACCTCCCCATGCAGCAAGTTTGGCCCTAAAAAAGCAAAAGTACAAAAAAATAAAAAAAAATAAATCTCTCATCCCTGTACTTTCTCTAAACCCAGAGTCCCACTGGCCTCAGAAATACTTGGGGCCCAGATTCTGCCATTTATAAAGGGTTTTTTTTGTTGTTGTTTTTCTTTGTTTTTGTCTTTTTAGGGCCACACCTAAAAGTAGAACCCTGAACCAACAGCACCTGGGAGCTTATTAGAAACGCAGAAGGAGTTCCCCTTGTAGCTTAGCAGGTTAAGAACCTGACTAGTATCCATGAGATTGTAGGTTCCATCCCTGGCCTCACTCGGTAGGTTAAGGATCCAGCGTTGCTGTGGCTGTGGTTTAAGCCAACAGTTGCAGCTCCGATTGGACCCCTAGCCTGGGAACTTCCATATGCTGTGGGAGTGGCCCTAAAAAGACCAAAAAAAAAAAAAAATCAGATGAGGTTGAATGTTTGTAACGTGGAAGGTGGGCAGGATACAACAGCCCCTCCTGGATGTGGAGAAGCTTCGGGCCCCCTCCTTCCTCTCACCCCCACCTCCTTCCACCTTCCAGACTCTTCCCTGTTTAAAGCCACACACAGGTCTCATGCAGTCTGGCTCAAACTTTTTGAGCCTTCTGGCTCACCTGCTCTCTAGAAGCTGAGATCACGCAAGTGACCCAGTGCTCCAGTTCTGCCTGCCCCCGCAGCTTGGCTTGTGTGCCTGGTTAGCCCTGTCCCAGACCCCAGACTAGAGCCCAAACTCTCGGACCTCCGCTGCCTGCGGGCCACCAGAACTCCAGCTGAGCTCCAGCCGGCTTCAGGGAGGAGGGCTGGGTTGGTGAGAAGGCAGTTTGGCTGAACCGGAAAGCCATTAACAGCTATCAACACCCCAGGGTGTGAATATCATTGATTCATTTTTTTGTTGTTAACATCTCAGTGCGAATTAGCTGCTGGCTCTGGTTCCACTGGCTGGCAGAGGGTGGGATGGGACATCTGGACTGTCTACTCTTGAGAGGGGAAGCTGGCCGCAGGAAGGAGAAAGCATGGGTCCAGTTGATTTCCGCCCCTCCCGCCCTACTTCAGGGGGCCTCTCCTGCTTGTCTCAGCTCCCTGCTCTTAGGGCAAGGGGTGCAGGAGGAGCCTCACATCCCAGGCGCCTACGCCTGGGCAGGACTTCCCGGCTTCCTGTCTTCTCCATTCTCCTGGCTTGGGATTCGGGGATGGGGGGCAGGGGTCCACTTACCTAGGGGTCTCCCATCTCAGAGCTCTGCTTTTAAGGTAGCCATCATCTTCCCCAGGAAGGAAGGCAGGGAGGCAGGACGGAGGGAAGGATGGAGGAAGCGGGGTGGGGGGGGGAGGAAGAAAATTGAATTTAAGGGGCTCACTCTGTGTCAGTCATGTGCTAAATAACCATTAGCGCATTCGGTTCCCTCAACACTGTGAGTTGGGATTGTTATTCTTCCCATTTTACGGTCAAGGAAACTGAGGCTAGAAGAGGTCAATCACATGCACAAGGTCACCCAGCTAATAAGCAGCAGAGTCAGAATGAGACCCAAGATCTGTCCGTCTCTCCCACCACCTGGCAGGTCTGGAGAGGCGAGGCCGTGGGGCCGCTTGCTCTCACTCGGAGACCGGCTGGAGGAGGTAGGTGGCTCTAACGCATGCCTCGTCGCCAACTCTGGATGAAAACTGGCAAAATGAGCCTTCCTCCCGAAGGCTCCCGCCTACTCTCTCGCCTCCTGGAGAAAGCTGACAAAAGGAAAGAGAGAAGGCAAACCAGCCTGTGTAGCACCAGCTGGTGACCTGGATTCCTGCCCCTCTTCTGGACCCCGTGGCTGTGGCAGCATGGGCCTGGAGCCCAAGGATTCTCAGGGGGCCCCAGGGATTCAGGGGGCCCCACTGCATTCTCATTCTCAGACTGCCACTCCCTTAGAAACTGTCACTCCTAGGAGCCCACATGCCGCTGGTGCTGCAGAGCTCTGGGGGGCCTGACATAACACCAGCCAGAATGGCACAGACCGCGGGGCAGCTGGAGGAGCCCGGCTGGGGAAGGGGCCAACGCTCCCCGCCAGCCAGGGCGGGCAGAGGATGAGAAGGAACAGGGGTGGCCTCTCCAAGGCTGAGCTGGGTCGGCAGCATCCAGCGTCCGATCTTCTCCCCTCCCCCACCCGGTGCAAGCCCCATATTTAGGAAGCTAATATTTATTGTATATGTGGTTATCACCTTTTGCCATGAGCGGCAGGTGCTGTTATCTCATGTCATTTGGAGGAAAACAAGGCCCAGAGGGCTCTACCCACATGCTGAGTCCCACAGCCGATGGGAACTGAAGCTGAGAGGCAATCCGGGCCGCTTGGGTAAACCCTCCCTGTGGACTGAAACTGCCTCCAGGACCGCAAGCCTTTATTATTTTATTTTATTTTATTTTATTTTGTTTCATTTTATTTCATTTCATTTTATTTTTTTGCTTTTTAGGACCAGACCCATGGCATTAAGAGGTTCCCAGGCTAGGGATTGAATCGGAGCTACAGCTGCTGGTCTACGCCACAGCCACAGCAACACCAGATCCAAACTACATTTGTGACCTACACCACAGCTCAGGGCAATGCCGGATCCCCGACCCACTGAGCGAGGCCAGGGATTGAACCCTCGTCCTCATGGATATTAGTTGGGTTCATTTCTGCTGAGCCACAGAGGGAACTCCAGGACCACAGTCCTTTAAAAGAACCTGGAGATCCTGTCGTCGTTCAGCAGGTTAAGGACATGACTAGTATCCATGAGGATGAGGATTCGATCCCTGGCCTCGTCAGGGGGTTAAGGATCTGGCGTTGCCACAGCTGCAGTGTAGGTCAAGGATGCAGCTCAGATCCCACGTTGCTGTGGCTGCGGCGCAGGCTGACAGTTGCAGCTCTGATTCCAACTCCTAGCCGTCATATGCCACAGGTGTCGCCCTAAATAAATAAATAAGTAAATAAATAAATTAAATAAATAAAAAGTGAGCCTGACTTGCTTCTGGGGGCCAGAAGCAGAGTCTCTGTGCTCCCAAGTCCTCTGTCCCCTTGACAGTGATCAGTGGTGCTCCAGGCCTGACTCCTGCACCCCCTCAAGGCTGGAGGGTCTCACGGCAAGGCGAGGACAGCTGGGAAGCTATGTCCCACATGAAGAATGGGCTGCCAGCTCCCTTGTTATCCTTCCTCTGCTCAAAAACCTCTCAAGGCTGCCCACTGCCTGCTCAATGATCCCACACTTCCCTTCCGGGCCCTCCTCCCTCGACCCTCACCTACCTCCCCAGGCTCCGCGTCTCTGTGACTTCCCGCCCCTCCTCTGGTCTCAGCCAAACTGGAGCAGTCTGGGTTCCCCCAGGGAGGCAGCTTTGCACGGGCTCTATTTCCGCCCCCGCCCCCCCCCCGCAGCCCCCTCCCAGCCACCATCACCTGTCAGAATCCCATGCCTCCTGTGTGACTCATTACAGATGCCACTTCCTCCGTGTACCCTTTTAATGTGAACTTGTCTCCTTCACAGAGTTGATAACTTTCTTTTTTTTCTCCCCTTTTTTTAAGGGCCGCACCTGTGGCACATGGAGGTTCTGGAGGTTCCCAGGCTAGGGGTCGAATGGGAGCTACAGCTGCAGCCACAGCCACAGCAACGCCAGATTGGAGCCACGTCTGCGACCTACACCACAGCTCACGGCAACGCCGGATCCTTAACCCACTGAACCAGGCCAGGGATCGAACCCACAACCTCATGGTTCCTAGTCAGATTCATTTTTGCTGCGCCACAATGGGAAGCTCGAGTTTTCTCAAGAACATTTCTTCTCTTAATCTCTCCTGAGCTCCTGAATGCAGGGTCCTGCCTTGTTCCCCTGTGTATCTTTTGGGGTGTCCACTCCCAGTAAGTGCCTAGTGGGCCCCGTGGAATCGAACTGTCACAGCATCTCTCGGAAGCAGGTCTTGCCCCTAGAGGGCTGGGGTGGCTCAAAACAAGAATCGGATCTCCTGGGGTGTGGGGTTTTCTTGAGCGAGGCTCTGCCCCCTTTCCCAGGCTCCTGCCAGGTGCCAGCTCTAACACCAGGAATCAGGAGAACTCTGGGAACAGCAAGCAAAGCCAAGGAATGTCCCACCCACAGCATCTGGAGCCATTTCCTTCCTGGAAGGAGAAGAAAGGAAAAAGAGGAGATCCAACCTCCCCCTGCAGGGAGGGGGTGGGGAGCTGGGCTCCAGGTGGGAGGACCTCCAGGAAAGGGGGCTGCCAGGGCACAATCGGGGGGCCCTCTTCCCTCCTTCTCCTCTCCCCCTTCCAGCCCTCTCCTCTGTGAACCCCAGACTTTTGTCCTCCACCCCCTCCCTCTCTCCTTCCCTCCCATCCCCCGTCTCTCACGCCTTTGTCTCCACGGCCGCCAGTCCCCTGGACCCCACTGCAGAAAGACCATGCAGGACTCTGAACTTCCACCCCTTATCTTGCCATTCCAGGCCTTCCTTGCGGGTTGCCAACACCTCCCCACCCCTTCCCGCCTCCGACCCCCCCCACCTCATCCTGAGCTTTCCCACCTCTCGCCTCCAGGCCCTGGGATTCCCTCCGCCCACAATGACTTTCCCACCCTGCTCTCTCCATCTCACCCAAGTGCAAGTCCTGCCTCTCCTCCAGGGTCCCCCCAGACTCCACTGCCTGATCCCCAGACTCCACTGCCTGACCCCCAGGTCAGAATACATCATGCCCTTTCCTGGGCTCCCACTGTTTTCACACACACACACACACACACCCCACCCCCATACACACCCGCTAACTACTCTCTGCCCTGGATAGAAATACTACTCTTACCATCCTAGTGATAGAAATCTTTTTTTTTTACCCAGTCCTCTTCCCTTCCATAGCGGAGAGTTGACCGGGAAGTACCCCACCCCCTGGGGGGATGGAGTCCCCGGCACCCCTGGCATTAAGAGGGGGCCATGCAATGAGTTCTTACCAACAGAATGGCAGTGGAAGAGACAGTTAAGAAGCTGATGCAGGAGTTCCCATGGTGGCGCAGCAGAAACGAATCTGACTAGGAACCATGTGGTTGTGGGTTCGATCCCTGGCCTCACTCGGTAGGTTAAGGCTCTGATGTTGCCATGAGCTATGGTGTAGGTCACAGACGCATCTCAGATCCTGCATTGCTGTGCCTGTGGCATAAGCCGGCAGCTGTAGCTCCAACTGGACCCCTAGCCTAGGAACCTCCAAAAACAAAAATAAAAAAAGAAGTTGATGTGCCTTCTCCACTTTCTCTTCCCCTTCCGCTGCCTGGACGCCAATGGCCAAAATGATCTTGAAAGCCACATATTAAAGATGGCAGAGCTGTCAGCAGCCTGGTGTCTGGATGAGGCCAACTAATAACCTGCTATTTCCTGAGACCATGACAGGATCAAGAAACGATTTTCTATGGTCTCATGATATATTCCGGGCTTGTTACACCAGTTAGCCTACCCTGACCAATACAAGCAGTTGCCAATTTACTGAGCACTTACTCTATGCAGGAAATATATTAAGTGTGTTTACGTTCGTTATCTCACTTAACCCTCCCAGGGCTTTCATGGGGGGGGCTACAGTTAAGTCCCTATTTCATAGATAAGAAAACTGAGGCTTAGAAAGCTTAAGTAACTTGGCCAAAGTTACCCAGTTAAACACATGGTAAATCAACCATCCTTCAATACGATTTTATTTATTTTATTTATTTATTTATTTATTTTTAGGGCTTCACCCTCAGCATACGGAAGTTCCGAGGCTAGGGGGTCGAATCAGAGCTACAGCTACAGACCTACACCACAGCCACAGCAATGCCAGATCTGAGCTGCGTCTTCGACCTACCCCACAGCTCATGGCAACACAGGATCCTTAACCCACTGAGCTCTCAGCAATGCTGGATCCTTAACCTCCATTTTGCTGTGCCACAATGGGAACTCCCTTCAGTACATGTTTAAGAAATGAGTTTCCATTGTGGCTCAGTGGGTTAAGTACGTGAGATAGTCTCCATGAGGATACAGGTTCAATCCCTGGTCTCCTCACTGGGTTAAGGATCCAGCGTTGCTGCAAGCTATGGCACAGGTCACAGATGCAGCTCGGATCCCACCTTGCTGTGGCTCTGGCATAGGCCTGCAGCTGCAGCTCCAATTTGACCCCTAACCCAGGAACTTCCATATGCTGCAAGAGCAGCCCTAAAAAAGAAAAAATTTAAATTAATTAATAATAATACATGAAAAAACAAGAACAAACTTACCCAGTTAATAAGCTACATTCTAACTGGAACCAGAGGGCAGAGCCCTGGATAGTGAGTTTAGTACCCATCTGATATCCTGTCCCAGATTATGTCACCGGGGAAGCCCGAGGGTCCGACCCACACTAGCTATTTATAAATGTGATTGCTTTTTAGCTCCCATTTTCTTTTTTTTTTTTCCCACTGTACAGCAAGGGGGTCAGGTTATCCTTACATGTATACATTACAATTACATTTTTCCCCCAGCCTTTCTTCTGTTGCAACATGAGTATCTAGACAAAGTTCTCAATGCTATTCAGCAGGATCTCCTTGTAAATCTATTCTAAGTTGTGTCTGATATAGCTCCCATTTTCTGAACCTGCTAGGTCCTACACAGAGTGGAGGGCACACCACATACGTCCCTATGAGCATCACAGAAGCCCTGCGGGGGGGTGTTTTGCTGATCTGGAAACAGGCTCTGGGAAGCTAAGGCACCTGCCCAAGAGGTCAAGTGTGGAAGGAGCGAGGTCTGTGGAGCCCTCACCTGCACCCCCACCCCTCCGCCTCGTCAGGGCCCTTCTGACCCAGGAGGAAGCGGCGGGACAGGGCGGGGCGGGGGGGGGGGGGAAGGGGCGGGGTTTCCAGCGGGACAGGCTGAAGTCGGAGGCGCGGGTGCGCATGTCCTGCGTGCGTCAGTGTTCCCCCGCTTTCCATCTCTCAGTCTGGTTTTCCTATCTTCTGGGAAGGGGGTGGAGTATGACAGAAGAGGGAAAGGAAAGCGAATTCTTCATGCGCAGGGAATAAAAGATCAGAAAACAGAAGTTCCCACTGAGGCTCCGCAGTAATGAACCCAACTAGTGTCCATGAGGATGAGGGTTCGATCCTTGTCCTTGCTCAGTGGGTTAAGGATCCAGCTTTTTGTGATGATAGTTGTACAACTGTAAATGTAATAAAATTCATTAAAAAAAAAAAAAAAGGATCCAACATTGCCATGAGCTGTGGTATAGGTCGCAGATGAGGCTCAGATCCCGTGTAGCTGTGGCTGTGGCCTTGGCTGGCAGCTACAGCTCCCATTTGACCCCTAGCCTGGGATATGGGTGTGGTCCTAAAAAAAAAAAAAAAAATCAGAAAACCTCCAAGTCTCCAAGTAGGTAGAAACTGTAGGTATCATGGCCAACCCGCTGCCTTCAACAGGAGAGGAACTTGCTCACTGAGTTGGGGTTAAAACCTGAATTTCTTGTTCCTTTGTGGTGCAGCCACTCCTTAGGATCCGGAGTTGTCACTGCAGTGGCTCAGGTCGCTGCCCTGTCATTGCTGCCCAGGCACGGGTTTGATCCCTGGCTTGGGAATTTCCATATGGAGATGCACGGCCAAAAAAAGAAAAAAAAAACAAAAAACCCACCAATGTTCTTTGCAACATCCCCTCTGCCCCAAAGCAGGGAGGAGCACCCACAGTTACAGGGTCAGTTCAGGGGTCGCCTCCTCTGGGCAGCCTTCCTGGCTGTGGAGTAGGCTGGTGGCGAAAGTTCTAATTGGACCCTTAGCCTGGGAACCTCGATATGCCGAGGATGCGGCCTTAAAAAGACAAAAAGTACCAAAAAAAAAAAAAATGGCCTCACGTCTGTCCCGTGCTTTCATTTCTCAAACCGTATAGTCTCAACAGCCATCGAGTGTATGCACGTAAACTGGCACATGCAGCTCCCAGCTCCCACCCGTGTACTCCTGTAAGTAGATAGAGACACGTAGACTCATCCACTGCTTAGCTAGCGAGGCGGGTGCCATGACTTGCCATGTCCTGTTTTATCTGCAGAGATAGAGGCCTCCCTGACCCCAGCGCGCGCGCACACACACACACACACACACACACTCTACAATCTGGTCCTTTCCAAGTGTAGGGCCAGTTTTACCCTTTAGCTGGGCAGAGAAAAAGAAAGCCATCTGTCCACAAGGGGGCGTCCAGAGACCATGGACTCAAGGTTTCAGAGCCAAGGTTATTAGCCTCAGAGATCTGCGGAAGACACAGAGGAGCCTGGCTGGGGTCTCGTTCAGAAGCCCAGAGGAAGAGATGGTCAACTGGAGTAACAGGACAGAGAGATGGAGACAGAGACTCCATCACTAAATAATAGAAACAGTAATAATTATTGCTCTTTGGAGTTCCCGTCTTGGCTCGGCAGAAACGAATCTGACTAGCATCCATGAGGACACAGGTTCGATCCCTGGCCTCGCTCAGTGGGGTAAGGATCCAGCATTGCTGTGAGCTGTGGTGCAGGTCACAGATGAGGCTCGGATCCTGTGTTGCTGGGGCTGTGTGGTGTAGGCGTGCAGCCGCAGCTCCAATTCAACCCCTAGCCTTAGAACGTCCATGTGCCACAGGGTGTGGCCCTAAAAAGCAAAAAAGAAAAAAGAAAAAGAAAATAAAAGATTTCTCTTGATACTTATTCAGTGTTTACCACCCGCTGTCCCCACGTGCAGGTCTAATCGTTTAATATGTAACAACTCCTTTCATCCCCTCTCACCTCTGCAAGGTTCAGTATTCCCATGACCCCTGTTTTATAGATGACAAAACAAATGACTCAGATCAAGTAACACAGAGTTTGAACTCAGGACCCGCTGTGTAGTTGATGCTGCTGACTGCTCACTCTGTGCCCTTGAAACTTCAGCCCTCCTACTTCTCGCCCAGGATTCCTCCCTGGACTTCTTCCTTTGAGCCCTTTCTGGTAGTTTCTGAAGGGCCGGGAAGCTGATTTCGCAGGAGTGAGTAACTTGTTACCCTGAAGCTACCCCCTCATACGGTTTAGACTGTTGATGTCGGCTTGGCATAACTCCTTGGAAAGCAATAAAGCAATTCCTAGCAATACTCATAAAAGCTGTTCTTCTGCCTTGGACCCAATAATCTCATTCCTGGGAATTTATTCCAAGGAAATAATTCAGACGGAAGCTAAGTGTTATCTGCAGAAATACGTGCTCTGGGGTCTTTCTTTAAAGGTCAAAAACTGGGAACCGGACTGGGGAAGTGGTTTAGTAAACTGGGACATCCAGACAATGGGCAATCAGGTCTGGAAAACCACAGCTGGATGACGGTGTCGGGAACAGGGAAAATGCTTCTACTCTGCGATGCGTCACCATCCTACTCCCCCCTGACCGGCTACTTCAACCAGGCATGCTTATCAGAGAGGAGAAAGGAAGAAATCTGGGTTCTTGTTTGAAACAGATTCTTCGCCTGCCCCCAAAGAAGTGGAAGAGAAGCCAAAATGCAACAACAAAACCAACAGCAAACAAAACAACCCTTGGCTTTCCAGTTGCCAAGTCTCCAGGTCCCAACAATGTACAGGGTTTGCTTTCTTTCTTTTTTCTTTTCAGGACCACACCTTTAGCATATGGAAGTTCCCAGGCTCAGGGGTCGAATTAGAGCTGCAATTGCTGACTGATGCCACAGCCGCAGCCACGACAGATCTGAGCCACATCTGCAACCTAGACCATAGCCGGATCCTTAACCCACTGAGTGAGGTCAGGGATCAAACCCACATCCTCGAGGATACTAGTCAGGTTCTTAACCCACGGAGCCACAATGGGAACTCCTGCACAGGGTTTTCTGAGAGCGATTTTCATGATTGGTTACTGATGGCTTTGGCCTTTCACGCTGCCCTGTGCTGCAATTCTTCATACTAAATTCTGTAAGGATAACTGATGTGGTTTTTGTTTTCTGACCAAACCCTGATGGACACATACACAAGTCCATGGCCCCTGGTTACACTACCTTCCCCACTTGGATAAGAAAAAAAGAAAACTGCCAAAGGAGCTCGCCCACCTCGATATCAACCCATGTGACTATATCTATATTAGGATGGTAACAGGTATGGTTGGCCTCTTCCAAAAGAAACTTAGCATACGTTCCCTCTTGCTACAAATTATCCTAATGCTTGAAGTGCTGCATGAAGGTCGTGAATCCAGCTGTGGCTTAGCCGAGTCCTCCGTTCCCTCCCAGGCTGTAATCAGGCTGTTATCTGGGCTGCTGTCATCTCAAGTCTCCCCTGGGGGGGCGGGGTCCGCTTCCAAACTCACCCACGTGGCCATTGGTGGGAGCCAGCTCCTCATGGGTTGTTGGGCTAAAGGCCTCGACTTCCTTGCCACGTGCTGGCTGGAAGGCATCCTCAGTTCCTTGGCACACGGCCCTCTCCGTTGGGCAGTGCCAACATGGTAGCCGGCTTGGTCAGCACGCGTGAGAGGAGATCATGGAGAGTGAGCGAGAGCAAGACGGAAGTCAGAGTCTTCAGTGGCCCAACCTCAAGCGTGGCATCCTCTCTCTCTGGCCATGTTCTAGTCGTTAATAGCAAGCCCCTGAGTCCAGCCCACACTCAAGAGGGTGGGGGGATCATTCAGGACATGGGGTATGCCCACCACACACGTAACCATTTATAGCATCTTTTTTTTTTTTTTTTTTTGCTGCCTCTCAGCATATGGAATTCCTGGGGTGAGGGATCAGACCCAAGCCTCAGTTGTGGCCTACACCACAGCTGTGGCAACACCGGGTCCTTCTTAACCCACTGTGCCAGGCAGTGGGATTGAACCTGCATCCCAGCACTCCAGAGATGCCACCAATCCCACTGCACCACAGGAGCTACAGCTGCTGACCGATGCCACAGCAATGCTAGATCCTCAACCCACTGAGCAGGGCCGGAGATCAAACCCGCATCCTCATGGATACTAGTTGGATTCGTTACTGCTGAGTGACAACAGGAACTCCCTGATTAACCTTTTTTGAATCCTAAAGCCTAGCCCTTTGGAAGCTTCTTCGTGAGCAGCACAGTAATTCTGACACAGCTGCACTGGTGGCGGGACCGCCATGTGCCTGTGGCTGTTGGAACAAACAGCAAGGCATAGCAGTAAGAACTAGTAGGAATGTTCTATACAATCCAATTGCTCATAGATTAACATTTTATTGAACTTGTCATTGTGCATTTATAAAGATGTTTATTTGATATCTCTCTCTCTCTCCTCCTAGACTCTGAACTCCAAGATGATGGGGCCGTGTTTGTTTTGCACGGCATTATATAACCAGCCCCCAGCACGGTAGCCAACACATTCTAGATACGCAATAATAAACGTGTGTTGAATGAATGCAAGAACATCAAACCTTGGGTTGGCTCCTTTCCATCATCTAGTCTAATCCACTCATTTCATAATTGATAAAACCAAAGCCCAGGAAAGTCAAGCCATAGAGCAAGTTAGGGGCAGCCAAGCCCAGAAGAGCCTTATCAATTCCCATCCAGACTCGTACCTTAAAAAAGCAATAATTCCGCGATGCATGTTTCGTAACGCGATGAAAAGACATGTAACCAGTGAAGCACAGAGAAGTGCTGGCTAATAATAATCACAAACTTAAGCCATCGTTTTCATCTAACTGTGCCTTTTCCCACTGGGGCTAAGACTTCAACAGATGTTGGGGTTTGTGGGTGCTAGTTAATCATACCCCTCTCTTCTCCAAAATCTGATCTAATTGAGAAAGAGTCACAGGAGACACGGAGGGATTAACATGTCATCTTTTTTGCTGGTCCAGATGGGTTGGAGGATGTGGCTGCGACCCAAGGCCCAAATGGGCTTCCTTTCCTTCTCTCCTGATTTGACCTTACCCACCCACTCACCACAGAGCAGCTGGACTATTGAAGGCCTTCCGAGCAGGGGAGGAGGCACATGTTGCTTGTAGTTCGATCAGTCCCAAAGAGAGAGCCAAGAACAGGCTGAGCAAAGCACACCTGACACCTTTTCTCAACCCCGCCAAGCTCAGAGGTTCCGCCTCTTCTCACGGTGAGGAACCAGGAACAGGGGACCAAGAGAGTCAGAACGTTTCTTCCGAGAGGGTGTAAATGCCTGTTTTATGGGAGAATGGGGAGGGGAGAAAACTGTCCCCCAAGGGGCAGCCTTCGAGTCATTCAATACCTTTTCCTAGAATCTAAAAAGTCTTGGCGTTCCCGTCGTGGCTCAGCAGTAACAAAGCCAGCTAGGATCCATGAGGACTCGGGTTCGATCCCTGGCCTCGCTCCATGGGTTCAGGATCCGGCGTTGCCATGAGCTGTGGTGTAGGTCACAGATGCGGCTCGGATCTGGTGTTGCTGGGGCTGAGGTGTAGGCCGGCCGCTACAGCTCCGATTTGACCCTTAGACTGGGAATCTCCATATGCCGCAAGTGTAGCCCTAAAAAGACAACAAAAGACAAAGAAAAAAAGAAAACCTTAACATTTTGGGTTTGTAAAAATACATACATACATACCTCTGTGTTCCAAGAAGCAGCTCTGAAGTTAAAGGTTGCGTCACCGAAGGTGAATTTGGGCTGAAAAACAAAATAAACAAAACAGGAAATTATGCAATTGGTAATTTAAACCGGTAAGAGATACATTTATCTTAACAGGAAATGCAGAGACAGGCAGTCCTGGGTCTGTGAGAAGCTCCAAGATGCTACCCAGGATCAGGGCTCTTCCTCTTTTTTTTTTTTTTTTTTTTGGCTGCCCTGCATCCTATGGCGTTTCCTGGCCTGGGTCAGATCCAAGCCGAAGTTGTGACCTACGCTGCAGCTGTGGCAATGCCGGATCTTTAGCCACTGTGCCAGGCCGCAGATGGAACCTGCATCCAGATGCTGTAAAGATGTCACCAATCCCGCTGTGCCGTAGGAGGACCTCCTCCTTCTGTCTTTTTCCTGCACCATCTTTACCAAGTGGATTTTGCCCTCGTGCTAACCAAATTTCCTCTCTACTTCTAGGCGTTCCATTTCCATTCCAGGTGGGAGGAAAGCTTAAGGGGAAAGGGACAGCTAAGTCTGTCCCTTTTATCAGGAAAATAATAGCTTTTCTGGCAACTCCATTCAGGGCATGTATGTTTTCATCTCACTGGCCAGAACTGTGTCACTTGCTCCACCTCTCTGCAAGGGGGCCTATTAATTGAATTTCTAACACAGCAAAATTCCATTCTTTCAAATAAAGGAAGAATAAGAATAAATCTTGGATGACAGAATGACCTGCCGTGAAGGTCATGAAACAGTGATGAAAGCATAGAAAATATTGTCAAAGAATTGTTTTTTTAAAAAGAGACTAAATGAATTAGGTCGGGGTGTGTGTGTGTGTGTGTGTGTGTGTGTGTGTGTTTTATTTTTATTTTTTGGCAAACATTCAAGAAAAAGATTATTCCCTGTGCAAATACTTTCAGAGCATAAAAAGACAGAAAACAGGAGTTCCCGCTGTGGCACAACAGGATCAGCACCTTCTCTGGAGCTCAGGGACGCAGGTGTGATCCCTGGCATGGCACAGTGGGTTAAGGATCTGGCACTGCTGCAGCTGCAGTGTAGGTCCCAACTTTGGCTCATATCTGATCCCTGGCCTGGGAATTCCTTGTGTCGTGGGGTAGCCAAAAAAGAAAAAAAAAAAAAAAAGACAGAAAACGTAGTTCATCTTACATAACTCTGACTCCTAAACCTAGCAAAGAAAACACATACTAATAAGACAAATGAACTGGCTGATTAAACTTACTTACGTGGTTACACACCAAGCTAAATTACAAGCTGACAAAAATTCCATGTTCCCCCTCTCTCTTGATTTCTCCCTTGCTTTTTATTTTTTATTTTTATTTTTTTTTTGGGGGGGGGGGTCTTTTTGCCATATCTTGGGCTGCTCCCTCAGCATATGGAGGTTCCCAGGCTAGGGATCAAATCAGAGCTGTAGCCGCCGGCCTACGCCAGAGCCATAGCAACGCCAGATCCAAGCCACGTCTGTGACCCACACCACAGCTCACGGCAATGCTGGATCCTTAACCCACTGAGCAAGGCCCGGGATCAAGCCCACAACCTCATAATTCCTAGTCGAATTCATTAACCACTGTGCCAGGATGGGAACTCCTCTCCCTTGTTTTAATGAAGCACATCCTCAAATGACTTCCTAAGAAAGAATATGTGGGAAGGAAACTCTCTTAATCTTTCTGTGTCTACAAATGTGTTTGATCTGCCCTGGTTCAAAATGGATAGTTTAGCTGGGTGATGAATTTTAAATTGAAAGTCATTTTCCCTCAGAATTTCTCTCAGAAGTTAATGCTCCATTGTCTTTTTCTAAACTTTTATCCTTTTTAATATAAATTTTATTGGAGTGTAGCTGACTTGGTTCCACTGTGTTTTGGCATCCAGAACTGCTGGTGAGAAATCTGGGGAATTTCTAGTTTTCATTCCTTTATAGGTGATTTTTTTTTTCTCTCTCTGGAAACTTTCAAGAGACATCTTATGTTCCTGGGTATTCTGAAATGTCAAAATCTTGTGCATTCTTTATGCTGGGGACTTAATGAGCTCTGTAAGTCTGAAGACTTGGGTCTTTTTCATCTGGGATGTCTGTTCAATTATTTATTTGAATATTATCTCCTGCTGCCTCTCTTTTACCTAAAATACTTATTAATCAAACCTGGACCAGAGTTTCCACTGTGGTGCAGTGGGACTGGCAGGGTCTCTGGAGTGCTTGGACACAGGTTCGATCCCCAGCCCAGCACAGTGGGTTAAAGGAGCCGGCATTGCTGCAGTTGTGGCATCGGTCACAACTGAGGCTCACATCTGACCCCTGGCTCAGAGAGTCCATATGCCACTGGGCAGCCCAAAAAGAAGAAAAGAAAAAAGAAAACCTGGACCTTCTGCATTCTTTTGTCTCTTAACTTTCCTCTAGTACAATTCTGTTTCTTTACCATTTTGCTTTATTTTCTTTATTTGACCTTAAGGTCCATCTTTCCGCTGAGTTTTAGTTATATTTTTTACATTCAAGGGCTCTTGTTCTCTAATTGTTCCTTTTTCATTACACTACTCATGTGTTGTAGTGTTTCTTGAATTCTCTTTTTAAGTTCTCTTCTACCTACGAATTGTTTCTGTTTCCTCAGAGGTCTCTTTTTCAGTTTGTTTTTCTTTGTTTTTCTAGTTCACATTTCAGGTTTCCTCAAATAGCTTCTGGCTTATAGTTGCCCATTCAAGAAAAGTTTCCTGGAAGTTTTCTGTGTTCAGATAAGAGGAGATGAATGGCAGACTTTGTTTCAGAGTAAGCTGCTCTTTATGTCTTGGGATTTTAAATGTCAGCCTGCAGAGTGCTTTATGCCAGGATACCACTTTTTTTTTTTTTTTTTTTTTTTTTTTGCTGCTGCACCCTCAGCATGTGGAAGTTCCCAGGCCAGGGATCGAACCCACACCAGAGTTGCAACCTGTGAACAGCTGCAGCAATGCCAGATCTTTAACCCACTATGCCACAAGGGAATTTCCTAGGATACTACTTTCAAATCGGTTCTCCTAGTCTTCCTCAGACAGTTTCATTTCTTTTTTCTTTCTTTCTTTCTTTTTTCTTTTTTAGGGCCGCACTTGTGGCATATGGAAGTTCCCAGGCTAGGGGTGAATGGGAGCTACAGCTGCCTGCCTACACCACAGCCACAGCAACTTGGGACCCGAGCCACATCTGCAAACTACATCACAGCTCACAGCAACGCCTGATCTCCGACCCACTAATCGAGGCCAGGGATCAAACCTGCATCCTCATGGGTACTAGTCAGATTCATTTCCACTGAGCCATGACGGGAACCCCAGTTTCATTTCTTTGAAGAAGGCCCTCCGTGTTAGTGGGGAGGAGTGAGGCAGAGCTGAGTACTCTGCATACAATGCAGAAAAGTTTACTGGGCGTTCCCCTCGTGGCTCAGTGGTTAACGAATTTGACTAGGAACCGTGAGGGTGCAGGTTTGATCCCTGGCCTCGATCAGTGGGTTAAGGACACAGTGTTGCCATGAGCTGTGGTGTAGGTCCCAGACGAGGCTCAGATCCTGCGTTGCTGTGGCTCTGGTGTAGGCCAGTGGCTACAGCTCTGATTAGACCCCGAGCCTGGGAACCTCCATGTGCTGCAGGTGGGGCCCTAGAAAAGACAAAACAAAAAACAAAAACCAGAAAAGTTTACTGTTCCTCTTATAGATTTTCAATTAGGCCCTATTTTCAGCCACATATTCCACACACACACCCCCCCCCATTGCACCCAGCATATCTAGGTATATATATATTTATTTATATATATATATTTCTTTTCTATTATGATTTGTTACAAGATTTTGGATCTAGTTCCCTGTGCTATACAGTAGGACATTGTTGTTTACCTATTTTTATTTATTTATTTTTTGGTCTTTTCTAGGGCCATACTCATGGCATATGGAGATTCCAGGCTAGGGGTCTAACTGGAGCTGTAGCTGTCGACCTACGCCACAGCCACAGCAATTCGGAACCTGAGCCTCGTCTTCGACCTACGCCACAGCTCATGGCAACACCAGATCCTTTACCCACTGAGCAGGGCCAGGGATCGAATCTGCAACCTCATGGTTCCTAGTCAGATTCGTTAACCACTGAGCCATGATGGGAACTCCTATCTATTTTATATATAGTAGTTTGTAGCCACTAATCCCAAACTCCCAATTTATCCTTCTCCAACTGCCTTTTCCCTTTGGTTACCATAAGCTTGTTTTCTATGTCTCTGAGTCTGTTTCTGTTTTGTAAATAAGTTCATTTGTATCATGTTTAGATTCCACATATAAGTGATAATGTATGGCATTTGTCTTTCTCTGTCTGACTTATTTCACTCAGCATGCTAATGTCTAGGTCCATCCATGTTGCTGGAAATGGAATGATTCAGCCTTTTTTATAGGTTAAGTAGTATTCCATTGTATATATGGAATAAATATATTATATATAATGAATTATATATTCCACATCTTCTTTATATACATAACACATCTTTATATATATGCACACACACCCCCCACATCTTCTTTATACACATACACACACACACACACACACACCCCACATCTTCTTTATACACACACACACACACACACCCCACATCTTCTTTATCCATTCTTCTGGCGATGGACATTGAAATTGCTTTCATATTTTGGCTATTGTAAATAGTGCTGCTATGACCACTGGGGTGCATGTATTTTATGAATTAGAGTTTTCTCTGGATATATGCCCAGGAGTGGGATTTCTGGATCATATGGTAACTCTATTTTTATTTTTTATTTTTATTTTTTTGGCTTTTTAAGGCACCCACAGCATACGGAAGTTCCCAGGCTAGGGGTCTAATCAGAGCTGCAGCCACCAGCCTACACCAGAGCCACAGCAATGCCAGATCCAAGCCATGTCTTTGACACACCACAGCTCATGGCAACCCACTGAGTGGATCCTTAACCCACTGAGTGAGGTCAGGGATCGAACCCACAACCTCATGGTTCCTAGCGGATTCATTTCCCCTGCGCCACCTTGGGAACTCCTAATTTTAGTTTTTAAAGGAACCTCTGTGATATTTTCCTTAGTGGCTGTGCCCACTTACATTCCCACCAACAGTCCACCTGCCTTGCTATGGAGGGCTGTGGGTGATGGTACGAGACTATGCTCTCTTTCACAAACTTAAATTTTTACAATTTTACAAGATAGACCCAAGCAGAGTCTGAAGTCTTTCTAATCAATGACACACTCACAAGAAATTCAAAAATATGCACAGAGATGGAAGGAATACTTTTCTTGTTACATAACACGTTTCAGTGTGTGTTGATTAAAATATACTTTAAATATGAAACTAAAGTCAGACATGTCCCTGAAGCACCTCCTCAGAATCCTAAACATTTCATAAAATATACTCAAGAAACCACTGGCCTTGGGAAAGAGAGCATGGAATCTGGAGCCAAACAAACCTGATTCAGATCCTAGCTCAATTATTGGTTCTCCCCAAATATTTCTGCCCTCATCAGTACCTACCCCCTTAGATTCCTGGGAGCATTAAATGAGACACTATACCTGCAAAGCACCTGGCAGAACCTAGTGATCAGTAAGTGCTCAATAAATGCTGGGGACTATCCCTCTTCCCCATTCCATGCAGAGCTCTCACCATGCTACACTTTTGATCACGCCATTTCCACCTCCCACTTTTTTTTTTTTTTTTGGTCTTTTTAGTGCTGCACCCAAAGCATATGAAGGTTCCCAGACTAGGGATCCAACCGGAGCTGCAGCTACTGGACTACACCACAGCTCACCGCAACACCAGATCCTGAACCCACTGAGGCGAGGCCAGGGATCGAACCTGCGTCCTCTTGGATGCTAGTCAGACTTGTTTCTGCTGAGCCACGACAGGAACTCCTCCACCGTCCTCCTTCTCCACCTCTTTGAACAGTCTTTGATGTTCAGCTCAGACAGGCCCACATTTACTAAGTCTTCTCTCACCCTCCAAGGTGACCTGTCTTCTGTGACCCCCCCTTTTCCCACACTTGTTCATGCTTCAGTTGTAGTCCCTCTGCAACAGAGAGAGCTCTGTACACATCTGTTCCTCCAGTGAAGAAGGACTCCCTAAAGGCATCGTCTTTTTTTTTTTTTTTTTTTGCCATGCCCAGGGCACAGGGAAGTTCCCAGGCCAGGGATCGAACTGGCACCACCACAGTGACAGCACAGGATTCTTAACCAGCTGAGCCACCAGGAAACTCCCGAAAGGCAGCATCCTGATCTTCTTTCTCAGATTCCCCTGGCCCCCGCTACAGCAACTGGCCCATAGTAGGCACCACAAAAATGTTGGAATCTGGGAGTTCCTGTTGTGTGCCGCAGAAACGAACCCGACTAGTATCCATGAGGACGCGGGTTTGATCCCTGTCCTTGCTCAGCAGGTGAAACATCTGGCATTGCCGTGAGCTCTGGTGTAGGCCAGCAGCTTTAGCTCCGATTCGACTCCTAGCCTGGGAACTTCCATGTGTTGTGGGTGTGGTCCTAAAAAGCTAAAAAGAAAAAAAAAAAAAAGAAAGAAATGTTGGCATCTCATTAAATTGCCACAAACTAAACTGAATCGTGGAACACCTGAAACAACTGCCAGGCTGAGATTCAAACACCGAGCCATGGTCCAGACAGACAGATTCTAACTTGTCCACAACGCAAACACCTTGTTCCTTTCTCGCAGGAGTTTCTGAGCTGTTGTCATAATGACCTCCGCTCCCAGTCCTGCCACTTGGCCAAACACAAGTAAACACATTTAACTCCGGGGAGACGGAACTTTGGTTTGGCTCAGCCCTATCTCCACCCCATGAGACAGAGTCAGGAGGACCAGGCAGCTCTCACCTGGATTTATGGGAACCCACGGGGTGGGGACAAGATTTTTTCCTTCTCAAGAATGACATGTTTAGCTCTGGGGCTGGGCTGGGGCAGGATGATTTCGCTGTGATTCTTCGCCTTCTAGGGCAGCACCTGACCCAAGAAAACATCTTAGGTCTTGACCTCTCCCTTCTTCCTCCCATTAGGCAGGCAGGATCGGGGCAGTAATCAAGCAAAAGATAGATATGACACAACATGGGGGCAGGACCCTGTTCTGGGGCCTCACGCAGACACCCCTCCCCCCGTATTGGGGGTCACCAGTGTCCTGAAACACGCAGTCTCTGTCCTCAAGGAGCCCCCGGCTTAATGGCGGGTGGGATAGGGAGACAGAGTACAGCCCCAGCCCTTGACTCGCTCCTGGGGCGATGCGGTCACACCCACACTCAGGAACCACCCGGTCCAGTGTGAGGGACAGCACATGTGCACACAAACATCATTGAGCAGATACAGCCCCGGTCCCGGCGCCTTCTATGTCCCTCCTGTGTGCCAAGCGTTTGATGGATCGTCACCCGAATGGTCCCGTCTCCAAGCTGTGTTAGCATCCAAGATGGTGAAACCCAAGCACGGTAATTGCAAAACAACTCAGTGGGCTGCCTTGAATTTCTGAATCTTGAATTTCAGAGATCACAGCGATGCTTCTTCAATCGTCTCGCTCCCACGCACCGTCCTCCTTCACACGCTGCGGCTGCCCTCAGAGTGCCCTCCTCCCTTAGTCTTGACCCTGCCCCTCCTTCTCGCTACCCTCCCAACCCTACCCCACACTTGCCTAGGGGTTAGTCGACAAATCAGCACCCTCCTTAGAGCCAAGGGAGGCAAAGACACGAGTAAGCCAAGCAGAATTTTCTCCAACAGGCACCAATGACATCCGTCCCGTCCTACAGAAAAGGTTCACCCTATTGTCCCTGCGCTACAGCTGAGAAAAGGGAGTTTAGCAAGTAACACGTGGCCAGCGGCATGCTACCGCCCAGTGCGAGCAGGGGGACTTGAAGCCACGGCTTCCAGCTCCTGTGCTTGGGGAGATATGGTCACTGAGAGGACAAATAGCAGTTAGCGGGGCGCCCAGAGCGAAGGAGTAGTCGGCTGACTCATGGCTTTGAGGGACTGCTTTCTGGAACGTCGTCTCCAGGGTGTGGCGAATTTTTCTTCCATACCTCAGGATACGTTTGTGTCTGTGTGCGTCTGGGGAGTCGGTGAGGCGACCACAGGGAGTTCCTCTGAGCCACAGCCCACTGCCCACAGCTCCCAGTGTGGGATGACATTCCACACGGAGCCACTCAGCCCCGGGAGGTCCAGGGAGGACGGTGAGGATGCCTCCGACACTGAGGGGGACAGGCAGGGACTCTCAATGGGGGGCAGAGTGGGCCAGGGCGCTCCTGGGGGCCAGGCTGGGAGCACAGTTCACTCCTGGGCATCTTACTACAGAAAGGGAGGTTTCTGTCTTCAACAAGACGAGGCTGGTGTGGCAGAGGGTTCTGCCCTATTTTCTTTCTTACTTTTTTGTTTTCTTTTTAGGGCCACACTTGCAGCATATGGATGTTCCTGGGCTAGGGGTTGAATCGGAGCTGCAGCTGAGGCCACAGCCACGACACCATGGCTCTGAGACACACCTGCGACCTACTCCACAGCTGGAGGCAACTTAGGATCCTTAACACACTAGTGAGGCCAGGGATGGAACCTGCATTCTCATGGGCACTATGTTGGCTTCTCAACCCACCGAGCCACAATGAGAACTCCCCACTGCCTTTTTTGAAGTCCTCCAGCTCCATGATACTTCATCCAGAAACCAAGAGTGCTGGGGGAGGCAGGTCCTCATCCCCAAAGGCACCCTCCCCCCATCTGAGGGGTTTGGGTGAACACCCAAAGGTAGTAAGATGGGAGGCTTCCCCCTTCACGGCTCACACTGGAGAATCCTTCCCCAGCATGAAGGCAGGGGCTGGATGGGATCCTTTGGGTCCGCGGTCCCAAGGATCAAGGGTGGGGCTGCCCCCAGAGCTCCAGATGCTGGTGAGCAGAGTCTCTTTTCCCTCCGACCTTCCCTTCCGAAAGGATGTTCTTGCCCCCTTTAGGCAAGTCTGTTGACTGGTCTGTAAAGCAGACCCGTAGGGCCAGGAGGAGGCCAAGGAAGCAGTGGGAAAACCAGTCTGACCTCAGAGGATTACACTCCACGTGTCCCCAGCATCCCCCAAAATCCAGACCCCAACCCCCTGGGGGAGTGGGCCCTGGGGCTGTATGGATGAATGGGTGGCGCGAAGAAGCACCTCGAAGCCTGGCGACCACCCCGCCCCCAGCACAGGGCTGAACCCGCTGCAACTACGGACAATCCTCAGCAGCAGCTGCAAAAGCCCCTCCACCGCTCACCATCCCACACTGCAGCGGGGCCCCTCAGAGCCTCCTCCAGACCTTGCCCCAGTTTCAAGACTATTTCAAGAAATAGCCCTGCCCTCAAGAAGCTCCCACTCCAAAGGGAGGACCCAGGCCTCACTTGGATGGGGATGGGGTCAGGCTCGCTCCTGCTCCCTGAGACACCCAGGGTCTCCTCCTCGACTCCCCCAGGGCAGAGCCAGGCTGCGGAGGGTGGAGATCATGACTAAGCAGGGTTGCCGAGGACCGCAATCCAAAGAAAGTGACTCAGAAGCAGGAAGAGCAGAAGGAGAAACCCCCACCTGGCCTAGTGCGCTCAGCGGCCCGGGCACCTGCCGGTAACCCCCGTGCCTTCCCCCACCCCCCCGGCTCCGCTGCTCCCAGTAAAGGGCCTTTGCGGAGGACAGAGGTCCCCGTGGGGCACAGGGAGGCTTCCTCGAGCCTAGAGTCCGGTAAATGTTGGCGGGGTCCGGAGGAGCCGGTAATGAATTCCTCCCCTGGAGCTCAGAGCTCAAACAGCAGCAGCGCCCTCGCGGCAGGCGCCACGTTGCCCTCTGCGCATGCGCCTTGGCCACCTGCCAGCTGACTCTCCCAGAGCACCTTGCACTTCAACCTGGCTGGTCTGCCTCCAGCCTGTCCTCCCAGACAGTGAGCTGCCTGAAGGCACAGCCCAGTCTGGCTCCAGCTCCCAGGGCACTTTGCCCAGAGCAGACTCCCGGCAGGTGTTCGAAAGCATTGAAGGAACAAATGACCTACTAGGTACAATATTTCTTAAGGCCAGCCCCCAGCCCTCATCTCCACCACCCTAAAGCCTGTACCGTCTCAGACTTGCCACAGCCTAGGTCTTCCACCTCCTTCCTCACTTGTCCACGCCTCCCATCCTTCAGCCATACTGTAAGCGAGCCCTGTGGGGCTCCTAGGCACTCATCCTCCATTTCTTGTTTTTAGGGAATAAGCCTCAGCCTCCAAGACCTTCCCTGAGTTCCAAAGGGCAGTCGCTAATCAGGGAAGGGAGGGGATGCAGAGAGCAGGGAGGAGCAGTCCAGAGACAGTAGTGCAGCCCTGGGGGCACAGTCCTGGTCCCTCCTCAAGGAATATATGCTAACAATGTTTTTGAGCCTTTCTGCAGAATTAAAACTCCCACCCAAGGGAAGAACTACTTGCTAAAGCAGTCCTTATTCATTCCAGGAAGAAGGAGGACCACCAGAACCAGTCCTGGGGGCCACTGAACACCAACTTTGAAAGACAGTGCAAGCTTGCCTCTACCTTCATCCTCATCTGCCGCCCTAATTTCCACTCCCCAAACTATAGAACCACCTCCTAATCCCTTCCAAAGGGGGGGGACTCTAGGCATTAGCCTACTGTGCCCCCCAGTCTTTGCCTGGCAAAGCAATAAAGCTATCTTTTTCTCCTTCACCCAAAACTCTTGTTTCAGAGTTTCTATGCAGCCACGGTGGACAGAAGCCGAGTTTCAGAAACACTACCACAGCCAAAGGATCTTTCAAAATAGTGTCATCATGAAATGCTTCTCTTTTTTGCTGCTTTTTAAGGCCACACCCACAGCATATGGAGGTTCCCAGATTAGGGGTCCAATTGGAGCTACAGCTGCCAGCCTACGCCACAGCCACGGCAACTCAGGATCCGAACCGAGACTTTGACCCACACCACAGTTCACAGCAACGCGGGATCCTGAACCCACTGAGCGAGGCCAGGGATCGAACCCACAACCTCATGGTGCCTAGTCAGATTCTTTTCCACTGCGCCACAACGGGAACTCCATGCAATGCTTCTTCATACACTGTTGCTTCCCAGGGCTTGCGGTAAATCTAAAATCTCTAAGCCAGTCGGCAAGGGCTGGCCCCTGGCTACCCCGCATTCTTTGAGTAGCAGCTGCACTGATTTTCTTTCCCATCCAGAGCGCTGCTATAGCTCCCACGTCAGGACCTTTGCATTTAGTTTCCTCCACCTAACTAGCTCTTCCTCTCGGCCTCCACTGTCTTTGCCTGCCTAATTCCTACTGTTTTGGGGTATCAGATTAATTGCCTCCTCCTTCGAGAAGCCCTCTCCGATCTCCCAAAGATGGGTGCCCCATTACATAGTCCCAAAGCAACCGCAGCCTTTCCTCCATACCAGCTTTCACAGCTTTGCAATTATGCATATGCATGGTTATTTCTTTTTCTTTCCTTTTTTTTTTTGTCTTTTTGAGGCTGCACCCGTGGCATATGGAAGTTCCCAGGCTAGGGGTCCAATCGGAGCTGTAGCCACCGGCCTAAGCTGCCACAGCCACATCAGTGACAGATCTGAGCCGTGTCTGCGACCTACAACACAGCTCACAGCCACGCTGGATCCTTAACCCACTGCGTGAAGCCAGGGCATTGAACCTGCATCCTCACAGATATTAGATTTGTTTCCCCTGAGCCAGGATGGGAACCCCTACGCATGGTTATTTCATCAATGTCTATCCCCCTCCTGCCCCAAAGTCCATCAGCAGGATGTAGACCGCTGCCCAGCCCCCACTGGGGGACACACTTGACTTAGAAATGGTCTACACCCCAGGGGGGTGAGATTTGGGAAGTACTTGACCCAAGAGGTCAGCCGCACCCTGTGCCAAAGGTGCGGGGAGGAGGAACTGGAGGGCTGGGCGGGTGGGGGCGAGGCTAACATACTTAATCCGAAAGGGAAAGCTGGGGAATATTTAGAGAGGGAGATAAGGTGGCCAAAAAGCAGGAAATGAGCTGGGGAGGTGTGGGGGGAGTGCTGTTGGCTTGAGGCAGAGCAGTTTAGAATGAAGGTTGCAGATCAAAGCCACAGGAAGTGGGCTGGTTTTTTCAGTAACGGAAGAATCAGATCAAAGCCACACTTTCCTGTCTGGGTGGGGTAGGCAATTCATTCACTTATTCATACATACTCGAGTATTCACGTATTATCTTAGGTCATTCAACAAATATCGATGGAGCACCTTTCTCGGCACCAGGCACCGTGCAATGTCCTGGGGCTGCAGTGATGAATGAAAGTGGATCCGACCCCTGTTCTCCTGAAGGTACAGGTGTCTTGCTTAGTGTCCAGACCAGTTTTCAAACTACCAGCTTGCAGCCCATTTAGTGAATCATAGCCAGCATTTTTAAAAATAAAATGCAGGAGTTCCTGTCGTGGCTCAGTGGAAACGAAGCTTACTAGCATCCACGAGGGTGCAGGTTCAATCCCTGGCCTTGCTCAGTGGGTTAAGGATCTGGCATTGCCGTGAGCTGTGGTGTAGGTCGCAGACATGGCTCACATCCTGAGTTGCTGTGGCTGTGGCGTAGGCCAGCGGCTACGCCTCCGATTGGACCCCTAGCCTGGGAACTTCCATATGCCACAGGAGCAGCCCTTGAAAAGGCAAAAAGACAAAAAAATAAATAAATAAATAAATAAATAAATAAATAAATAAATAAATAAATAAAATAACATACAGAATGGAATGGGATGGGATGGAATGGAATGGGAAATATCACTGTACCCCACCTTACTGGAAAAGCACTGTTTCAATTGTATATTATGTGTTATATGAACTGGCTGCCAGCATAAAACTGTATTTCTTACTAGGGGGTCCAATCAAAAAGGTTTGAGAAATACCAGTCTAAAATTAACATGGGCGTTCCCGCTGTGCCGCAGTGGGTTAATGATCCGGCTTGTCTCTGGAGGAGCTGGTTCGATCCCCAGCCCAGAGCAGTGGGTTAAGGATTCAGTATTACCACAGCTATGGCGTAGGTTGCAGCTTGTGGCTAGAATTTGATCCCTGGCCCAGGAAGTTCCCCAAGCCATGCAGGTGGCCAAAAAAAGAAAGAAAGAAAAAAGCATAATTTAGGGAGTTTTCCCTGTGGTGCAATGGGTTAAGAATCCGACTCGAGGAGTTCCTGTAGTGGCTCAGTGGTAATGAACCCAACTCGTATCCATGGGGACGAGGTTCGATCGCCAGCCTCGCTCAGTGGATTAAGGATCCCACATTGCTGTGAGATGTGGTGGAGGTCGCAGACGTGGCTTGGATCCCGTGTTGCTGTTGCTGAGGCATAGGCTGGCAGTAGCTGTAGCTCTGATTTGACCCCTAGCCTGGGACCTTGCATGTGCCGCACAGGCGTCCCTAAAAAAAAAAGAAAAGAAAAGAAAAAAAGAATCCAACTGAGGTGGCTGCAGAGGCTGGGGTTCCTTCTCCAGCCCAGCACAGTGGGTTAAAGGATCTGGCGTGGGCTGCAGCTGGGGCTCGAATTCAATCCCTGGCTGGGGAGCTTTCATATGCCACGGATGCAGCCATAAAAATAAAATAGAAGTCAAATAAACATCATGTGAATAATTCCATCAGCCCATAGGAAGCACGCAGGGACAGAGTGCTTATGGAGAACAGGACAGAACAACCGCATCCGGTCCAGGCTGGAGAGGGACGGTCAGAGAAACCTTCTGGAGGGAAGAGGAGGAGGAGGAGGAGCTGTTAAATGGGCCTATCTTGAGAGGAGAGACTGGCAGAACCACGTGGGAGGAAGGAGAGAAGGGGCCCGAAGTTCTGAGAGCCAAGGGGTGGGAGGTGTGATACAGGACAGAGAGGTAGGAAGCAGCCTTGGTGAAGAGCCTGGCCTCAATCCACAAGGCCACAGGAAGCCACCGATGGATTTATTCATTCCTCTGTTATCCCCTCGACCTGGCTGTCCCGGTGCTGGCGACACAAAGGTACCACACCTGGAAGCCACTTCCGGGCCAGCTGGGCATCAAGACCTGCAGGAAGTGGTCAAGGCAGACCCTCATCCCAATTGAGCAAATTGGTATCTTGGGCGGGGTGCCCTCAGGAGCAGACCCTACAACAAGGGTGTGGGTGTCAGTCACTTGGCGGGGAGTGTGTGATCCCCGGAAGACTGGTAGGAAGAGGGGAAAGTGACACAGAGAAGGGGAGGAGCCCACAGAGCCCCGCCCACTGGCGAACCACACCTAAGGGAGACAGCTGTGGTTTTCATCATCCGGGTCTCGTCTGCCCCTGGCTGGGGCTGCTCCCAGGGACACTCCTGGCCTGTCCCTCGCACAGGGGGAGGCCTGTCCCCTCTTCCTGCTGCAGAGAAAGCCATCTGGAAGAGCCGCAGGGCGGCAGTGCCAAGGGAATATGGACAAGGCACAGACTGTTTCTGCCAATATCAACCTGTACTGCTTTCCAGAGCATTCTGTGGTCCCCCACTTCATCTGCATTTGATTTAGGGCAATGACCTCAAAATCTCTAACTCCAGTTTTAACTTCTCCTCTGGCCTCCAGATCCTTATGTCAACCAACCATCCCCCGGACCTGTCCCTTTGGCGGTCCCCCGAGTGCCTCAGATCCCCAGGTCCTCAGCGTAACTCATGTGACTCCCCATCCCCCACCATCACACCTGCACCTCCAGTCTTCCTATTGGATGGGATCCCAACTACCCAGTCACCCGAGCCAGAAATCAGCTCCCTCTCCCCACTGCCCACCCCAAGTCCCTCAATCCCATCACCCCTTGGTCCTCTCCATCCCTCCCAGCCTGTGGGTGCCTCGCCCCTTCACACAGAAGGGCCACATTGGTGCCCTGGCCACCCTCCCATCCCCATCAGGCCACCCCAGCAGCAGCCCAGATGAACCTTCCAAAACATAGATCTAGGAGTTCCCCAGGAGCCTACCAGGTTAAGGATCAGGCCTCACTGCTGTGGGGAGGGTTTGCTTCCTGGCCTGGAATGTTTACAAATCACAGGTGCAGGGGAAAAAAAAATGTGGTCGGGTCCCCTGATCAAAATCCTTGATGCCTCCCCCATCAAATGAATGAATGAAGTCGACACCTCTGTGGTGAAAACACCTTTCCCTTCTGGCATCAGCTCCTAGCCAACCTGACCCCCCACACGCCATCATTACTCCCATCCCATCTCATGGGCTCCAACTATTCGAAATCATTCTTAATTCTCCTTACACATATCCATTCCTTTGCATTTGCTAAACCCACTCTCTAAACTCAGTATCCTCTGCTTTGTCCATCTGGCAAATAATCCTTTTGACCTCAATGCAACTCCGCCTCCTCTGGAAAGCCCACCTTGGTTTCCCCCATACTCGCACTGTACCTTCTACGCCTACCTTCAGAGCAAGGATATCAAATAGTGAAACAGCCATTATTTCACTGCCAATCCGCTTCCCCCAGGAGCTCCTTAGGGTCAGGGCATTATTTGATCTTTGTTTTCCCCAGCACCTAGCAGGCAGACTGCTCCCAGAAAACCCTCCATAAATATTGGCCAACCAGGGAGTTCCCCGGTGGCCTAGTGGGTTAATGATCTGGGGTTGTCACTGCTGGGGTTCAGGTTGCTGCTGTGGCACAGGTTTGACCCGTGGCCCGGGAACCTCTACGTGCCATGGGTGTGGCCAAAAACAAACAAACAAATAAATAAAAATAATGTGTTGGCGAACCACTGAAGTGACCAGGCTCAGGTAATATTGCTGGACAGAGGCAGAGCTGAAATGGGAAACTGGACTTTTTCCCACCCTCGTGTCAACACAGGTGACACATACCTGTTAGGACGAAGCAGCAGGAGTTCCCATCATGGTGCGGTGGTTAACAAATCCGACTAGGAACCATGAGGTGGCGGGTTCGATCCCTGCCCTTGCTCAGTGGGTTAAGGATCCAGCGTTGCCGTGAGCTGTGGTGTAGGTTGCAGACACGGCTCGGATCCCGTGTTGCTGTGGCTCTGGCGTAGGCAGATCCTAGCCTGGGAACCTCCATATGCCGTGGGAGCGGCCCAAATAAATAGCAAAAAGACAAAAAATAAATAAATAAATAAAGACGAAGCAGCAGCCCCTTCACCAGCAGAGCTGAAGTGAGCAGGACCTGGAGTTGAGGTCATGATAGGAGGACAGGAGGCACCAAGCCATCCACACTCCCTCAGAGTCAGACTAACAGACAGGCTTTGAACCTGGGCAGAGCAAGGAGGTCCTGGCGCCCTGGGCACTGCAGACAGCCTTGGCTTCGGGGCACGGGGCTCTATCCCCGCAGGCCAAATGGCCAGTGAGCATCTGGGGAGAGATTTGCTGTCTGATAGGTGACTGAACAAGTCGCTTTCCCTCCCTGGGCCTCAGTTTCCCCATCTATGAAATGGCAACTCGAACCAGGTCCATTCCAGCTCAAATATGCTAGGATGTTGAGGGGGAGTCCGCCCCAAGAAACACGTCTGAGGACCAAGTCAGGGACCAGGGACGTGACGTGGAAAGGACACAGCCCTCAGGGATGGCTGCCCAGCCTCTGCCCAGCCCCTTCCCTCTGTACCTGCTACCCTAGGTGAGTCCCTTTACTTTCCTCAGTCTCCTCATCTGGAAGGGAGAATAACAGCCATTCCGCAAGGTTGCTTGTAAGGAGAAACGCGATGAATTACATAAAGCACCTGCCGCACCGCTTGACCCCCAGTTGATGCCATAATCAGTGTGGTCCCTTTGCCCCGATGCTAGAAGGCACCTGTGGGTGCCAGGGGGCCTCCCCAGCTCAGCCTGCAGAGCCCGAGACCAGCTCACCTCCTCCCCTCCCGGCCTCCCCCACACACACACCCCCAAGCCCACATGTGGCTTTCCTCACAGCCACGTTCAGCTGCTCGCCTGAGTCTGGCAGCGGCCCCGAGTGGCCAGGTAAGGGCGGTTAGCCACAGACACGAACACCCAGGATCCCAGACCAGAGTGGCAGGACCCGGATCCACACTGAGGTCTGGGGGCTCCCAGCCCAGAACTCCTGTCACAAAACAACAGACCCCCGGGGTGACACAGGCCCCCGGGCTCCCTGCCCACCCACTGTCCAGCCACCCTCCCTCTGTCCCCAGGTGACCCCACTGCATTCCTGTGGTTTGGGGCTTGCTGGTGTGGTGGCGACCGAAGTCTTGGCACCCTCCCACCAGCAAATGGGGAGGGGGTCTCCAGGGGCCAAATTCTTTTTCAAATGAGATTCTCGTGGTTTCCTCGGCTGAGGCGGCTGCGGAGCAGAGAACAAACAACGTGGAATTCAATTTCTCTGGAAAACAGGCCCCGCAAGTGAAGATCTAAACATCTCTTTGGGCACGGGGCCGACTTCGCCCAGTGCCAGGCTGGACTCCCACTGCCTCACAGGCCCAGCGGTTGAGCAATCCCCGCTCCCGAGGCCACACACCCCTCCCCCCACCAGCAGCCTCCCCACCTTGTGTGACCTCAGAACTGTCACCCGAGAAGGGCTCCAGCTTTTAGTGGCTGCATCAGGGCCACCCTGACCAGAGACAGCTGGAAACCCCGAAACAGGAGCAGCCTCCTAGGATGAGTCCATCCCAGCTGTGTCTGCTGCCACCACCACGGGGCAGGGTTGAGGATCAGGTTGCAAAGACGAGGGGAGGTGGTGAGACTGGCTGTCTCCCTGGGTCCCCAGGCCCTGGCAGCATCATCTAGAGTGACAGAGCCCGAGAGGCAGAGGAGAAAAGGACAAAGAGGCAGAACCACCAGCCAACTTCCTCCAGCTCCCAGCCCAGCACCATCTTAGACCCCGGTGAAAAAGACCCCCCACCCCCACGCCCCACGGCCCCCCGTCCATTGGTGCATCCATACAACGAATATTGTCCAGCCACGGGAAGGCATGAAGTACAGATTCATGCGACAACATGGAGGAAACTTGACGTCACGATGCTAATTGAAAGAAGCTGCTCGCAAAAGACCACACGGTATATGAATCCATTTAAGCCAAATATCCCGAATAGGTAAATCCAGAGAGACAGAGCACAGATCGTGGTTGCCAGGGCCTGGGCGGGGGTAGGAATAGGGAGTGGCTGCTTAACGGGTCTGGAAGTTTCCTTTTGGGGTGATGAAAATGTTCTGGAACTAGAGGGGATGGTTGCACAACATCGTGAATGTATCAAGTGTCGCTCCTGGGAAGCTCTGTGTGTCTTTTAACACAGTAAAAGGAGAAAAGCAAGCCCCTTGCCCTGCCTGAGGCCGCAGCTGTAGAGCATTCCGGCTCTGGCCACCCTGGTGCAAGGAGGAGTCAGGAGGTCCTAGTGGGGAGGTCCCACCGTGGCCCCGTGGAAACGAATATGACTAGCAGCATCCATGAGGACGCAGGATCGAGCCCTGGCCTCGCTCAGTGGGTTGCCGTGAGCTGTGGTGCAGGTCACAGACATGGCTCGGATCCTGCATTGCTGTGGCTGTGGTGTTGCCGGGCAGCTGCAGCTCCAATTGGACCCCTAGCCTGGGAACTTCCATATGTCATGGGTGTGGCCCTAAAAAGACAAACAAACAAAAAAAAGTCCTGGTGGCTATTCCCACCAGAGCGGTGGCCTCGCAGCTAGACCACACCAAAGACAGTCGCAATCTCTGCCTAAACAACCCTGAGGCTTCTCCAGGTTCCTTTTCCCCAAGGCAAACCACACCCTGGGCCCCAGGGGCAGGCAAGGGACAGCTGTTTACAGGGGAGTGAATAAAATGTAGCTTATCTGGCCTGGGCTCTCTACCCCTCCACCCCTCCTCGTGCCAGATGGAGGCAGGAATGAGAAGAGAAGGGTCACACCACAAGCCAGGGACTGGGACCCAGCCGCCCACCCTTCCCTGGGCAGCCACCTATTGGCACAGAATTCTAAGCCCTCGGAGAATGACGAACTTGACCCCCCCGCCTTCAAGGTCCTTATGAAGATACATATGTCAAGATCCATGGACAGATCATATTTGATCAATAGTCTATAAGCTTGACTTTTGGCTTTGGAATATTTAGACCTGTCTGTTTGTCCTCTGCTGCTGCATAACAAATGACCACAGACTGAGTGGCTAAAACATCCTTTTTTTTTGTCTTTTTTTTTAAGGCCACACCTGTGGCATATGGAAGTTCCCGAGCTAGGGGTCAAAACAGACCTGTAGCTGCAGGCCTACACCACAGCCACCGCAAAGCCAGATCTAAGCCCCGTCTGTGATCTACACCACAGCTCACAGCAACACCAAATTGTTAAAACACACGGAGTAAGGCCAGGGGTCGAACCCGCAACCTCATGGTTCCTAGTCAGAGTCATCAACCACTGCGCCACGACAGGAACTCCTGAGAGTTGCTCTTGAGTGAAACCCTGCTCTGTCACTTCTAGAGTGTTTTGAATCTCTCTAAGTTCCTTTTCTGCTACCAGATAGGAACTTAGAGCCCTTCCTATAAAGGGCTCGTCTGATTAGATCAGGCCCACCTAATAAATTTTTTTTTTTTTTTAATGCTATGGCGCATTTAGAGGCACATGGAGTTCCCACGCCAGGGGTGGAATCCGAGCCGCAGCGGTAATCTACACCACAGCCAATCCTTTAACGCACTCCACCGGGCCGGGGGTTAAACCAGCACCTCTGCGGTGACCCGAGCCACTGTCGTTGGATTCTTAACCCACGGCACCATGGCAGGAGCTCCTCATCTCCATATTTTAAGGCCAATTGACTTGGGACTTTAACTGTATCTGCAAAATTCCTTCATAGAGAATCTAAATTTATATTTGATTGAGTCACCAGGGGATGGGATCTTGGGATGAGGATAGATTCAGAATTCTGCCAACCTCGGCCTCTTTTTCTTTTTTTTTTTTTTTTTTTTTTTGGCTGCACCCTTGGCATATGGAAGTTCCCAGGCCAGGGATCAAACCCACACCACAGCAGTGACCAGAGCCACAGTAGTGACAACACCAGGTCTTGACCTCACTGAGCCACCAGGAAACTCCCCTCTGCCTCCTTTTGAAATCTGCCCACAGGCCTTGAAAATGTTAGGGGGGGCCCTGCTCTAGTCAAGCGTGCCCAGCTCTTTCTACCTCAGGATTTAACCCATGGGGACTTGGCTTAACCTAGAGCAAGCCTGTCCCACGTCTGCAGTCCAAACGCTACCCTTTCTCCTTCAAGGACCTGCTGAAATGCCGCCTCCTCCAGGAAGTCTTCAACCTGAGCCCCAGACAAGATTAATCTCTCCCAGACATCACTTTCCTTCTTCGTCTCAGCCTGCCTCGGGGTACAGCTGAGGGCTCTGAGTCCTCTCCACCACCTGACCAGGAGCAACCTGGGCAGCGGCCACCAGGTGTTGGACACTGCCAGGCCCAGCAGGGACCCAGGGACATGAATCCAATGCCGTCCTTGCCTCGGGGGGTCTCCCATAGTCCAGCAGAGCCAATGAACCTGGTGTTCCTGTCAGTGTAGACACCTTCCAAACACCCTGTGATGCACACACGTTTACAGGTAGAGAAGCTGAGACTCAGAAAGGTGAATCCATTTTCCCACATGAGTGACGTGGCCCATCTATGGGGAAAACGGGGAGCCCAACTCCAGAGACTAAACTTTTTTGTTTTTTCCTTTGCTTTTTAGCGTTGCACCTGCAGCATATGGAAGTTCCCAGGCTAGGGGCTGAATGGGAGCTGTAGCTGAGGCCTACACCACAGCCACAGCAATCCTGGGTTCTCAGCCGCATCTGCGGCCTATGGGGTGACAGTCTAGGAGTCAAATCAGAGTTCCAGCTGTCGGCCTACGCCACAGCCACAGCCATGCAGGATCCAAGCCGCATCTGCGACCTATACCACAGCTCACAGCAACACCAGATCCTTAACCCACTGAATGAGGCCAGGGATTGTACCTGCAGTCCTGATGGATGCTCAGCCCATGGGTCCCTCTGACCGCAGGGGAGGCTGGGAAATGTAGTCTCTCTATCTGCCCAGGAGGAGATGGAATCTGGATCTGAAGAACAGACACGTGGGAGCTGCCACGAATGCCATACACTTTGGACACATGTGGCTCCACAGGTGCTGTGTGCAAAGGGCAGTCTGGTGCCATCCAGACAGAGGGAAGCTCAAGAAGCGAAGACGGGGGTGGGTGTGCCAGCGAGGGCCAGGGAGCTGTGAGAACACAGATTCCTCTCACTTCCCCCGCCCCGTCCCCACTCCCACTTGGTTCAGCAGGAGGCCTTGCTCATCTGATGAGCTCACCTTAGGCCAAGAGCTATGCGGAATCGCACCCAGCACTGTCCTCCTCCCCCGAGCTGGCCGAGCTGGCCAGGGCCCCTTTCTCCAGGCCAGGCCCCAGAGAGACGGCTCAGCAGCTTGGATCATTGCTGCCCTGGTCAGGGGTAGAGCACAAGCTCCAATGCTCCTAGGCGTGGCCCCACACCTTCCTCCCCCAGGGAGAGGCCCAAGGGTGGCAGAGCAGAGCCCCCAGCCTGTCTGTGTTTGGATACACGTGGCTGATTTTCTTTTCAGATTTAACACGGAGGTATAAGAATCACCAAATTATGTCCCAAAGCCAAGGACAAATTATTTGGTCCAGAGAAAGCACATCATGACCTAGCCCTGGTCAGAGTGATGAAGGCTCTGTCTGTCCTTTTTTTTTTTTTGCTTTTTAGGGCCACATTCACGGCATATAGAGGTTTCCAGGCTAGGGGTTGACTCACAGCTGTAGCTGTCGGCCTGCACCACAGCCACAGCAACACCAGACCCGGGCTGCATCTGTGACCTACACCACAGCTCATGGCAACGCTGGATCCTTAACCCACTGAGCGAGGCCAGGGATCGAACCCACAACCTCTTGGTTCTTAGTCAGATTCATTAACCACTGAGCCACAATGGGAACTCCACCATTTCTTTATTTTTGTTTTATGGCTGCATCTGTAGCATACGGAAGTCCCCGGGGCCAGGGGTCAAATCGGAGCCACAGCTACTGGCCTACGCCTCAGCCATTCAATGCCGGGTCCTTAATGCACTGAGTGAGGCCAGGGGTAAAACCCACACCCTCATGGACACTACGTGGTTTCTTAACCTGCGGAGCCACAGTGGGAGCTCCATCCTTGCCATTTATATATGCCAGTTCAGTGGAATTCATAGGTTGTAATATCTGATTCAAACTAAATCAACCTGCCTTAAAAAAAGGACAACTGGGGGAGTTCCCGTCATGGCACAGCGGTTAACGCATCCGACTAGGAACCATAAGGTTATAGGTTTGATCCCTGGCCTTGCTCAGTGGGTTAAGGATCCGGTGTTGCCATGAGCCATGGTGTAGGTCGCAGATGCAGCTCGGATCTGGCATTGCTGTGGCTCTGGCTTAGGCTGGCAACAACAGCTCCAATTCAAGCCCTAGTCTGGGAACTTCCATATGCTGCGGGTGCGGGCCTAAAAAGACAAAAGACAAAAAAAAAAAAAAAAAAGGACAACTGGCCTAAAAAGATTTCTGCAAAGAAATGGCAAGAAAATAGCAGCACTTCTCCCTAATCCTGGGACATGATTTCATCTGACATTTCAGAAAGGAAAAACAAAATTTGCCTGTTGAGTGCTACAGCAGAGATTTCCAAAAGTGAAGCCTCTTTTCATCAGGATAAAGGTGAAGTTGAAAAAGTTGTTAAGGAGGGAATTTTTTTGGAAGGAATATCGTATGCGAGAGCATTTAGAAATAAAGTTTGAAAGTGTTCCCATTGTTATATGATTTTATTGCTGAAAATCTTGTGTGTGCCCAAGAGCTTTCATATCTACCCTTCAAAGAAAACAAAAAGGAATTTTTAACTTGCTTAACAATCTTCCAAATGAAGAGTTTGAGTGGGTTTAAAATCCATTTGCTGAAAGTATTAAAATGCAACATATTCCAATTTCTTTGCAAGAAGAACTGATTGACGTGAGGGAAGATGGAAATTTGAAAGTCAATTTTTGAACAAAACCTTTGCATAATTGGTGGATGGCACTGAAAACTGAAAACTGAATGTCATGGTTTAATGAGCAGAGCCCACAATGCACCTCATCCGTCTGGATCTAGGTGTCTTCGCAAGGCCTCCTCTTCAGCTGTGACAGCCTTTAAAACTGAACATTGAAATAAACTGAATTTGGTACCAGACGTTCCGGTCGCTGTCCCGCAAAGTGTTAAACCAGGGTTTTTCAATAACAAATAAGGCTATTCAATTATGAGAGTAAGCTCATATGAGAGTGAAAGGAGGCCTTATGCCACTATTAAATGAAAGGCCATAAAAATTACTTTAAAACTGCTTTGTTTTAATGGCTGCACCTGCGGCATAGAGACGTTCCCAGGCGAGGAGTCGAATCAGAGCTGCATCTGCAACCTACACCACAGCTCATGGCAATGCCAGATCCTGAACCCACTGAGCGAGGCCAGGGATCGAACCTGCAACCTCATGGCTCCTAGTTGGGTTCTTAACCTGCTGAGCTTCAACAGAAACTCCTAAAACTGTTTTTATTTACTATATCTTTCATTTCTAGTTATCAAGGGTTTTTGTTCTTTTCTTTCTTTCTTTTTTTCTCTTCTTTTTTGGCCACCGAGGCACATGGAGTTCTCTGGCCAAGCCGAAACTGCAACCCACCCCGCAGTTACAGCAACACCGGATCCCCAACCCACTAGGCAAGGCTGGGGATCAAACCATGCCCCTAGCGATCCAGAGATGCTGTGGATCCCGTTGCACCACAGCAGGAGCTCCTAGTTATCTTGTTTTATAATTGCATAATATAATAATATACATAATGTATAGTTTATTCATTTATGTCTAGCATACATATTTGATAATATCTATGTTTTTGTAATGTACCTGCTAATGTATATTCATGTATATAGTTCATGTATATGATTCATTAAGTTCTATGTATGTGATTTACGAACAAATAGGTACCAGGGATGCCTGCTCAACGTTTTTTACGGATGATGTGTGAACAATCAAATTTGGTTTTGTTGGGTTTTTTTTGTCTTTTTGCCTTTTCTGGGGCCGCTCCCGAGGCATATGGAGATTCCCAGGCTAGGGGTCTAATCAGAGCTGTAGCTGCCAGCCTACACCACAGCCACAGCAACGCAGGATCCGAGCCACGTCTGCAACCTACACCACAGCTCACGGCAACGCCAGATCCTTAGCCCACTGAGCAAGGCCAGGGATCGAACCCACAACCTCATGGTTCCTAGTCGGATCCGTTAACCACTGAGCCACGACGGGAACTCCCTGAACCATCAAATTTGAATTCCAGGATGATGGCAGTGCCCAAAGGGGCCCTCCAGCTCTGGCACTGGAGGCGCTGTGGAGGACGTCCTGTTCTGGGTGGGGCCACTCATACGATGTTCCTAGTTGAGCCTCACCAGTGGAGGTTCAGGCATGCACATTTTTTAGGTATGGAGTCAGAAGTGAGAAAGAGTAAGAGCTGCGAAGGGCTTTGCCTCCCAAGCGCAGCTGCATCCTGAAGACCGAAAGCCCCGCCCCCACAATCCTCTCCTCACTCCTCCCCCTGCAGCCGGAGAAAGAAAACAAGACTTTTCCTTCTGCTGGGAGGGAATCCAGAGGCTCTGAGAGGGTAACAGTCTTTCCTGGAGCATCGCAGCAAACTGGCAATGGAGACGAAGTGTTGAATCAAGCATCCAGAGCGCCTTTTGCCTGCTCTGCTCTCTCTGGACCTTGATGCAGGACCTGGTGTTTAGTTACCAAAGTTCTCACTATTGTCTCTGTTGAGAAGCCCTGCCTGCCATTAATTTCAGTCTTACCCATTGCAGATGAAGCCCAGAATGTTCAGGAGGCTCATCAGGCCAGTTTTCTGCTCTCCCCAATCTTTGGCATGTCTTAACCCCAGAGAAGAGAGAGTCACAGAGAAAAGTAGGGCCGACACCTCTGCTACCCTCTCAAGGGGCTCAGCCCCTCCCTGCAGCAAAACGATCCTTCTCTGACACAAAGATATTCATGCCGCTCCTCTCTGCTCCTGCTCGGCTTCAAAGCATCTCCTGTATCTCCACTGCCCACAACAGAAAGGCCAGGCTGCTTAGCCCAATCCATATGCCCTTGACCCCCTGGGCCAGCCCACCGGCGTCACTCACCAGAAACCACACAAGCTACTTTTTTTTTTTTTTTGCTTTTTAGGGCTGCACCCCCGGCATATGGAGGTTCCCAGGCTAGGGGTGGTCCAATTGGAGTTGTAGCTGCCGGTCTACGCCACAGCCACAGTAATGCAGGATCCGAGCCACATCTAAGACCTACACTACAGCTCATGGCAACGCCGGATTGGATCTTAACCCACTGAGTGTGGCCAGGGATGGAACCTGCAACCTCACGGTTCCTAGTCAGATTCGTTTCCGCTTCGTCATGATGGGAACTCCCACACAAGCTACTTTAAGCGGGAAGGAATTTCACGCGGGTAATGCTGTGCTTACAAAATCATCTGAGAAGCTAGAGGAACAGGCCGCCCCTGCAGGAATGGCTCCCAGGAAACTATGGGAGCCACCTTGAGAACTGCCCACTCTGGCACTGTCAGGAAGGGAAAGAATCAGGAGCTTTCTAGGGTCTGTTGACTTCCAGAATCATCACCTAACTGATTCAGGGGCCAGGAGGCCATTTCAGCAACAACGTCTCTACACCCATGCAGCAGAACACTGGATGCTAGAAGATAGCTGTCCTCCAAGGAACAGGGTTTTCATGGAGTTCCCACTGTGGCTCAGTGGGTTAAGAACTAGTATCCATGAGGATGCTGGTTCCATCCCTGGCCCCACTTAGTGGGTTAAGGACCCAGTGTTGCCATGAGCTTCGGTGCAGGTCACAGACTCGGCTCGGATCTGACATTGCTGTGGCTGTGGCACAGGCCATCGGCTACAGCTCTGATTCAGTCCCTAGCCTGTGATATGTTTCATGTGCAGCCCTAAAGAGGAAAGAAGAAAAGTGAAAAAGATAAAAATGGAAAAAAACTAAAATACAGAAAGAATGTGTCTCCACAACCACGCTAAGCAGGGGCAAGAAGCTGGTTCCCAAGTCTGTCTGATTGACAGACCCATTGCCTAATCAGAACTCTAGCGGCAACAGAGTGTGAGGAAATTCAGCTTTCAGAGTCCAGCCTCCCCAGCTAAGGAAGGCTCAGTAGGAGAAGCCCGGGTGGAGGCCAAGGCTGTATTCAGAGACAGAGAGACAACCCTGACTCTCCAGATTCCTCTCCCAGCAATCTTCTCACCCTCACCCTGAGTTCCAGCTGCAGAGACCCCTCCGAGGGGCCCCCAGGCTCTTGCACACGTCTCTCACCTCGCCCAGGCTGGTCCCCATCCCCTTCCACCTTGAATGTTCTTCTGGGGGCGTTCCCGTTGTGGTTCAGCAGTAATGAACCTGACTAGTAGCCATGAGGTTGCAGGTTCAATCCCTGATCTCTTTCAGTGGGTTAAGGATCTGGTGTTGCAGTGAGCTGTGGTGTAGGTCACAGACATGGCTTGGCTCTGGTGTTGCTGTGGCTGTGGCCTAGGCCGGCGGCTGCAGCTCTGATTCAAACCCTAGCCTGGAAACTTCCATATGCCTCTGTGTAGCCCTAAACAGAAAAAAAAAAAAAAAAAAGAATGTCCTTCTGAGTCTAAGATGCTTTCTCTGGCTTCAGGAGACAGGGGTTACTAGAGCCCAAAGTTGCCCAAAAGAAATATAATCAAGCCACATATGTAATTCTAAATTTTCCAGTAGCCATATGTAGTAGGTTGAATAATGGCCATTCCCCAAATATCAAGTCTTAATTCCTGGAACTTTCAAATATGACCGTATTTGGACAAAAGGATATTTTTGGGGGGTTTTTTTTTGCCTTTTTTATGGCCACACCCACGGCATGTGGAGGTTCCCAGGCTTGGAGTCAAATCAGGCTGAAGCCGCCGCCCTACACCACAGCCACAGCAACACAGGATCCAAGCTGCATCTGTGACCTACACCACAGCTCACGGCCATGGTGGATCCTGAACCCACCAAGCAAGGCCAGGGATCGAACACACATCCTCATGGTTCTTAGCCGGGTTCATTAACTTCTGAGCCACGACGGGAACTTCATGGAGGAAAGGATCTTTGCAGAGGATTTCAAGGTGAGATTACCCTGGATTATCTAGGAGGGCCCTAAATGCCATCAGAAGTGTCTTTATGAGACAGAGGTTGGAGTTCCCGCTATGCTGCAATGGGATCAGTAGCATCTCTGCAGCGCCAGAATGCAGGTTTTAATCCCCCTCCCAGCACAGTGGGTTAAGGACCCGGGGTTGCCACAGCTGAGGTTTGGGTCACAATGGCAGCTCAGACCTGATCACTGGCCAGGGAGCTCCATATGCTGCAGAGGGGACAGGGTGGGGAGTGGGGGGACAAAAAAGGGGGGGGGAAAGACAGTGCCAAAAGATAACACAGACGGAGGAGAGAGCAAGAAAGACAAGACAGAGGCGTTCCCTTCATGGCTCAGCGGTTAACAAACCGGACTAGTATCCATGAGGACTTGGGTTCTAACCCTGGCCTCGCTCAGTGGGTTAAGGATCTGGCGTTGCTGTGGCTGTGGCGTAGGCCGGCAGCTACAGCTCTGATTTGACCCCTGGCCCGGGGAACCTCCATATGCCTCGGGTGCCGCCCTAAAAATTAAAAAATAAAATAAAAATAAAGACAAGGCAGAGATTGGAGCAGCATGGCCACAAGCCCAGGGATTCCAGGGCAGCCACAAGAAGGTGGAAGAGGTAAGAAATACATCCTCCCCAACCACCCAATTTTAGGCTTCTAGGCTCTGGCCTGTAAGTGAATACATTTTTGATGTTTGAAGCCACCAGGTTTGTGGCAATTTGTTGCAGCAGCCTCAGGAAACTAATAAAACCCATCTCAAAACGTGAAAAGAAGCAGGGGAAAATAATTTTGATAGTGTCTTTTCTTTAACCCAACATCCGTAAAGTATTGTCAACATGTTATCAATATAAAAAGAGTTAATGAGCTATTTACATTCTTTTTTTCCTACTAAGTCTTGGAAATCTGAATTGTATCTTCCGCTGATGACACATCTCAATTCAGAGCAGCCACGTCAAAAGAGCTGATTAGCCATATGTGACTAATGGCTACTGTATAGGATGGGGCATATCCCCTCCTTCGTAGGGCTCTAGGCGAGCACCAGCCTGGGATTTGGGCATTTATTTGCCCATGAGTCATCTCGCGCGTGGGCACTGTGCTCCTTGGGGGTGGGAACCTTGTCCCATTCATCTGGTATCCCAGTGCCTAAACACAGGGACCATCAATAAATGTACTGAATAAATGAATACATGTGTAATAGATTCTCCATAAGAAAAAAAAATCCTGTTGGGAACTACTTTTTGTTTGTTTGCTTGTTTGATTGATTGATTTTCCCTCTTCTTTAGTGAGAGGAGTTCAGGATCCATCAAAACATAGGCTGAGGGATTTCCCGTTATGGCTCAGTGTGTAGAGGACCCGACTAGTATCCGTGAGGATGTGGGTTCAATCCCTGGCCTCGTTCAGTGGGTTAAGCATCCAGCATTGCTGAAAGCTGTGGTATAGGTCACAGATGTGGCTCAGATGTGGCGTTGCTATGACTGTGGCATAGGCCAGCAACTGCAGTTCTGATAAGACCCCTAGCCCAGGAACTTCCATATGCCTCAGGTACAGCTCTAAAAAGACAAAAAGAACAACAACAACAAAAAAAAATACACACACACACAAACACATGTGTATATATATGTTGGAGATGATTCCAACAGTCTACAGTCTCCTTTAGGAGTTAGAAGCAGAGAGAATGATCCCTAACTTGTTCTGTGAGGCCAACATTATCTGAATTACCCAAATACCAAAACCAGACAAAGACATTACAAGACTACAGATCAATATCTCTCATAAGCACAGATGCAAAAAATCCTCAGCCAAATACTAGCAAGTTGAGTCCAACCATGTATCAAAATTATGCACTGCAACCAAGTGTGATGTACCCCAGGTGTGCAAGGCTGGTTCAATATTCAAAAATCAATTAATGGGAAGTCCCAGTCGTGGTTCAGTGGAAATGAATCTGACTAGCATCCATGAGGGTGCAGGTTAGATCCCCAGCCTCACTTAGTGGGTTATGGATCCAACGTTGCCATGAGCTGTGGTGTGAGTTGAAAACAAGGCTCAGATCTGGTGTTGCTGTGGCTCTGGCACAGGCCAGCATCTACAGCGCCAATTTGACCCCTAGCCTGGGAACCTTCAGAGGCTGCGGGTGCGGCCCTAAAAAGGCAAAAAAGACAAAAAAAAAAATCAATTAATGCACTTCCCTTGCAGTCCAGCAGGTTAAAGATCCAGCATTGATAGGGCAGCGGCTTGAGTCGCTGCTGTGGTGTGGGTTTGATCCCTGGCCCAGGAACTTCAGCATGCCCCAGGCACAGCCAAAAAAAAAAAAAAAAGGCAATTAATGTATTCCATCCCGGAGTTCCCGTCGTGGCGCAGTGGTTAACAAATCCAACTAGGAACCATGAGGTTGCGGGTTCGGTCCCTGCCCTTGCTCAGTGGGTTAACGATCCGGCGTTGCCGTGAGCTGTGGTGTAGGTTGCAGACTCGGCTCGGATCCCGCGTTGCTGTGGCTGTGGTGTAGGCCGGTGGCTGCAGCTCCGATTGGACCCCTAGCCTGGGAACCTCCATATGCCGAGGGAGCGGCCCAAGAAATAGCAACAACAACAACAAAAAAAAGACAAAAGACAAAAAAAATGTATTCCATCCCATCGACAGGCGAAAGAGGAAAAATCGCAGGATCATACCCCTTGGGAGGCTGATCATATCAGGGGGAGGTGGGGGATCGTGGGGGGAGCAGAGGGCGATGGGGGATGAGGCAGAGGTGGGTAGGGGTGGATGGGCAGGGTCCATGAGGTGGCTGAGGCTGGCTTAAGAAGTGGCCAAATACGAACCAAAAGAATCAAACTGCCAAAAAAGATTGTAACCTCAGGCACAGTCATGAGGCTGGGGCTCCAGGGCCTGAAGAAATACTGCAAAAACTGTCCTTCGTGTCAGACCCCAGGAAGGCAGCCAGGGCCAAGGCCAGAACCACTCCAAGCCTGGCCCAACACTTCACCCCCTGGCACCTGAGAATCTCAGCAACTAGCTGCCCATGAATAAGTGTACTTTGGTTGGCAGCTGCATCCACCCCAAGGGAAGGGTGCCAGTTTCTTTTCTTTCTTTCTTTCTTTTTTTTTTTTCTTTTTTAGGGCCGCACCATGGCATGTGGAAGTTCCCACAGGCTAGGGGTCGAATCTGAGCTACAGCTACCAGCCTACACAGCCACAGCAACAAGGGATCCAAGCCGTATCTGGAACCTACACCACAGCTCATGGCAATGCTGGAACCTTAACCCACTGAGCGAAGCCAGGGATCAAACCTACATCCTCTTGGATCCTAGTCGGATACGTTAACCACTGAGCCACAAAGGGAACTCCAGTGGGGCACCATTTTCTTCGTTCAAAGACCCAACTGCTCAGCAAGCCGTGGGCCACCTTGGCTGCAGGAACAGCCAGAGAACACCATCAGGAGGTGACCCCATCAGGAGGGATCACCTTTCATGACTTTGCATAGCTATGCTCCCTGGCCTCCCATGACCCTTGCTCATCATGCCTCCATGAAGCCACAGAATATCAAAAAAATTTTTTGGGGCCATCCCCATGGAGTATGGAAGTTCCTGGGCCAGGGGTCAAACCTGCACCACAACAGTAGCTCACTGTGGTGACAACGCCAGATCCTTAACCCAGTGCATCACAAGGGAACTCCAGGACATCAATAACTTTAAGGGCAGAAGCCCTTCCACTGGAGTTCCCATTGTGGCTTAGCAGGTTAAAAACCTGACTAGTATCCACGAGGATGCGGGTTCGATCCCTGGCCTCACTCAGTGAGTTATGGATCCAGAACTGCCGAAAGCTGCCACTTGGATCCATTGTTACCGTGTTGGTGACACAGACCGCAGCTGCAGCTCTGATTCAATGCCTGGCTGGGGAACTTCCATATGCTGCAAGTGCAGCCTTAAGCAAGAAAGAAAAAAGACGCGTTCCCGTCGTGGTGCAGTGGTTAATGAATCCAACTATATACCATGAGGCTGCGGGAACCATGAGGCTGCGGATTCGATCCCTGGCCTTGCTCAGGGGGTGAAGGATCTGGTGTTGCCGTGAGCTGTGGTGTAGGTCTCAGATGAGGCTCAGATCCCGCGGTGCTGTGGCTCTGGTGTAGGCCGGCGGCTACAGCTCTGGTTAGACCCCTAGCCTGGGAACCTCCATATGCCTCGGGAGCGGACCTAGAAAAGGCAAAAAGACAAAAAAAAAGGAGCCCTTTCACTGGGCTTAATGCTGGCACTGGGCAGCTCATGCACACCCGAGATTAACCACTGCGGAGATCATTATGAGTCCCTGGGCTGGAAACTTTGCCGGTCCCTTTGCTTCAGGCCACCCTGCCCAGATGGGGCCCAGCTTGACCACCAGTGCCCCTGGATGTCCCCTCAAAACGCCCTGGGGCCCTTGGCACAAAACAAGGAGGGAGTTGGAGCCCGGGAGACAGAATGCCTGGGCTTCTACTGTCGCTCCCACAAGGAACATCCTCCAGATGGTGCTGAGGGATAGTGCTTGAGTGAATGAATGAAGTCCAGCAAGGCTTTGGGCCCTTCTCAAAGCCCTCCAGCCCTCAGAGCCCACACCCGCCTTGAGTGCAAAGCTCATCCCCAGGCGAAGAATGAAAGCCAAGGTCTGGAGTTCCCACAGCGGCTCAGTGGAAGCAAACCCAACTAATATCCCTGAGGACACGGGTTCCATCCCTGACCTCACTCAGTGGGTTAAGGATCCGGCGTTGCCATGCGCTCTGGCTCAGCTTGGATTCCGCATTGCTGTGGCTGTGGTGTAGGCCAGCAGCTGCAGCTCTGATTCGACCCCTAGCCTGGGACTTTCCATGTGCTGCAAGTGCAGCCCAAAAAGAAAAAAAAAAGAAAAGGCCATGTCTGTGCCCAGTCTTAGTTCCAGTGGGCCCCTACCCTGTGCCTGCTGCAGTGTGACCCAGCCCAGAGAGCAGAGGAGGGGCCTGTGGGGAGGGTCTCCTGCCTACTGGCCTCCTGCCACCCCAAGGCCAAGGCCTGGGCCTCACTGTCTGGTAGCCCTGCCAGCCCCAGGTCCCTCCCCTGGCTGACACACGGGTGAAGGGAATGCCCGGAGGGCACCTTGGCCCTAACAGGGCCTTGTCCAAGCAGGAGTCCCCCCCTCCCAGCACATGGTGCCTGGGAGGGTATGGGAAGCAGGAAGCTTGGGAGCCCCCCACCCCACAATCTGGCCCCAGCGCCCCACCCAAGCGCTTCCCTTCCCCCGCCGGTGCCGCCCCACCTGAGCTCGTCCAGACACTCGGGTGGGGCCGGCCTGCGGTCAGGCCACGTGCAGGACAGCGTGGGGCGGAGGGAGGGCGGGGCCGCCCGGCTGCTCTTAAGGCGGGGCCAGGCCTTGCAACTCACCTGGGAGCTGACGCCCTGTCCCGGAGCCTGGAGTGCCCGCAGCCCTGCCGCCCTGGACACCAGGTAGGTGCCTTTCTTCCTGGAGAAGAGCGGGAGGCTCAGCACCTTCCCCCAGCCTTTGTCTCAGCCCCTCCACTTCTCCTGGGGCCGGAAGGGAAGGTGGAGAGAAATGGGGAGGAGGCTGAGCCCGAGAGGAAGATGTTCCCTCGGGACCCAGGGCAGCACTTGGGGAGAATGAAAGCTGTAGCCTCGGTTACAGATGAGAGAACCGAGGTCCAGGGAGGGGCAGAGGCTTGCTGGAGGGTCCCCAAGACGCAGCACCCAGCTTCCTGCCTCGCAGCCCAGAGTGCCCCCACAATGGGGTCTGGCCCTGAGCTCCCTGCTGGGCCCTTCAGAGGCCACTGGGAATCCAGGAGATGGGGACATGGCCGTCGCTGGTCCTGCGGGTCCCTGCCTGCGGTCCCTGGGTCTGCTTCACTGGATCTGGGAGGGGAGCGAGGGGGTGGAGCTATTGAGGCAAGGTGCTTGGAGGAGACTCAGGCCTCCCCCTCTGCCACCCTGTCTGTCTGCTGACCTGGGCTTGTAGGAAGGAAAGACTAAGTCAGGAGAAGTTGGCAATGAAACGGACAAGGGGGGTTGCCAAGGAATCAGGATGCCCCTGCCTCCAGAGAGCTTGGGAACAAAGGGAGAGATGGGCGTCCAGTGGGTGGGCAGGACTCTAAATAGGTCTGAGCTGCCTGGAGCCCTCCCTACCCACAGCCCACCAGCATCCACACAGACTGAGCCCAGTGACCCTCCCCTCACCCTTAGAGCAGAAAGGAAAGAGCTAGAAAGTGCGCTGGTGGGGACAAGAGAGGAAGGTGTCAGGAAATAAAGGAGTGAGAACAGCCCTGCCTAGGGAGAGCCAGTGGTTCTTCAGGGAGTGTTCATAGTGGGAAGGGTTTGGAGTTCCCTGGTGGCTAAGTGGGTTAAGATCCAGCATCGTCCCTGCTGTGACTGGGGTCACTGCTGCGGTGTGGGTTCAATCCCTGGCCCAGGGAACTTCCACATGCCGTGGGTGCGGCCAAAAAAAAAAAAGTGAGAAGACAGTGGGTTAAGGATCTGGCATTGCTGTGAGCTGCAGCAGAGGTCACAATTTCGGCTCGGATCCCACGTTGCTGTGGCTGTGGCATAGGCTGACAGCTGCAGTTCCCATTCACCCCCTAGCTGGGGAAGTTGCATGTGCTGCAGGTCAGCCCGAAAACAGCAAAAAGAAAAAAAGTGAGAAGAGTTTAAAGAAAAGCTTGAGGGGCTGCCTGCCCTTTGCTTAATCCCAAGCCTGGTCCTCTGGGTTCCAGAATCCCAGAAGCAGAGAGAGGCTTAGATCTTAAATCTACAAAGTGGTGGCAGAGATTGTGGGTCTTGGAGCCAAGACCATGTGGGTTCAAGTCCCAGGTCCACTGACAGGTTCTGTGGGTTGTATGACTTCAGATCAATCCCTTAACCTCTCCAGCCCCACAGTAAGAGTACCTTCTTCAGAGAACCATTGAGAAATTAAAATGAGCATGTTTTATGTGTCTGTTATTATCATATTCCCATTATACAGATGGGACAACTGAGGCCCAGAGAGGAAAGGACACTCGCCCAGGGTGGTACAAAAGCCGTTTCCAAATCAGTAGACAGACATCCTCGATCCTGGTCCTGAGGGAGGACCCAGGCCCCAGGGTGCTCCTCAAAATCTGTATCCCAAGGCTGCTCTGCAGCGCCCAGCCGAAAACCCTCCGGGGTGTTCCACGATCCTGCCCCGACAAACCCAGGCCACTTGGAGCGTGTGGGGAAAAAGCCAAAGCTCCGTGTCCTCAGCTGCCCCCAGGAAGGCGCTCGGCGTCTATTCCCTTCCACTGCCATTTATAGACACGCTTCCAGAGGGTGACATGTCCAGGACCTGGCCAAGCACGAGGCTGGCAGCAGGGGCAGGCAGGAGCTTCGGAGGAGGAGAGGGTTCTGGCTTTTCTCATTAACCTATTGTGTGACCTTGGGCAAGTCACACCCCCTCTCTGGACCTCATGTGTCCCTCCGCATTTGAACTCCGTGTGGTATAAGGAGATAAGAGTCTAAAGTCCAAGCCTGGGTTCGAATCCCTGCTCTAGCACTTTTCTGGACATGCGGCCAATGCAAATTGCTTAACCTCTCTGAATCTCAGTATCTTCCTCTGTCAAATGGGCTGCTAATGGGGGTGCAGTACTTCCCAGGGTTACTAGAAGGTTGAAAGGGTGACCATAGATAAAATCAGTGCCTGGCACATGGTGAGCGCTGAATAAAGAGGAGCGCTTAGTCTCGAGTATTATGAAGGTGTTATATTCTACGTAAGCTCTTATTTCTAAGTAGTGCTTAGATGCGTCCAACTGCTTTCACAAGCAGCACCTCACTGGTGTGACATCACTCTCTCTGAATATATAGGGCAGGGATTCTTCGTCCCATTTCACAGATGAGAAAACTGAGGGTCAGAGTTATGGCTTAAGGAAATGTTTGAGCTGGGATTTGAATCCTCATCCCCAGACTCCGAAGTTCCTAATCATTTCATTTGCCCCAGGCTGATCTCACTGCCTTTTTTAGCACCAGGGTCTGACTCTAAAGCAGGATGTGAGAGAGGCATCTGGGAAAAAGAGAGAAGCAGAGTTGGGCAGTGCTGGGGGGTGGGGGGTAGTGAGGCTCAGGGCAGGCAGTGGCAGCGCCACCGGCGTGTCGTTACAGTTTTCTTGGCAGCCTCTGTTCCAAAACCAGCTTACTTCCTACCCAACCCCCACTCCATAAGGAACCGCTAACATGTGACATCGAGGCCAGACAACAGGAAGAACTTTCCACAGGAAGGGAAATGACGACATTGGGGTATCTCTTTCCCGGACGAGCCCCCAGGGAGTGAATATCATCTGATGATGTCACTCCTTAGCTCAAAACTGTTCTGTGGCTCCCCATTGCCCTCAGGGTTGAGTCAGGGCCACTGAGCCCAGCCTGCAAGGCTCTGCAGGGTCTGGCTCACCTGCTTCCTGCATTCTAATCCCCTCCATCCTTCCTAGGTTCTGTTTCCCAGATGCTCAATAACGTCTCGTGTTCTCCCCTGTCCATCAGGCCTCTGAAGACACCTGCCTCCTCACCCCTACCTGCCCAGCCAGCTCTTGCTTTTCCTGCTTTTTTTCTTTTCTTTTTTTCTTTTTTTTTAGGGCTGCACCCATGGCATATGGAAATTCCCAGGCTAGGGGTTGAATCAGAGCTGCAGCTGCTGGCCTCTACCACAACCACAGCAACTCGGGCTCTTTAACCCACTGAGTGGGGCCAGGGATCAAACCCACGTCTTCATGGATACTAGTCGGGTTCCTTACCACTGAGCCATAGTGGGAACTCCCTGCTTGTTTCCCTTTACACGTCACCTCCTCCAGGAAGTCCCCCCTGACCTACCCCACCAGTGCCTAGAGTACCCTCGGTCTCCCTTCCTCCCTGATGACACTGCTTACGATTGCTCACCTGCGTCCTGTCTGTTTCACCACCTGGCCCACCTGGAGTAGAAGCGAAGTGCAGGGGCCCTGCTATCAGGCATCCTGGGGTCCAGTCATTGCTCTGACATTTGTTGGCCTGATGACCCTCGGGCAAATTACTTACCTCTCCATGTCGCAGTTCTACCATTATGAAATGGAATAATAATGGTATCTGCTTCATAGGGTTGTTACAAGAATTTTATTTATTTATTGTCTTTTTTTTTTTTGTCTTTTCTAGGGCTACACCCATGGCATATGGAGGTTCCCAGGCTGGGGTCGAATCAGAGCTACAGGTGCCAGCCTATGCCAGAGCCACAGCCATGCCAGATCCAAGCAGTGTCTGCAACCTACACCACAGCTCACAACAATGCCAGATCCTTAACCCACTGAGCAAGGCCAGGGATCGAACCTGCAACCTCATGGTTCTTAGTCAGATTCATTAACCACTGAGCCACCACGGGAACTCCCTACAAGAATTTTACAAGGTTTTTTGTTTTTTGTTTTTTGTCTTTTTGCTATTTCTTGGGCCGCTCCTGCGGCATATGGTGGTTCCCAGGCTAGGGGTCCAATCTGGCCAGCCTACGCCAGAGCCACAGCAACGCGGGATCCGAGCCGCGTCTGCAACCTACACCACAGCTCACGGCAACGCCGGATCATTAACCCACTGAGCAAGGGCAGGGACCAAACCCGCAACCTCATGGTTCCTAGTCGGATTCGTTAACCACTGCGCCACGAAGGGAACTCCCATACGAAGGGAACTCCCTACAAGGTTTTAAATAGCAGAGTCTAGGTGCACAATAATTATTCAGTAAGTATTAGCTAGTATTTAATAAATAAGACTAGGACATAGTAGGTATTCAACAAACTTCTATCGAAGTTATTTTATTTAACCATCACTTACATAATAATGCTTATGAAGTGCTAGGCATGTTCTGAGCATATTGCAAATATTAATTCCTTTTATCAATAAGGAAACTGAGACACAGAGATGTTAATTAACTCACCTAATGTTGCACAGCTTGTAGTAGTGGAGCCAAGGTACAAAGTCAGGTAGTCTGGCTCCAGCAGTCATGCTTTTTTCTTTTTTTTTTTTTTATTTTTTTATTACAGTTGATTTACAGTGTTCTGTCAATTTTTGCTGTACAGTAAAGTGACCCAGTTATACATATATATACATTCTTTTTCTCACATTATCCTCCATCACGTTCCATCACAAGTGATTAGATAGAGTTCCCTGTGCTATACAGCAGGATCTGATTGCTTATCCGGTCCACATGCAATAGTTTGCATCAACTGACCCCAAACTCCCTGTCCAGCCCATTCGCTCCCCCTTGGCAACCGCAAGTCTGTTCTCCATGAGTTTGTTTCTTTTCTGTGGAAAGGTTTCATTTGTGCCATAATATTAGACTCCAGATATAAATGATATATGGTATTTGTATTTCTCTTTCTGACTTACTTCACTTAGCGTGAGAGTCTCTAGTTCCATCCATGTTGCTGCAAATGGCATTATTTTGTTCTTTTTTATGGCTGAGTAGTATTCCATTGTGTATATGTACCACATCTTCCTCATCCATTCATCTGTCGATGGACATTTAGGTTGTTTCCATATCCTGGCTGTTGTGAATAGGGCTGCAATGAACATAGGAAGGGGTGCATGTATCTTTTTCAATGAAAGTTTTGTCCAGATAGATGCCCAGGAGTGGGATTGCTGGGTCTTATGGTAGTTCTATCTTCAGTTTTCTGACAGCCATGCTTTTAAATGCCTTCGTTTGTGGGGAGAGGAGGAAGGGGCTTCATCTACAGAAGTTACTCAGTTCCTACCCCCTGGCTTCTTTCAGGTCCCCAAGAGCTCCTGGTCAGCAAGAGACACCTGACCTAAGTGAGGCTGGTTGGAAGCCAGAGTAAACTGCCAGGTGCCTGGACATGTCACAGGTGATGTCCAGCCCCTTGCTTGCAGGAGGCCCTGCAGTGGGCTTGGCTCCCTGTGAGGAACCCAGGAGGGCTCTGCGCCCAACACCCAGCCCCGGCCTGCCGCCCCAGTATCCTTACTACACCACAGAAGGCTGGGGAGCCCAGGTCCTGATGGCCCCTGCATCCTGCAAGGGGCCACCCAGCAGGCTCCAGCAGGCCCCGCAGGCTGGAGCCAAAGCCAGCTGCCTGCTGCCGTCCCCCGGGGAGCAGACCTCAGGGGCCTTGGAAGAGCTTGACTCCTACATTGACTTCTCACTGGAGAGCCTCAACCAGATGATTCTGGAACTGGACCCTACCTTCCAGCTGCTCCCTCCAGGGCCTAGCAGCCCCTGGGCTGAGCCCACCCAGAGCACTACATCAAGGAGAAAGAAAGAGGAACCTGAAGCCTTGGGTAAGGAACCAGGGCACAGCACCAGGAGGAGGGCGTGGGGACCAGACCTCACGGGGAAGGGCTTTTCTGTCAAGTCAGAGAACAGGGGACGATGTTCTATTGGGAAGTGCTGTTATTTAACCTCTTTGTTTTCTCTGCTCTATAAAAGGGATAAATCTAAGTATCCCTCACTATCCAGTCCTTTCTGGGGAGTTCCCATTGTGGCTCAGCAGTAACAAACCCAACTAGTATCCATGAGGACACGGGTTTGATCCCTGGCCTTGCTCAGGTGTGGGTCACAGATGTGGCTCAGATCTGGCATTGCTGAGGCTGTGGCATAGGCTGACAGCTGCAGCTCTGATTCAATCCTTAGCCTGAGAATCTCCATGTGCCGCAGGTGCATCCCTAAAAAGCAAAAAAAAAAAAAAAAAAATTCTTTCTGGTTCCTAAGTTTGGAAAGTGGTGGATACCTATTTTATGTAAATTTTCAAAGAATTTAAACAAGCTACAGAGTTCCTGTAGTGGCTCGGTGGTTAACGAATCCAACTAGGAACCATGAGGTTGTGGGTTCGATCCCTGGCCTTGCTCAGTGGGTTAAGGATCTGGCGTTGCCATGAGCAGTGGTGTAGGTTGCAGACATGGCTCACATCCTGAGTTGCGGTGGCTGTGGCTGTGGCTGGCAGCTGCAGCTCCAATTCAACCTCTAGCCTGGGAACCTCCGTATGTCGCAGGTTCGGCCCTAAAAAGACAAGAGACAAAAAAAAAAAAATTTAAACAAGCTAATACTGATACAAATGTGATATGACGTCATGCATATAAATAAGAGCTTGATAAATGGGGAGAGAACCTCACCGTTCTCTTTAGGTCCTAACCCGGCCCCCAGAAATTTTTATAGAAATAGGATTTCTATCTTACCAATAACAATAGATGTAAATAACTTCGAGTATAGATAATGGTAAAATACAGTAAAATAATTGGGATATGATGCATTTTTGAGTGTTTATTAATTTTGTTTTTCATATGTTATTAATGCCAATGTTTTAGTAATGGCTAAACCATTACTGAAGATTAAATTATATAAACTTACAATGTTTATATAATTTAGCAACCAGCTGGAAAAAATCTTGAAAATTGAACCATCAGCTTTCGTGAGCTGGTAAAACCAATCCCACATCCAAGAGCCTCCGGAAATCTCTGCCTCTGACTTAAGTTCCCCAAAGAGTTTCCAGTCATACTTCGAGGCTGAGGATAAGGAGCAGCAGCCCCGTCAGGCTGGAAAACTGAGACCTTCAGGGATTTAAACAATCAGCTCGGGTTCGGAGTTCCCATCACGGCTCAGTGGTTAACAAATCTGACTAGTTCCTTAAGGGCAAGGGTTCAATCCCTGGCCTCGATCAGTGGGTTAAGAATCCGGCGTTGCCATGAGCTGTGGTGTAGGTTGCAGACACAGCTCGGATCCTGCGTTGCTGTGGCTGTGATGCAGGCCGGCAGCTACAGCTCTGATTCAACCCCTAGCCTGGGAACCTCCGTATGCTGTGGTTGCACCCTAAAACGAAAACGAAAAACAAAAAACCAACCAGCGTGGGTTTGGGGATGTGGATTATGAGTAAAGATAGGATCAGGAGAATTTTCACTTTTTTTTTTTTGGCTGCATCCATGGCATGTAGAAGTTCCCAGGAAGGGATCAAACCTGCACCACACCAGCAACCCAAACTGCTGCGGTGACAACACTAGATCTTTAACCAGCTTCGCCACAAGAGAACTCCAGAATTTCTGCTTATTGAGCCTTTATCATTATATCCAGGCACTGCGCAGAGCACTTAATAATTGAATCTTTAGGAGTTCCCGTTGTGGCTCGGTGGGTTAAGGATCTGGCACTGCTTCAAGCTGTGGCGAGACTGGCAGATGTGGCTTGGATCTGGTGTTGCTGTGGCTGTGGTGTAAGCCGGCAGCTGTAGCTCCAATTCAACCCCTAGCCTGGGAACCTCCATATGCCTTGGGTGCAGCCCGAAAGAAAGAAAGAAAGAAAGAAAGAATTAAAAATAGCAATAATAATAAATGAATCTTTAATCCTCCCTGTCCATCTCCATGAGATGAATCCTTTTTCCCCATTTTACAAATGAAAAGACTGAAGTTGATGGACTGGAGTTAAGGAGCTACTAGCCTAATTAGTGGAGTTAGGCAAACCTTACACAAGCGGTTGACTTCACTTCTTTGTGTCTCAGAGTCTCCATCTATAAAATAGAGATGAGTTCTTACCTGAAGGGTGTTGTAGGGATTAAAGGGAATCATATGTGGTGGGTGTCTATCACAGATCCTGGCACGCTATTTCATCATAAACAGTGGTGGCTTATTAGTCAACATTGGGGTTGCATTTAGGACCAGCCCCAGGGCAGGTTCAGACTCTGGGGCGGAGGTGAGCTCCGCACCCAGGTCCTCCGGCACCCAGGATCCTAGCCTCCAGCCTGCCTTCTGCTCCTCCCACCGAGCATGGCCTGCCAGGCTTGTTAAAAGAACCACCCCCTTCCTTCAAGAGTCTTCCTGCTTCTTAAGGCCAGCCGTGGGCATGTCTCTGCACGGAGGGCGGCTTGGACTTAATTACCCATGGCAGGAGCAAGCCCGGGATTTAATGTTCATGCCCCGAGGCAGGGGTTCCGCGTACTCAAGGCCAGCTGGGGTGAGCCGGGCCTCTGTGGCGTATACACATGTATGGGGTGGAGGTGTTGACAATTGAGCCCTTCCTCCCAGTGGCAGACGGACAGCAGTCTGAGGCTCTCAGATGCCCTGGGCACAAGCTGTCATTGTGATGATGTGGCCGTAAGACTCTGGGCAGCAGGGGGCGCTAGAGGGCGGCAGTGGTCAGAGGGTCTCGATGAAACCCCTTCTGATGGAACTGTTTAAAAATCCTCTTCTCTAAGAGTTCCCCTTGTGGCTCAGTGGGTTAAGAACCTGACTAGTATCCATGAGGATGTGGGTTCGATTCCTAGCCTCACTCAGTGGGTTAAGGATCCGGCATTGCCGTGAGCTGCAGTGTAAGGTCGCAGATGCAGCTCGGATGCTGTGTTGCTGTGGCTGTGGTGGAGGCCAGCAGCTACAGCGCCCCTTGGACCCCTAGCCTGAGGAACTTCCATATGCTGCAGCTGCAGCCGTAAAAAAAGAAAAAGAAAAAGAAAAAAATCCTCTCCTCTGGAGTTCCCATCGTGGCGCAGTGGTTAACAAATCCGACTAGGAACCATAAGGTTGCGGGTTCGGTCCCTGGCCTTGCTCAGTGGGTTAACAATCCGGCGTTGCCGTGAGCTGTGGTGTAGGTCGCAGACGCGGCTCGGATCCCGCGTTGCTGTGGCTCTGGCGTAGGCTGGCGTATGCAGCTCCAATTCGACCCCTAGCCTGGGAACCTCCATATGCCACGGGAGCGGCCCAAGAAATAGCAAAAAGACCAAAAAAAAAAAAAAATCCTCTCCTCTAACCTCTGCCTGAATACCTGTGGTGCCTGGGAGCTCGCTACCTCCTCCGACAGCCAGCAGGTCAGCTCCCTGTTAGAAAGTTCTCTGCCATCACTAAGAAGAGCAAGCCCTGCATGTCACTGTGGGCTGCACCTTGCTCCCCAAACCCCACCTCAGTCCACCACTCCTGGTGACAAAGCTCTCAATGCCCTATGGCACCATGGTGAGTTTTTTTTTTTTTGGGGGGGGGTCTTTTCTTTATGACTGCACCTGCAGCATATGGAAGTTCCCGGGCTAGGGGTCGAATCAGAGCTGCAGCTGCTGGCCTACACCAGAGCCACAGCAATGCCAGATCCCAGCCGCACCTATAACCTACACCATAGCTTGCAGCAATGTCAGATCCTTAACTCACTGAGCAAGGTCAGGGATCGAACCTGCATCCTCATGGATACTAGTCAGATTCTTTCTTTTTTTTTTTTTTGTCTTTTTGTCTTTTCTAGGGCCACACCTGCAGCATGTGGAGGTTCCCAGGCTAGGGGTTGAATCAGAACTGTAGCTGCCTCCCTACACCACAGCCACAGCAACATGGGATCTGAGCTGTGTCTGCAACCTACACCACAGCTCACGGCAACACTGGATCCTTAACCCACTGAGCAAGGCCAGGGATTGAACCCGCAACCTCATGGTTCCTAGTCGGATTCGCTAATCACTGTGCCACGATGACAACTCCAATACTAGTCAGATTCTTAACCCACTGAGCCACAAGGGGAACTCTCTGTGGTAAGTTTTCATCCATTCAAACGCAGCCAGTGTGGTAGGACCCCACCGTTTGCCCTCTTATCTGTCCTACTTTTGGGGTGTTGTGTGGAAGACGTTCTATAATTGTGACACTAGCAGCGATGTTCACTTTTTGTCTTTGTCCTAACTTGGCAAAATCAAAAATTAACCATTGGCAATCCTGGATTGATCCCTCCTCTAAGTAGTTATATTTCTTTTTTTTTTTTTTGGCTTTTTACGGCCACACGCGTGGCATATGGAGGTTCCCAGGCTAGGGGTCAAATCAGAGCTATGCCACAGCCACAGCAATGCTAGATCTGAGCCTCATCTGCAACCTACACCACAGTTCATGGCAGCGTTGAATCCTTAACCCACTAAGCAAGGCCAGGGATTGAACCTGCATCCTCATGGATACAGTCAGATTCATTTCCTCCGAGCCACAACGGGAACTCCAGTAGATAGATCTCTGTAACAGAGGACCCCAGCATCTACCCTGCGAAGGGAATCGCAGAAACCCTGTTGACAGGTGTGAAGACAGGCTCAGGAAGGAGGAGCAATGGCCACGGTCCCACGGCTGGTGACTGGTAGGTCAGCTCAAAGCCTGGGCCTCTGGGCTCCAAAGTCCAGATTCCTATCTTTTTCTCTTCCTTGGAACTAGTCTCCTGCCCTTTGGGGCTTCACAGAATAAATCCATTTGGAGTTGTGAGGCTCCACCTTCCCCCAGCCTTCCAGCCTCTGCCCCTGGCTCACCTTCCTTTCTTCCGATTCACCCTCGGGGCAGGGGAGGGCGCGACGCCTCCCACACAGAACGTGGCTTCTAGAAACACATACCGTATCCCTTTCTTGATCCTCTCCGCCCCCCCCCCCCCCTTCCTCGTCTTTGGGACAGGCCCCCACGTTTCATTTTCCAGAATTTCTGCCAGGCAAGGCCGCTTGCCAATCCCAAGTGGAGGGTGTTTAATAACCGTCCCCCTCTCCCCCGCCTTGACCCACCCGCCTGGTACTGGCGCCCTGCAACAACCCAGCACTGCTCAGACTTGCCCCACGGGCCTGTAAACAGCAACTGCACCCGGGTGATGGGGTGGGGCCTCCGCCTCCCCGGCCGCATCCACCTCCGGCAGTGGCAGGGGGAGACAGGGGGGACCTCACAGCTCCAGGATCCCTCCCTCTCTTCCTGCCTCCACTCGCTCAGCTCCCAAGCACTGCCTTTGAAGGGTGTTCGATGACCCTGTGAGCAGGGCCCAGAGCTTCCCCCGGCTGAGAGACCCTCCCGAAGCAGCCAAGCCCCTGCGCACCGCAAGGCCTTGGAAAGCGGTCCTGAGGAGCCCCTCCTCACGGAAGAGGCCGCCCACCCCACGCCCCACCCTCCGCAGAGCGCAGGAGCAGTGGTGCCTCTCCTTAACCTCTCTGAGCTTTAGCTTCTCATCCGTTATGCTATGCGGCCTTAGAATGTTCCTGGGAGTTCCCGTTGTGGCACAGCAAAAACAAACCCGACAAGTATCCATGAGGCTTCAGGTTCAATCCCTTGCCTCTCTCAGTGGGTTAAAGATCCAGCATTACTGTAAGCAGTGGTGTAGGCTGCAGACCTGGCTTGGATCCCACGTTGCTGTGGCTGTGGTGTAGGCCGGCAACTGTAGCTCCGATTCGACCCCTAGCCTGGAACTTCCACATGCTGCGGGTACGCCCTAAAAAGCAAAAAAAAAAAAAAAAAAAAAAAAAGTTTCCTACTTCAGTCAAGTTGTCATAAGGGTTAAACAAGCTAATACAGGCAACTTATCTGTAGCAGAGCTGGCACACAGCCCTCAGTAAATACCATCCTTTATTAAAAATTGTGCAATAGGAGTTCCCATTATGGCTCAATGGGTTAAGTACCCAGCTAGTATCCATGAGGACGCAGGTTCAATCCCTGGCCTTGCCCAGTGGGCTAAGGATCCGGTGTTGCCATGAGCTGTGGTGTAGGTTGCAGACACAGTTCAGATCTGGCATTGCTGTAGTTGTGGGGTAGGCCAACGGCTACAGCTCTAATTAGACCCCTAGCCTGGGAACTTCCATATGCTGCGGGTGTGACCCTAACAAGAAAAAAAAGAAAATTGTGCAATATGAGTCCTCTTAAGGCACAGCAGGCTAAGGATCTAGCATTGTCACTGAAGCAGCTCAGGTCACTGCTGTGGTGCAGGTTCGATCCCTGGCCCAGGAACTTCCACGTGCCTCAGGCACGGCCAAAAAAAATTGTGCAATAAATGTTAGCTCCACCCCACATTTCTGCATGCCTCAGTTCCCTCCTCGATAAAAGCAATGCCTGCTGGCCTTGGGCATAAGGGCTCTTGTGAGGCTTGAGAGGATCGCGGGTTTAAACGCTATAAAGTCCTATTAAAAAAAAAGTTGGAGTTCCCGTCATGGCTCAGTGGTTAACGAATCCGACTAGGAGCCATGAGGTTGCGGGATCGATCCCTGGCCTTGCTCAGTGGGTTAAGGATCCAGCGTTGCCGTGAGCTGTGGTGTGGGTCACAGACGTGGCTTGGATCTGGCGTTGCTGTGGCTCTGGCGGAAGCTGGTGGCTACAGCTCCGATTCGACCCCTAGCCTGGGAACCTCCATATGCTGCAGGTGCGGCCCCTCCTCAAAAAAAAAAAAAAAAGAGTTGTGCTTCCCAGCCTTGCAGATGAATCCACCCCATTCCAGGACGTCTTCTCTCTCAGAGCCCAGAAAAATTGTGTGAAACCTCCTCCCCTGGCCCTCAGCAGAGCATATTAGCCATCCAGCCAACACTGCTCCCCAAAGGTAGGCAGGCAGGAGATGCTCCTTGTACCCCACCACGGACCAGGCTCCAGGCTCCATTCATTGGCGTGTTTCACCCTCATCGCAATCTTGGGGGATTGGTTTTAGACCCCCACTTTGCAGGTGAGGAAACTCAGGCGGTTTGGAAAGTTACCTGATGCTTCTTGGCGGGAAAGTGGCAAAGCCAAGACTCACACCCAGGTTTGTCGACAAAGCCAGGCCTGTTCCTCCTTTCCCGGGAACAGCATCCTCGGGTCAGTCCACCAGCCCCCCTCATCTGATGCAATCCTCCACCCCCACCCGGCCCAAGCAGGCTCAGACAGAGGCAGGAACCCTGAGTGGGGCCAAAAGGTCCTACCCGAGGGCGGGCTAGGGCAAGCAGGGACTCCACAGTCATGCTGGGTGGGGGGCTGGGGCTGGTGCCAGAGCCCAAGGCGGTGGGAGGCTGGCAGGCAGGAGCTGAGGGTGCAGTTTCCCGCCAACTCTACCCCAGTTTCCATGCTGGGAAGCCAGAGGCAGGACTTACAGCTCCAGAAGGGAGCTCCGCGATAACCCCCATCTGTCCCCTCTTTTGCTAGAACAGCACCGAGGACACCCCCCTCCCCCAAGTCAGGAGGTGAGGTGCCCCTCCTCCCACTGGGAGAACCCCAGGGTGCCCATCCAGGGAGGAATGACGCCTCAGAACAAGAGTCCTAGGAGCCCCCACTGCGGGAATGGAAAGAGCAGCAGAGTGAGCCAGCAGCCCAGTAACCATCACTGTGCGCCGGCTAAGAGCACAGCCCCGGGAAGGCCCTCAGGGAGTTCTCCATCCAAAGTCAACTCTAAACCGCACTCCTCAGCCTCCCAAGTGCCCCCAAGTCCCCCGGAGAATCGCGCTAAAATGCAGATTCTGATTCTCAGCAGGCCTGGGGCGGAGCCAGAGATTCTGCGCAAGAGCCCAGCTCCTGGTGACGTGGCGCTGCTGGACCGGGGACCACAGTGGTGCGGCCCAATGCACTTGGGAATCACCTGGGGAGCTAAACTAACGCCCCCAACCCTGGGCCTGCCCTGGGGGCTTCTGGTCTCGTTGACACGTGTGGAGCCTGGATGTTAGGGACGTTTAAAACCTCGGATGATTCTAGCGTGCACCCAGGCTTGCGAAGCCCTGCCTCCATTGCAGGTACATAAAAAGAGCCTTCCCACGCCTGAGTAACAGAGGCATCCAAAGATACGGCTGTGCCACTGCAGTAAATGGTCGCTGCAGCCTGGAGAGTGGAGCAAACAGGAAGGAGAGGATCTCTCAGTTTTTGCTTTTGTTCGATTGGTTGGGTGGTTGTCTTTTTAGGGCCAAACTCACGGCATATGGAGGGTCCCAGGCTAGGGGTCACATCGGAGCTGCAGCGGCTGGCCTATGCCACAGCCACAGCAATGCAGGATCCGAGCTGAGTCTGCAGCCTACACCACAGCTCACAGCAACACCAGATCCTTAACCCACTGCCAAGCGAGGCCAGAGGTCAAACTCACATCATCCTGGATACTAGTCGAGTTCATTCCCCCTGAGCCACATGGGAACTCCAGGATCTCTCAGTTGTAAAGGGCTTACGCAAGGCCAGGCACAGTGGGGTGCCACCTATGCTCGTCTCAGTCCATCCTTACTGTAACGCCAAGAGGTTGGGTAGAGTCACCCCATTCTGCAGGTCTGGAAACTGAGGCTCTAGGTGGTGAAGTCATTTGGCCAGGCTCTCTGAGAGAGAAAGTGGCAGAGCCAGATCTGAAGCCCTGGTCAGTCTGATCCCGAGGCCTGTGTTCATTCCACGGCATCTCCCCACCCAAGGGAAGATGTCCCCAGGAGGGTGACTTTGGAACTGGGCCCTGAAGGTGGAGCTGGATGCTCCTCCCGATTCCAACAAGCTTCCCCTCTCTGAGCCTGCGTTTCCTCACCTGCACTTGGAAGGGGGGACCAGACGGCCTTGAGGACCCCGCCAGCCTTCCTGTCCTGTGAGCCCAGGCTTCCGGGTTTCACCTGGTTTTCTATTATGCTTCTCTCCCCAAAGATATAAAGTACATCGAGGTGACCTCCGCCAGATCAAGGTGCCACGATGGCCCCCAGAGCTGCTCCAGCCCGTCTGTCACCCCGCCCTTCGGCTCCCCCCGCAGTGGCGGCCTCCTCCTTTCCCGGGACATCCCCTGGGAGACCCGAAGCAGCAGCGAGAGCCTTATCTTCTCCGGGAGCCAGGGTAGGGGCCACCAGCGCCCCTCTCCCCCCGCCGGGGCGCCCTCCTCTCTTCCTCCCTCGTCTCCCAGCATCTCCATCCCTTCTATGCGGCACAAGGCCTCAGGCCCCCCTGGCTCGGGCTCCCCACTGGTGGCTTCCCCAGGCCTGGAGAAGGGGGTTGGGGGCCCGGCCCCACAGCTGGGCGGCAGAGTCTCTGTGCTGTCATCCAGCCCGGCGTCGGATGTCAGCTGCGTGTTTGGAAGGTAGGTCACTCCCGCCACAGCTTCTGACATTGCCTCTACCACACACACACACACACACACACACATCCTGAATCAAAGAAAGGCACCCTGCTGTTTCTGAGCAAAATCTGGCATGTGCCAAAAATAAAAGCAAATGTTCTCTTTTATGCCATGGCAGCCATTTGGATCTCAAGCTTTCCTCAGTCATTTAGAATATGATTCAATATACAAAAACCTTGACCTGTACCTGCCTCTTAGGAAAAGAACCACTGCCTCCATGAGGCTCACCTATGTCCTTTCTCGCCCTCACAGCCCATCGCAAGGAAGGACTGGGTTTTTTGCTTGTTTTATTTTGTTTTGCTTTGTTCTTTTGCCTGAGCCTACAGCATGCAGAATTTCCCAGGCCAGGGATGGAACCCACACCACTGCAGCCACCCAGGCTACAGCAGTGTCAATGCCAGATCCTTAGCCCACTGAGCCACACAGGAACTCCAAGGAAGGGTGTTTTTTCTTTTTTTTTTTAAACCTCAAAACGCAGGGCTGTAAATAGAATCGGGGGTCTGGGATGAATTACGTAGGAAAGAGAAGCCTCCTTGGTCTTTGTTGCTGGCCAGACCTAGCAGAAGGGAGGCCATCCTGCCTGGGCATTATTTTCAATCACCTCGGTCCAGTTCTCTGCAGGCCACAGAGCCGGGCTGCACACACACTCATCCTGCCCAGGAAGAGCAAACCCCAGGACCTCTGTCCCCCACACCAACTCCAAAGCCACTGTGCCAAGGCAGCCTCTGGCAAGGAGACTCAGATTCCACAGCCATGCCTGCTGGCATGAGCCTCTGAGCTCAGGGAGAGGTCTGGCTGGATGCAGAGCTGGCCTCTTTCTCTTCCTCCAGCTGGGGTATTCCCTCTGCATCAGCCGTGGACATGGTCCAGCCCAGGTCCTGCCTGTATGCTGGACTCTTGGGAGGAATGGGGGTGGGGGGGGTGGGGACTGGTGTGACAACTCAGTCGGACCTGCCTGGCTGGGACGGCAGAGGGAATAGAGTCCAGCCTCAGCCCACATGACCTGCAGGGGGGCCAGCCTATTGGCTGCTTTAATTGACCACAGACCCTACAGTGCAGGTATATCCGGTATCTCTCAGCATCTCTTGGGGCTCAGGTGGGCATGCCTTTTGCTCAGCACTATGGGAGGATGGGGGGTGGGGTGGAACCTGCAGTTCTCGGACCAAAGCCACGGGCACCTAGATCACTAAATTCTAGAGCCTAGCTCTGGCCTCTGAGTATTCGCCCCCTCCCTCTGACACTCTTCCTGTCTGCGGCTCTCTCCCTGCAGCAGCCAGTCCCTCCTCCACTCCAGCCTCTCCAGCCACCAGTCATCTTCTAGATCCTTGGAAAGCCCAGCCAGCTCTTCTTCCAGCCTCCACAGCTTTGGCCCAGTGTCCTCGCATACGAGATCCAGTGACCTCCAGGTCCCCAGCAACCCCACCCCAAGCATGGGCCAGCCCAGAGCACCCCACGCCCCATCACTGGCCAAGGAACATGCCAGCAGCTGCCCCCCCTCCATCGTCAACTCCATGGTGGACATACCCATCGTGCTGATCAACGGCCAGCCAGAACCAGGATCTCCCCCATGCCAGAGGACCCGAGGACACCAGGACTTTGTCCGACCTGAGGTTGCTTCTTCCAGCAACCCCTGTCCAGCCACCAGGAGCCACAGCCAGACCCTGCCAGATGCCCCTCTCACCACATCCCCAGAGGGTAAGTTGTAAACCAGTCAATACTTCATGTGTTGTAAGGTTTGGCTGATGGGAAACAGACAGCACCAGTGAGTTTCTGCAACAGCAAGTCAACACATTGATGAACTACCTACTGTGTGCCAAGCACTATGCCAGGTAGTAAGGACACAGTCTAGAAAGAGAGACAAAAACCAAAGCATCACAGAGTTCCCACTGTGGTGCAGTGGGTTAAGAACCCAACGGCAGCAGCTTGGGTCCCTATAGAGGGGCAGGTTTGATTCCCAGCCACACGCAGTGAGTTAAAGGATCGGGCATTGCCGCAGCTGTGGCTCAGGTCCAGTCCTTGGCTTGGGAACTTCCATATGCAGCAGGTGTGGCCCTTTAAAAAAAAAAAAACCCAAGAGAGTTCCCTAATGGCCCAGTGGAAACGAATCTGACTAGTATCCATGAACATGCAGGTTCGATGATCCCTGGCCTCGCTCAGTGGGTTAGGGATCCGGTGTTTCCACGAGCTGTGGTGTAGGTCACAGACGTGGCTCGGATCCCACGTTGCTGTGGCTGTGGCGTAGGCCGGCAGCTGCAGCTCGATTCAGCCCCTAGGCTGGGAACTTCCATATGCCGCAGGTGCGACCCTCAAAAAAGCAAAACAAAAACAAGAACAAAAAACCTCCAAACCCAAAGCATTGCTATAGAGTAGGATCTGCACAGAGATCAAGAGATGGTCTAAATCTTAGGGAGCCACTGAGGAAGGAGTGAGCCTTTGCATCTGGAGAATTGGGAAGGCTCCTCAGAGGAAGGGAACATCCCAGCCGGGTCTGGAAAATGGATCAAACGCCCACAGCACAAGCAGGCAAGGAAGGGCATTTCCAGCAAAGGGAGCAGCCCGTTCCGCAGTCATGAAGGTGCAGAGGCACATGGCATGTCCACGAAATGACTGGGAGTTTGGGTGCCGGCTAAGATCCTTGAGAGTAGTTGGGGGCCAGATTGCGAAAGGCCTTGAACGCCAAGCTAAAGAGGGGATCCTACCCTTTAGGCGACAGGGGACCATCAGAGACTCTCAAACAGAAGAGCAGTGGGGTCAGAGGTGCACTTTCAACCGTCCTCTGGCAGCCGCATGGCAGATGAATTGCAGGGCCTGGCCTGGCACGGAGAAGAGTTTGTGTTCGGTTCTGCTTGGGTTGGTTTTCATCACGAAATGGTCCAGACAAGTTGTAACGGGGACCCAAACCAGGGTGGGAGAGAGGGTGGAGGAGAGAGGCCGGAGCCAGGAGACCCTCGGGACATGGAAGCAGCAGGCTGGATGACTAACCCAAGCGGAGAAGGAGAGTCAGCGTAGCTCTGACGTTGGTGAATGACGAACACAGACAAGGGAAGGGCCGGCAACGGAGACAAAGCATTCCAGTTCCGACAGCTCAAAACCGCAAAAGAGCAAACACCCTCCATCCCGGGCGTCTGTGACTACAGGCGTCCAGAAAGAACAAAGCCAGCCAGAACCCAAAGCAGTAAACACCGAGGCTGAGCCTTAGCACCCCCAGGGGGCCTCTCTCCCAGGAGCAGAGCCCCCCACCCCCGGCTGAGCCCAATGCAAGCCAAAGACACTGCGGTGACAAGGACGCCTTTGAAGCTGCTCTGATCATTTCCCTGGGACAAATCGTTTGCAGATTTCAGTACATTTTTTTAGGAGTTGCTCTCAACTGGCCACAGCACACCTTTTCAAGAGGCCAGAAACTGAGAAGCACTGCCCAGCTGCCTTAGGGACCCAGGAAACGGGCCTTTGAGCATCACCAAGAGCACCTTTACCTGGTCTGGTGATCGCCCCATCCTGGGGATGCCCCAGATGAGCACTCCTCATCCCCTGGGATCTTCTCAAATTCTGCAAAATAGTCTCAATACAAAATCCATGTCCATTTCTGAGGCTATTAGAGCTATAAAGACCCTCAGGGGCTTTGTCGTGGCTGTTGTTCACTCTGGGCTTTGTCCCCCTCTGGGCTTCAGGAGCCAGACAGTTGTCCCAATTCAGAATCAAGAATCCTGTCTCCTGGAGCTCCCGCTCGAGTGCAATGGGCAGTGTCTCTGGAGCCCTGGGACGCAGGTTCGATCCCAGGAGCCAGGCAGAGTGGGTGAAGGATCCGGCATTGCCACAGCTGCGGTGCTGATCACAGCTGTGACTCGGATCTGATCCCTGGCCCAGGAGCGTCCTATGCTCAGGGCGGCCAAAAAAAAAAAAAAAAGGAGAAAAGAATCCCATCTCCTGGGCTCTTCTGCCCAGATCTGCTGTTTTCCTTTCTTTCTCCCTTTCCTTCATTTTCTTTTGCAAACTGAATGTACATCCCCCACAAGGAACTCCTGGGATTATTGAAGGGGGGAGGAAGAGTGAAATCAAACAAACGGTGCGTCTCAGAATCCCCCATTTATTCCTCATTCCAGTCTCTACCGTGCAATATTCACTTTGAGAAACTGTTTCTCATTAAACCAAGATTGCATCTATTTATTTGTGATCCATTACCAAGGATACAAGGGGAGACTGTAAAATCCTAGATGCACCAAGCTCTGGGCTTCTTCCCATGGATTTTTCCTCTTTAGGCAGTTGACAATACCGTGGAGTCGGGGGAGCGGAGGGTAGGTTGAATGGGACCGCTGGCCAGGGGACGGGGAGGGTCTCTCGGGTCCCCTCTATCCAGCCAACAGGGGTCCCCCTCCCCTGTCTGCCTCCAGGACCCACCAGGGACATGCAGCCCAGCATGAAGTTTGTGATGGACACATCTAAGTACTGGTTCAAGCCAAGCATCACCAGAGAGCAAGGTAAAAGGGCAGCACTGTGTTTCAGGGAATGAACGAGGGACCCAGGAATCGGGCCTGCGTCTGGCACCCACATCAGGCAGATGGGGCCCTGGGGCCCTGCAGGGGAGAGAACAGCAAGTGGTAGGTCCAGGGCAGGGGGGATGTCCTGTGGACCCCATGACCTGCAGGAATAATGGCTGCAGCAGGACTGGTAGAGATTAGACAAGAGAAAGGACTTCCCAGGAACAAGAGGGGATTCTGTAAAGAGTGACTCTGCTCCATGAAGACCCAGGGGGGCTGAGGCCCGGAGGGTGGCTGGATGGGGTGGTGATACTCTCTGACCCAAGGATCGTTCCAGCCATTGAGCTGCTGAAGAAGGAGGAACCAGGGGCTTTCATCGTGAGGGACAGCTCTTCATACCGAGGCTCCTTCGGCCTTGCTCTCAAGGTGCAGGAGGCCCCCGTGCCTGCGCAGAACCGACCAGGTAGGCGCCTGTCTCTGTCCTCGCCCAAGGCTTCTCGGAGGCAACAGGGTGGGTGGGGGGGTTCCAGTCCCGGTTCTGGCCCCAGCTTGTAGGGCGACCTTGGGCCAGTCCCATAAAGATTCCTGGGAGGAGGGCCCACCTCGGCGCCCTCCCAGCTGCCCCCGCCTCGGCCTCCCCCCAGGCCCTGAGGCTCCGTGAGAAGCCCCTTTTACAGCAAGCCTGAGCTGCCTCTGCCTCCCTGAGGCCCCAGGTTCCCTGCCCTGACTCATGGTGGGAAGAGGAGGCAGGTCTCAGCCCCCCTCTCTTCGGGGGGCGCCCACCTCTGTCCAGACTGGCTTTATCACGAAGGAAGCTAATGCAGGAAGAACATGCGTTCTAGCTTAGCCCCTGTGGTCCTGCACACACAACAACCTGGTGGAGCCTCCGCTTTGCCCCAGGCACTGGGCAGACCTCCTGGGGAAAGAGAGGGAAAGAGATCACGAGATTTCAAGGTACCTGGGTCACAGCCCCTCACGGCCCCAGGACTATAGCTGTCATACAACAAAGGGAGAAGGTAGCTCTGAGAGGGAGTTAATGACACCCCCAGAGCAAGCAGGTGATAGAACAAGAGGATACAAACTCCAAGTCCACACTCTCTACACCACACCTCTCTGTTTAAACAAGAAAGTGACCTCTGGGCCGTGTCGGTGATCGAGGAAGCCTTGCCGAGGAAGCAGGAAGCCGTGCGCTGATGGAGAAGAGGCAGGGGGCGTGGTCCCCCGTCCCAGGGCCAGCCTGGCGCCAGCAGGGACCATCTGGTGGAGAATAATAGCACCTGGGAGTGGGTGGGGAGGGGGAGAAGGAAACCAGGTCAAAGAGTTATGATTTGATCCAAAGAGCATCGGGAAGCAGCCCTGACCGCTGTTGGAACCAAGAGAAAGGTCTCCCAGAAGAAGAAGAACTGGACAGAGGTGCCTTAGAGCCAAGGTGCTGGTACCTCCTTCATAGGAGGACTCGGTGGGATTCCTCCCTGCAGTCCCACCCGGAGGCAGGGGGATGGATGAGGTGACCTCTGGGTGGGCCCAGAGGAGGCTGGGCAGGAAATGAGCAGCTGACGCTGGGCCTTTAACTCCGATCCACATGCGTTCCCCATCCAGGCGAGGACGGCAGCGACCTCATTCGCCACTTCCTCATTGAGTCTTCTGCCAAAGGGGTGCATCTCAAAGGAGCAGACGAAGAGCCCTACTTCGGTGAGTCTCCTCAGCCTGGGGCAGGTCCTGGGGGTCCCCCTACCCTTCCCTCCGGGCTGAGGGGTGGCCTGGGGCAGGTGTCCTGACGCAAGGCTCTGGTTTCCGTGCAGGGAGCCTCTCTGCCTTCGTGTGCCAGCACTCCATCATGGCCCTGGCCCTGCCCTGCAAACTCGTCATCCCACAGAAAGGTAGGCCGGGGCCCCAGACGTATTTGTTCTCGGCAGAAAGGGTCCCAGTGGTCACGCCTCGCCTTTCCTTGGGGATTATTTGAGGGTCAGAGTTAAAATTTCATGCTCTGGGCGTTCCTGTTTGTGGCTCAGCAGAAACAAATCTGACTAGCATCCGTGAGGATACAGGTTCGATCCCTGGCCTTGCTCAGTGGGTTAAGGATCCGGCATTGCCGTGAGCTGTGGTATAGGTCACAGACGCGGCTCAGATTTGGCATTGCTGTGGCTGTGGTGTAGACCAATGGCTACAGCTCCAATTTGACCTTTAGCCTGGGAACCTCCATGTGCCACGGGTGCAGCCTTAAAAAGACAAAAAAAAAAAAAAAAAAGCTCATGCTCTGGGATCCATTAACATCGCCACTTCCTAGCCGTGAGAATTGGAGCAGGTCAACTTCGCCAAGCCTCCATTTCTTTCTTTCTTTTTTTCTTTTTCCTTTTTACAGCCGCACCTGCAGCATATGGAAGTTCCCAGGTTAGGGGTCAAACTGGAGATGCAGCTGCGGCCTGTGCCACAGCCACAGCAACACTGGATCCGAGCCATGTCTGTGACCTACACCGCAGTGTGCAGCAATGCCAGATCCTTAACCCACCGAGTGAGGCCAGGGATCGAACCCGCATCCTCACAGAAACTATGGGAGGTTCCTTAACCCACTGAGCCACCATGGGAACGCCGAGCCTCCATTTTTCCTCATCTATAAAACAGGCACAGCCATCATCCTACCTCCATGTAGGATTGTGTGTGGATTAAATGAGAGCGCTCAGGCGAGGCTCTTGGCACAACGCCTGACGCAGAGCAGATGTGTGATAAATAGTAGCCTTTCTTGAGAGGTTGGAAGAGGCATAAAGCTGCCAGAATGGTGAGGTTTATTTTTATTTTTATTATTTTTATTTTTTGTCTTTTTTAGGGCTGCCCCTGCGGCATATGGAGGTTCCCAGGCTAAGGGTCAAATCAGAGCTGTAGCTGCCCACCTACGCCACAGCCACAGCAATGCCAGATCCGAGCCACGTCTGCAACCTATACCACAGCTTACAGCAACACCGGATCCTTAACCCACTGAGCAGGGCCAGGGATCGAACCTGCGTCCTCATGGATACTAGTCAGGTTCGTTTCCGCTGAGCCATGACAGAAAGTCTGCGGTAAGGTTTAGTTTTTACTTCCTGGTCCAACATTTACTGGGCGCCCCATCACTCATAAACACCTCGTGCCAACCCTGTGAAGCAGGCATTGCTGTTTCACAAAAAAGAAAAGGAAGGAGTTCCCTGGTGGCTCAGCAGGTTAAGGATCTGGTGTTGTCACTGCTGTGGCTCAGGTCGCTGCTGTGGCGCAAGTTCAATCCCTGCCCCAGAACTTCTGCATGCCATGGGCACAGCCTGAAAAAGAAAAAAGAAAGAAAAGGAAGATTCAAGGTGTTAAGTAACTTGCCCAAGGGCGAAGAGTCAGACCTCCAACCCAGATCAGGAAGCCCCGTCCACAGCTTAGAACCCAGCCACACCCCTAGACGGAGTGTCTCATCTCAGGGTGTGCAGGAGAGCAGCAAAGGGGGTTCTGGGACAGGAGTCAAGGCCAGGGAGCCCCCTGTTGTGGGGATGGCTAGAGCCTCCCTGCTGTCTGCACAAAAAAGGCCTGGGTTTGGAGTGGGGCCCGAGGGAAACCAGGAGGTCAGGGGCCTCTGGGCATGAGGTCAGGGGCCTCTGGGCACAAGGTCACTGCCACAGACCTGGGGCTGGAGGCAGGGGAGGGGCAGGGGGAATCCAAAGGCTTGCCAGCCAGGCGGGGGGCCTCCGGGGGGGCCCCCAAAGCGGCTCCGTTTGCCCAGTTACAGGAATCACACCTGGTTTCTTAGCCGAGTCACTTCCTGAAGGTGGAGGGGCAGAGGCGGGAGATGTTCAAAGGGCTAAATGAGACCAGTTCCTAGCAGAGTGTTCCACTGACTGCACCCCACCCCTGGGGGCCTGTTCTTTGCTTTGGCTCAGAATTGGGAGGTGGAGACGGAGCCTCAGACCCCTCTGCGGACGGCCGGGCTTCCTGCCTGAAGAAATCTGCGGGTGAGTGGCGGGGTCGGGGGGGGCCCTCCAGGCTTGGCTGTGCTCCCCGCCCCCACCGAGGGCACCTCCCAGCCCCGGGCACACACGCACGCACGCGCAGGCCCACACGTGTTTCCCGTTGCAGCTTGATTTCTTCATCTTTAACAAGGTGTCACATTCCTCCCCCTCCCTGTACACCCGGGACCAGAGGCTGCGGGCGGCGAGCCAGGGGGAAGAGGGGCGGGGAGGAGGGGCGCGCCGAGGCTCACACCCCATCCTGCACACAACGGGCACCCACAGACCGGTGTGGCCCCAGGGGGTCTCTGGGGGTCTGAGGGACCTGCCCTGGGGGTGGGATCCTCTGTGGAGGGTCAGGCCCCAGTCCTGGGGGATGCTGGCTTGCTTGACACCCAGAAGCCCCGCACAGGTCAGCACTGTCGGAGTGACAGCTCCCACTCTGTGCCTGGAGCCCTGTGGGCCCCTTGCCCATTCCTGCCTCCTCTCCCTACTCTCAGCAAAGAGCCAGGGCCCCCGGGATGGAGGCAGCACCAGTCCCGGGACAGAAGGAAGATTTGTTTCCCCCCCCCCCACCCCCGAGATCCCTTTGCACAGGGCAGCATCCTGTCCCTGGCCCCCTGCTGGAGGGCCAGGGCCCAGAGCTGTGCAAACGTCAGAGGATCCCAAAGTCCTCTGGGGTTGGCCCCAAATTTCAGTCACCCACACATTCCCTGCCCACCTGCCTGATGGCTCAAAGAGGAGCCCTGCTAGATCCCCACAAAGGGAAGGCACCCCTGCCCCTGGCTCTGGGCAGAGGAGGGACCAGGGCCTGGGTGACCTCCAGAGCACCCGGTGGACTCTGGCAGGGCCCCAGCGCAGTGTCTGCAACCCCCAGGCTGCCACGCCCTGTACCTGAGCTCGGTGAGCGTGGAGACCCTGAGCGGAGCTCTGGCCGTGCAGAAGGCCATCACGACCGCCTTGGAGACAGACGTCCTCCCCACACCCACCGTGGTCCACTTCAAAGTCACCGAGCAGGGCATCACCCTGACCGACGTCCAGAGGAAGTGAGGGACTTTCCTCGCCCTGGGGCTGCAGGGCTGGGCGGGGTACGCGGGAGGGCACGGCTGCGGATCTGTGATGGTGGTGGAATTCAGGCTCCTGGACCCAGCAGGGTCAGTGACATGCTGGAGTGACTGCGGGCAATTCTCTGCCTTCTCCGGGCCTCGGTCCAAGGACCTCCTGCCCAAGTCCTCCATCAAGGACTGGTGGATTTGGAATTAACCAATATTCATCAGGCCCTGATTAAATCTGCACCCGCTGATGGAACATCTTCTGTAGGCCAGGCTCCGGCTGATCAATGGGATGCTCCTTCCCGGGCTCAGGGATTCAATCCAGCAGGATCCTGGTCCTGGGCTGGAGGAATAAGAGACCACCAGATGGGAGTTCCCACGGTGACTCAGTGGGTGAAGAACCCAACCGGTGTCCATGAGGATGCAGCTCGATCCTTGGCCTCACTCAGTGGGTTAAGGATCCAGCGCTGCTGTGAGCTGTGGTGTAGATGGCAGACGTGGCTCTGGTCGCGGCTCGGATCCCCCGTTGCTGTGACTGTGGCATAGGGCAGCACTGCAGCTCCGATTCAGCCCCTAGCCTGGGAACTTCCATATGCCGTGCGTGGGTGCGACCATAAAAAGAAAAATAAAAGAATCTACCAGACTTAATTCCTCTCCTCAAGTAGTTAAATGACCTAGTAGGGGGTGGGGGTGGGGCAGGGTGGTAGAAAATCTCCATACGCGCGCGACACAAGGCAGATGCATTTGATGAAAGGAGAGAGGTACAAACCTGGGCCGCAGGCAGGCTGTCAGGGGTGGAGCCGGGAGCCTTCCAGGCGGACAGAGAGCTGGAGATGATGGAGGGAGGGCAGGACTCTGGGACAGGCTTTCACCAGCTCCCTTTCTCCTCCCGCCCCCACCTCCTCCCAGGCTATTTTTCCGGCGCCACTATCCCCTCGCCACCCTCCGCTTCTGTGGCATGGACCCCGAGCATCGGAAGTAAGTTCAAGGCTGAGCCAAACTAAGAAGGCCATCCAGGGCCCAGCTGCCCACTGACTCTGGGACTGGGATCCCAGACAGAGCCTCTGAGCCTCCAAGGGTCAAGGGCAACAGAACAAGGGGAGGGGGGCCCGGGGCGGGTGGGGAAGCAGCTGGCCCTTATCCCCGAGGCTCAGCCAGAGTCCGGTGGATGTAGCGGGGAATTGGTTCTCATGACTTCCGTGCTCCTTTCCCACAGGTGGCAAAAGTACTGCAAGCCCTCCTGGTAAGACTTTCTCGTCCACTCCATCAGCTGCCGTGAGAGCAAGGCCCAGACCCAACATGGGGAGGGAGTTAGGGCAGGAGGGAAGCCTTCGCCCTGACCTTAGGAGCCCATGGGTTTGACCGGGGACGGTACAGGCCCCGGCCCTCCCAGAGCCTCCCGTTTCATGGGGCAGACAGGAGCCTGGACGCTCTCAGTCTTACGTAGGAGGCACAGGCTTCAGTCTGCAGGGTTGCCTCGGTCCAGTAGTCAAGACACATCTTTGCCCTCAGGAAGCCTCCACTCTGATGGGGAATACATGGGTCCTATCCTCAGGGGCTCCCTTTCCAAAGAAGGGAAACCTTGATCTTTTTTTTTTTTTTTTTTTTTTGCTTGAGGCATATGGAGGTTCCCAGGCTAAGGGTCTAATTGGAACCACAGATGCTGGCCTGCACCACAGCCGCAGCAATGCCAGATCCGAGCTGCATCTTCGACCTACACCACCGCTCATGGCAACACTGGATCCCCAGCCCACTGAGTGAGGCCAGGGATCGAACCCGCAACCTCATGGTTCCTAGTGGGCTTCATTTCCGCTGTGCCATGACGGGAACTCCAGGAAACTTTGATCTTAACCTCAGGGATCTCCCAGTCTGATGAGGGAGGCACCTTCTCCCCCAGGGGAGCTTCCGTGATGATGGAGCACTCAGCTGGGGAGGGGGCTGGGGGAATGCTGGGTTCTCCTGCAGACTGAGTTCCCTGTTCCCAGCCTGGTACCTGCCTGGGTCCCACCCCTCACTCACTCAGGCTCTCTTCTCCCACCAGGATCTTTGGCTTTGTGGCCAAGAGCCAGACGGAGTCACAGGAGAATGTGTGCCACCTCTTTGCAGAGTATGACCCGGTCCAGCCAGCCTCGCAGGTCATCAGCCTGGTGGGTGCTCTGCTGCAGGACCCAGAAAAGATGTAGGGGAGGGAGCATCATCTGCACCTTCGCAGACATCCCAAGGGGCTTGCTCAGCATCCCCCCGCCCGCCCCCCCGAACAAGGAGCCTGTCTCCATACAAATGGACCAATGCACTGCACTGCAGGAGAACTGTACCAAGTTGAAACCCTTGAACTCACTATGACCTTTGGCAGTGACCTTCATCCAAACCCCCCTGAGCCTCGGTTAACTCACCCTTAAAGAAGGCCAACAGATAGAAACAGTTGTTCTTCTTAGATGTCAGTGGTCAGCTTAACAAGCTCCCTAGGACTCTGAACCACATCCACGTCTGAGGACTCCCCCACAAAAACAACCTCTGAAGACCCTGCCTCCCTCCACCTGGACGCTACACACACAGCAGCCTGAGCTGGAGACCTGTGACCCTCGTTTTATGGCAGATAGCAGGTGCTGGGTTGGGAGCCACAGGCCCTGGTCCCAGGCTGGCCTGAGAGCAGGTGGTTGGCAAGGATTGAAGACCAAAGGAGGAATGGACTGACTCTCTTTCCCTCCATCTCTGTTCGTTTCCCCATTTCTCTGATGGCTTCTTGAGCTGCTATTATCAGAACAAAGCTAGATCCGCCTGCCCTGGATTCGTCAGGCTGGGAAGCTTAGCAAGTGGGAACTTGCCCCCATGGTCAGAGATGACCCAGCTGCCTTCATGAGTTTGATATCTCATCTCCTCTATTGCAAGTGAATATCAGCCCCATCTCTTCTTTTTTTATTTTTTTTAGCTCCATCTCTTCTTGCAATTTCTCATAAGCGTGTGTCCCTTGAAGACACACACCCACACACACACACACACCCCCACACCCACCCATGGTGCTGTGGTGGCAACTGGCCTCATAGCCACACGAGGGCAGCAGAGAGTCAGGAATGCAAAAACAGGCAGCCACCCCAAGAGGCTTAGAGAGGTTGGGTGGTCTCACCAGCCCCACCCCGACCCCATCAAGACCCCCAAGAAGCTGGAATTGTTTGTCTAGCATGTCTGGGGTCCTGAGGAAACCGCACTAGGAGGGTAGAAGAGGAGACTCGGTGAAGGAGCCCATTTTCGCTCCGTGAGGGACAAGGGCTTGCCCCCGCCCAGCTGGGGCCCCTGCCAGAGAATCATTATCTTTGGCCAAAGCTGGGCCTGACGGGTTATTATTTCAACCCAGAAAACCAAACCGGACTGAAGCGGCCCTGGGCTGGCGGGACTGGCTGAGACAAGCCCACCCAGCCCGCGGTCAGGCACTGCCCCACCCCGGAGACCACAGAATGTCAGAGAAGGTTCTCAAGGTCGCAGTGCCCAAATGCTCAAGGTCACAGGCTGGGGCCTGGCAGAGAGCCTCCTCCCACCTCCACCCCACCCCACCCCACCCCAATATACCCATGGGTGCCTCGCAGCTCCTGTCATGGAAAATAAAGTATCTGGCTTTTTTTTTTTTTGTCTTTTTGCCTTTTCTAGGGCTGCTCCCGCAGCATATGGGGGTTCCCAGGCTAGGGGTCCAACAGCAACGCGGGATTCGAGCCACGTCTGCGACCTACCCCACAGCTCATGGCAACACCGGATCCTGAACCCACCAAGCAAGGCCAGGGACCAAACCCACAACCTCATGGTTCCTAGTCAGATTCATTAACCACTGCACCACGACGGGAACTCCTAAAGTATCTGTCTTTGTACGAAAGCTGGTCCTGCGGCATTCAGGGCTGTTCCCTCAGAGATGGACAGCCAAACAGAAAAGGGACCTGGTTTGGCAGGTGGTGGCTGTGTCTTAGAGAAGACCACATGTGCCACGCCCCCAGCCATGGCAGGACGGTTGCAGAAGCCGTCGCTTAAGCCCCTCTGTGTCCCCCACATGTCTGACACATCCGTTTTCCTGCCTCACGACCCCTTTCCCACCACTCTGCCAGGAAAAACAGGAGATCCCAGATTTCTGGTGCATGCCAGGGCCTGAGGTGAGCATGTGTGACAGCCCTGCCAGCTTCCAGGGTCTCACTCGGGCTCTCTGGGGGGTGAGGAGAGGCTCCAGAAGAGTCTGAAAGAGTTCTGGAACCCAGATGAGCCCCGAGCTGCCAGCCTGGCCTGGAGACCTGGACCACAGCCCCGTCATCATCCAGGTCCTGCAAGACGGTGGTTCGTGCTCCCGCCTCCAGTCCCAGGGCAACGCCCCCCCCAGACCCCTCTGGACCCGCTGCCGCTAGAGAGTCAGGGCCAACAGACCATGAAAAGCCTCGTCAAGTGATGCAGGAGGGGGCTGCCGAGATGTCCTCTTTCCTACAGAGCCTCAGGAAGAGGCGAGCTGCTGCTACATCTTGGGCTGAGCTCTGTGGCCCCGTGGCCAGGGCTGCCCTGGAACCACCATTGAGTAGCCCCTGCTGCACAGCTGCACTCAATTCCAGAAGGGGCCCCTCTCAGCCCCCACCCAGCCTCCTCCCTGGCCATGGACAGAGTCCGCAGGAAGTAATGACCTCTGCTTCATTTGGTTTTGGTTTTGGTTTTTTTTGCTTTTTAGGGCCACACCCCCGGCATATGGAGGTTCCCAGGCTAGGGGTCCAATCGGAGCTGTAGCCGCCGGCCTACGCCACAGCCACAGCAATGCAGGATCCGAGCTGCGTCTGCAACCTACACAACAGCTCATGGCAACGCCAGATCCTTAACCCACTGAGCAAGGCCAGGGATCGAACCCGCAACCTCATGGTTCCTAGTTGGATTCGTTAACCACTGAGCCACGACGGTCCTCTCTTTACACTTCTCTCTCACTCCTGTCCCATTTCATTCCCTCGCCCCTCTGTCCCAGGGGGCTGGACCCACAGCAAAGCCCAGCTGGAGTTGATGGGAAGAGAGGATGGCAGCCTCTTGCACCACTAACCACTTTTCAAAATGCAGATTCTTGGAGTTCCCATTGTGGCTTAGCAGTAACGAACCCAACTAGTATCAATGAGGATGCGGGTTCGATCCTTGGCCCCACTCAGTGGGTTAAGGATCCACTGTTGCTGTGAGCTGCACTGTAGGTCACAGACAAGGCTTGAATCTGGTGTTGCTGTGGCCGTGGCATAGGCCAGCAGCTACAGCTCCTATTTGACCCCTAGCCTGGGAACTTCCATATGCCATGGATGTAGCTTTAAGCAAACAAACAAACAAACCCCCCCCCACAGATTCCCAGAGTTCCCACTGTGGCTCAATGCGTTAAGGATCAGATTCCATCCCTGGAACTTCTATATGCCACGGGTGGGGCCATAAAACAAACCAAAAACCCCTCAGGTTCCCATGTCCCCTAACCCTGCCTCCTGGCTGGCTACAGAGCAAACGCTCCAACAGGCTGAAGCACCCTCACCCCCACCCCATCTGGCCAGCCACCTCCCCCACACTCCTCCTGCAGATGGCCAAGGCAGCTCACCTCTGCTCTTTCACCCTCAGCTGCCACCTCCCCACCCCCACCCCTATCCTTAATTCTCATGCCACCCATGGGGCTGAGAGCTTGGAACCAGACCAGGGCTGGGGGCTAAGGTCTCCCAACCCAGAAATCAGGACCTTGATTTATGCAAAAAATGTTCTTTGGCTGCATGCTTTGTTCATGTGAGCCAGGAAAATGGATAAATATAACAGTGTTATAACAGAGGTTTGTAAGTGTCATGTACTGGCAAGAAAGATATAAACAGGGAAGATAAACTTTCCCCTTTTGGGGAGAATGAGGGCAACGTTACCAAGCGGAGTGGAATCTTCAAGGATAAACAGGAATTTAACAGCACAGAGGGCGGAAACCCAGCTTTTACCAGGGGCTCCTGTGTGCTAAGCGCAATGTGAGGCACGTTATGTTGAATCCCACTTTACAGATTGGAAAACTGAGGCTCAGAGGGTCACCTGCCCACATTCACCTAGCTAGTGAAGGCAGAGAAACAGGGTTCCAAACGTGCCTGGTCCACTAGCTCAGCACCCTCAGGCAAGCAGATGGATGAATTTGAAGCCCACAGGTAGGAAAAGATACCATGTTCAGTGTGGCTAAAGCCTATGGCACCCAAGGGAGTCAGAGAGGAGGCAAAGGAAAGAGATAGCAGCCAGATCAAGAACCTTGGGTCTTGCTAAACTGAGTGTCCAAGGAATGAAAATCTGTTGAATGAATGAATGAATGAATGAGTGGATGGGGCTGGCCTCAGCACCACTGTGTACAGTTCTGCAAGAGAACTGCTCTGCCACACGGCTCTCAGCTTCAGGTTTCATGGTTTTGTAATGAGGGTTTTGGGGTGGGGGCTTTTTTTTTTTTTTTTTGCCACAACCGCAGCATGTGGAAGTTCCCCAGGTCAGGTATTGAACCCATGCCATAACAGCAACCCAAGCCACAGCAGTGACAATGCTGGATCCTTAACGCTCTGAGCCACCAGGGAATGCTGCCTCAGGTTTTATGGTAACAGGGTTCGTTTCCAGATTGTCTCTGGCCAGTCATCTTGCTTGGCCCATATCTGGTCCCGCTCAAGGTCCTTCTTGGTGGCACCTGCACCTCTCAGCCAAGATGGATTCCAGCACCAAGGATTCTGGGAGGTTGGTCGTCTCCTCCCTCCTGTTGGCCCCTCCCAATCCCTCCTGTTAGTTTTCAGGGCAGCATCATGTTCCCAATCGGGGCCTCCTGTTTTGAGACAACTCATGCCAGCAGTTATTATTATTATTTTATCTTTTTAGGGTTAGAGCCATACCTGCGGCCTGTGGAAGTTCCCAGGCTAGGGGTCCAATTGGAGCTGCAGCTACTGGCCTATACCACAGCCACAGCCACGCAGGAGCCAAGCCACATCTGGGACTTACGCCACAGCTAGCAGCAACACCAGATCCTTAACCCTGTGAGTGAGGCCAGGGATCAAACCCACTTCTTCACAGACACTGTGTCGGGTTCTGAACCCACAGAGCCACAACGGGAACTCCCAAGAGCCGTTGTTGTTGTGCCTGGTCAAGGTGGGCAGTTTCAGTCAATGGTCCCCTAACAGTTGCACGGTGCACAGGTGTACATGGCAGCCTCTTTGGGCTTCATCCTGTAGGTAATGGGGAGACATCAAGGCTTTTCAACCACGGACTAAGTGACCGGATTTTGGGGTACAGGAGAAAAGACCTGAGGCCTGGGTGGGGAGGAGTGTGATGGGAAGAGGAAACAGGGAAGATTGGGAGCTCAAGCCAGGAAAAAGATGGGGTCTGTCAGGCCGAGACGGGCTGGGACAGGAGCCTACTTGACCTGGGCCTGGGACCCGGTTTCCCCTTGAACTTGAAAGGGCCACATGGGAAAAATAAGCCCCGGCAGGGGGGCCGCAGGTGAGGGGAGCCTTCCCCCTTGTATTAGTCTGCTCGGGCTGCCATAACAAAAAACCATAGACCAGGCAGTTCCCCCAATAGACACATCTCCCCTGACAGTTCTGGAGCCTGGAGGTGTGCCATCTGGGGACCAGCACAGGGAGGGCTCTCTCCTTGGCTTGCCGTCGGCCGCCTTCCCGCTGTATGCACATATGACCTTTCCTCAGTGCATTTTCCTCTTCTGGTAAGGCCACCAATCCTATCAGATTAGGATCCCTCCTTTATGGGCTCAGTTAACCTCCTGTATTACCTCCCAAGGGATCTGTCTCCAAATACAGTCACCTTGGGGTCAGGGCTTCAACACATGAACTTGGGCGGACACAGTTCAATCCATAGCACCCCTCCATACAGGGCCCTGGCCTAGCCATGTTCCCCTCCCCCATTACCCCCCACCGCCCGCCCCCGGCCCGCCCCACGTCCTAGCCAGGCTGGGGCTCTCAGCCTCAGAGAATCAGACCCTCTTCTTCCTGCGTCTGTGCCCTTGGAACCAGCCAGGGGCTCATTCTGTGACTCTCTGTTCTTCTTGAGCACCTCAGCCTTCGCCTCTCCCAGTCTTGCCAGGGAGGCAAGGGGAGCTGGGTTTGGGGCAGGCCGGGGCAAGGGTGGGGGTGCGGTGTGGGTGGGGAGAGACAAGCCAGGAGGAGGGAACCAGAACAGGAGCAGGGAACCAGAAAGAGGGAAGGAGGAGAAGGAAGATGACACTGCCTCACTCGCTCAGTCACCACATCACCAAATACAGGGGGGCTGAGCGCCCATGGGCACCGGGCAGAACTAGGTGCCCCCAAGTTGGCGAGGAGGTGGGGAGGAAGCTCTTATGTGCCCCCAGAGAGAGGTTCTCTCTCCCCCAGCATCCAGGCCGGACACCCCATGAACACCGAGATGGGACGTATGCTTCCCTAGTTCACCCCACTCCCCCCCCACCCCACCCCCCACATACACACAGAGACATCCTCAGCTTCTCTCTTCTGCATCAAGAATTAGAAGCCTGGAGTTCCCGTCATGGCGCAGTCCCGTAGTTCCGACTAGGAACCATGAGGTTGCAGGTTCGATCCCTGCCCTTGCTCAGTGAGTTAAGGATCCGGCATTGCCGTGAGCTGTGGTGTAGGTTGCAGACGCGGCTCGGATCCCGTGTTGCTGTGGCTCTGGCATAGGCCGGTGGCTACGGCTCCGATTCGACCCCTAGCCTGGGAACCTCCATATGCCACAGGAGCGGCCCAAGGGAATAGCAATAAATAAATAAATAAAAATAAAAAAGAATTAGAAGCCTGGCGGTCAGGCAGATCTGGGTGGCAGCGCCCCACCCGCCCCCCACCATTGACTCCCTGCATGATTGAGGGCGAGTTGCTTCTCTGGGCCTCTGCCTCACAAACAGGGTCGTGGGAAGCCTAGAGAGACAACGGACATGAAGGTACTTTGCAGCCTGTGGCGGAGCATTGTTCGTCAGGAGAAGGCTAGCACTCCTAGCCGTCTTTATTGAGCACCTAATGCAGGCCAAGGACCAGGCTGCTGGGACGGGAGCGCCACGAAGAAAGAGACTCGAGGGTTCACCATCGAATGCCTAGCACCTAAAACGGTGCCTGGTGTATTTCAGGCTGCAGTAAATATTTGTAAGGAGCTTTGCGACGTGTTATCTCATTTCATCTCGACGGCAACACTGTGGAGCTACCATAATTTGCTATCATTTGATGGACGTGGAGCTGAGGATGAAGCACGGTTCCCAGGGTCCAACCGTAATAAACGGCAGAGTGTGATTTGAACCACTGAGCTCGATGATGGTCATAACGCCATGGGGAGCTTATGGAATCAGAGGTCATTACGCCCAATCCCCTGCCTCCACCTACCCCAGGATAGGGTTGTCTGCCCCTCCTGGTGCCTCTGCCAAGGCTGTTTTCTCCCACCGTCATCCCTACCCCAGGTTGCTCAGGTTGCAAAAAGTCACCTGTCCCTCTTTCTGCCTGAAAGGTGGCCTGTGTCCCCTGTCACCTTTGACCCAGAATCTTCAATCAGGCTCTCCTTCCTTCTTCCCAAGTAGTCTTTACTTAGCTGTCCTTCCTGAAGCCGGAAGAGTCTCCCCGCCCCACTGGGTGGAGGTTCAAAAAGAACTCTGCCCCGGGTTCTAATCCGTCTGCCACCAGCTCATGCATGTATGCCTTCAGACAAGCAAGCCACGGGGCATCTATGTCATGGGTGAACTGGCGAAGACTTGAAGGCTGCTCCCTGCCCAGGTCTTCTTGGAAAGAACCTTTCTCAGCCGTCGGGCTAGAGCCATGCCCTCTGCCCGCCACCCAGCCCCGCACCCCTCTACGGGCCTGTTCTCCCCAAGGCCTCCTGGGTGGTCTGTCCCAGCTCCCACCCTAGAAGGTTGGGTTCTGCCTCTGGGCGCCCTCTGCCCCCTCCTCCCCCCCCACTCTGGGTCTGCCCTCTGCTTCAGATCCTGCGGACCCCCCTTCCTCTGCCAGAGCCCAGAGTCCCCCACAAGGCCACCGTCGGCACAGAGCACAACTGGAGGCCAGTCCTTCCCCAGCCCGCAGGCCCGGGGCTCCCCTCATTCCAGCCCGAGAAAGTCCCCAAGCCCCCAAGCCGAGGTTTACAAGGTCTGTTTGCATTTTAAAGGCAACGTCCCCGTTCCACCCCATCCCCCAAAAGAACACTTTCCAGAACTTTTAAGGGCCGTTTACATTTTAATATAAACCCTGTGGCCTGGGATTTCAGACTCACCAGCCCCTGAATTCAGAACCTCTTGGGGAGAAGGTTTTTTGTTTTTACCCAGCAAGGAGCTGGGCCTGCTCAGGACTTGGGAAGTGGGGGTGGCCAGAGACCCTGGGAGCATGGCTTCAGGCTGGCCCGGCCTGACCCCTCACAAGGCCAGCGATCAGGCCAGGGTCACTGAGCAGTCACATGTCACTTTCAATGAGAAGCCTTGAACTGAGGCTGAGAAATAAAGTTGAGAAACAGCTCAGCCAAAAGCAATTGGACTTTTTTTTTTTTTTTTCTGATTTTTTTTGGGGAAAAAAAACCCTCTATTGTCCGACTAACCTTCCATGATGCTGGAAAATTGAATTTATTTCCTGAGCAGTCTGGTCCAATTTCCCTTGGGTGGGGACAAGCCTGGGCTCCCCTCCCGGCCACTTCAACTTAGAAGCTTCTGGCTCTGCTCAGAGACCAGGACCCAGAAGGGAGGTAGGGTCCCCTCCCCACCCCCACCCCACAGGCGACGCTTCGGGAACCTACCTTCCAAGCCCTGCACATTGGGAAGTTTGTTTTTTTTTTTTTAATCTCCAAATTGCCTTGCCCTCACTACCTCAGCCACCAGGTCTGGCTGGCAGCTAGCTTGGCCTGTCCCCCACCCACCACAGCTCCGTGTCCCCCAGCTCCCTGCCTGGGTCTCTAGGCTCTCGGGGTGGGAGGTGGGGGGCAAACCGACAGGACAGCTGTAAAGCATTTGTGTGGCCGCCAGGCTGGCGGGGGAGCCATCTGCAGCCGGGTAGCGGCCAGGCCTGCAATGACAGGGAACCCTGGTCTTCAGCCTGGCCCCCGCCCTCCCACCCCAGCCCCAGGGGCAGGAACCTCTCTGCCTACCAAGGCTAAGGAGGACAAGGGTGAGGAGAATGAACCTGAGGCCAGTCCAGGGCTTGGGGGACAGGCCTAGTTAGCACCTCTTTGGCATCCTGCAGCCGAGCTGAGCTGCAGGGATGGGGACGGGGATGCTGCGCCCCCTTATGAGGGGGTGTTGCACCCCGTTATGAGGAGGTGTCATAAGTTCTAGGGCTGCCCCCCCACCCCAAGCCTTAATGGGAGACTTGTCCTCACGGGAACTCACTAGATAGGAATCACCATCCCCATTCGACAGGTGGGAAAACTGAGGACAAGTCTCCCCACCACCATCCTCTGTGGGTTATAGAAAAGCCCCCCACGCCACTAGCCTGGAGAGGAGAGAGAAGAAAAGGACCCTCTCTCCTCCAGCCCCAGTGCCAAGGACCCTCTCCACCTCCCCCTCCTCTTAGTCCGGGACCCCCTCCCTTCCTCCACACACCCCCACCCGCCTCCCCGCCAAGAAGGACAGTGAGTAAGTGGGCCGCTGAGACAGGCCCCCGGCCACAGCACGCCCATCTGGTTCCAATCTGGAGAGCTGGTTCCCAGATGGAAGAGAGCACACGGGGGAGGAGACCGCAGGCTCACTGCTCACCCCCGGCCCCCCCCCTTCACCTCCCAGACCGGCCTCACACACAGCCCCTGGGAGACCAGGTGAGGCAGGGACCCTGGCCTGCCTTTTCCTACCCCGTCGTCTGACCACACACCCCAGACCTCTGGCCACCGTTAGAGACCAGGCCTCAGAGGAGAGAAGGGAACCTACAGGAGGGAGGAGACAGGGCTGCAGACACAGAGCAGGGGAGTCCCAGGAACCACCAGGGCCCCGCTGGATCTTATAAGTGGGGACCAGAGGTCCTGAGAAGGAAGTCTAATAGAACCACTTACTGAACTTGACCCCAAGCTCTATTTGTGCATTCTGCCCGTAGGTCCTCACGGGAACTCACTCGATCGGGATCACCATCCCCATTTGACAGGTAGGGAAACGGAGGCTCACAGGACTGAAAGGGCTTGCCTGCCCAACATCACCCAGGTGGTTAAGTTATTCAGTCAGCCTGAGCCAGAGTGTGGGCACCAGGCTGCCCGCCACGAAGTCAAGTCTGCCTCAGGAATCCCATGTCTGCCTCCTCTGCTTGTTTCTAGACTCGGACCCGGTGGGAGTTCAGTTCTGGGAAAATCTACCCTCCCCAGTCAGGTCCTGGTCTGGTTTCCCAACCCTCACCCACCCAGCTCCAACCTCTGTCTTCAGGCCCAAGGTGAAGGTTTTATCAGCCTCCCTGGTCGTGACTTGGGGCCAGCGTTCTCATCCTGGGTCTGGATGATGCTGGCACCTGGGCCTCAACTTCCCCATCCATAAAATAGACCGAGTTGTCTGCAACTGGGTTAAACAGTGATTGGTGATTCTCTAACCCTCCCTTCCTGTCGTTCTGAACAAACCCAGAGACTTCCCCTTGGCTTGGGTGGTCTTTAGAAGAAGGTAATAACCCCAGTTTCAGAACCTACAGCCAGCGAGGGGGCCAAGAGGATGAGGGGACCCAGCCAGCCATGGAAGCCACGAATCTCCTTCTCTCCCTGAGGGGACTTCACTGCTGCCTGCACTGAAAGCAATTTGTCATGCCCTGAATTAAGCGATTCCAACAAGGGTTTAATTTCAGTTTAATGGCTCTGTTTTTATGTGTAATTAAATACCATTGCATGGCAAAAATATGTTGTTTGCACTTTAGAGACTGTGTAAGGGGCCAAGAAGCCAATCCCACTGGGGTTCCACTCCCAGGCTCCACCAACCCCTCCCCGAGTCTGGATGGAATTGTCTGGGTCAAGGAGGAAGGGGGTGGGGACCTGGGGAAGGGAGGAGGGACAGTGAGAGGAGAGGTGGTCCTGGTGGCGCCTGCTCACTCATTAGAGTACGTTTCTTTCTTTCTTTCTTTTTTTTTTTCCGGTCTTTTTGCCTTTTCTAGGGCCATTCCAGCGGCATATGGAGATTTCCAGGCTAGGGGTCTAACTGGCCTACATCAGAGCCACCGCAACAAGGAATTCGAGAAGTTCTTAACCCACTGAGCAAGGCCAGGGATCGAACCTGCAACCTCATGGTTCCTAGTCAGATTCGTTAACCACTGAGCCACGACGGGGACTCCAAGAATATGTTTCTAATTACCTACAGCATCCCCTCTGCTACTCCCTGACCCCATCCCTCCCCAAGCTCTGGGGCTGCAGACATAGAGGTGACAGGTTACTCTGACACTGAGGATTTAATTAGACCCCTGGCTGGCCGGCAGTGGGGGTTGTCTGCTCCCTGAGCAGCATGCGCAGGCTTGTGCCCCAAGGTCTGCTCTGTGCTCTCCCCTCCACTCAGTTCCCGTTAACTGCCTCCTCCCCTTTGACCCCCTCCCCTGCCTCACCAGGCACCCCTTTGGTCCCCTTTTCCCGATTCCCCAATATCCCAGCTGCCAGCCTCCTCCCAGCTCCCTCCCACACCATCGTGCCTTTCTTTTTCTAGGTGGGCGGTGACACAGGGGACTGGCATACAAGAGGAGCATCTCTGGCTGGGCATGTTTCAGGATCACTTACTGCACAGCCATATCCCACCCCCCAGAAGTGGGGCTGAGCAGGAGCCCCAAGTCTTGGGCGCCTCATGACATTCCTGGAGTAACTCTGTAGTGGAATCTGGCCCAGAGGGCAGAGGAGTTGGGAAAGGCAGCCTTTTCCTGGAAGGAGTTGAAGGAATGGCCATGGCTGGAATCTCAGAGCCCTGGCTGGGAGAAGGGGCAGGAGCTTTGACCATCTCTCCGGAGATGCCCCAACCTGAACCCAATACCGGAGTCAATCTAAGTCTCCATTTCTTTCTCTCTACTCCCATCTTTTCCTTCTTTTTTTTTTTTTTTTTTTTTTTGTCTTTTGAGGGCCGCACCCGCAGCATTTGGAGGTTCCCAGGCTAGGGGTCCAATCGGAGCTGTAGCTGCCGGGCTACGCCACAGCCACAGCAATGCCAGATCCAAGCCGTGTCTGTGACCTACACCACAGCTCATGGCAACGCCGGATCCTTAACCCACTGAGCAAGGCCAGGGATCGAACCCGCAACCTCATGGTTCCTCGTCAGATTCGTTTCCGCTTGTGCCATGATGGGAACTCCCCATCTTGCCTTCTTGATAATGGAAAGCCCAGCCCCCAACCCTCAGCCGACAGACATCAGGTCTTGATCTCTGCTAATGAGCTGGGAAATGGAAACCAAATGCCTGATGGACTAGGGGATCCCCCAGATCCCTGGTCCAAACCGCAGAGGCGCAAATGACATTTCTTAGGGAGGCACGACGACAGAGCACTCAACTCAAGCACTTGAGTTTTAAGTTATCCCAGGTACGGTGGCCCCACCAGGACACGAGAGGCTGGCCCCTGCTGTCTCCTCTCTTCCACCTCTGCCAGGATGCTGATGCCCTTGTGACAACTAGAGGGACTTTTCAAGGGTATTTGTTTTGTTTGTTCGTTTTGGCTGTGCCCTCGGCAGGCGGAAGTTCCTGGGCCAGGAATGGAGGTCTCGCCACAGCAGTGACAATGCCAAATCCCTAACCCACTGCATCTCTCTCAATGCCACCAGGGAACTCCCCACTCAAGGGTATTTGGAGGCCACAGTGGTTGGACTTAGGTGCAAACTAGCCCAGCAACTCCTCTGCGGAGCCTGGTTCTCCCCACTGTGACACTGCCTGGGACAGTTCACTTCCTCTGGCCTGGCGGCGGTGGAGGGTGTATCCATATGGACACAGAACTGCTTTTATTCCCTTCTTTTTTGACAGCTAGGACCTGCCTCCCAGATCATGGGGGCACGCCCGGGGTGGGGAGGGGGGTTTCCGTGGGATGTAGGAGTCCCCCTCCCAAAGTGCACCTCCTCTGCTCTCTGGTGCTAGACAGCTCCCCACAAACCCTGCAGTGGGTCTCCTCCTGTGTGGGGGTCAGGCATTCACAGCAGGGAGGGAAGTAGGCACCTACTCTGTGAATGCCACTCCCCCTCTCCTCACAGCACACACATGCACACTTGGGCTCGTACAGCCCACACAGACATGCCACACACATGTGTGCACACCCAGATGGAGGACACGTGCTCTGTAAAAGCCCTCACTGTCATTCACAGTTCAGGTGTCACTTTGCTACATGCATGCATGCTCACACACGTGCAGACACACACGATAAATAAACATGTATCCCAAAGCCCCCCCCCCACACACAATAAATAAACATGTATCCCAAAGGCACTTCCCAGGCCACACAGGAACAACTTTCCAAGCATTTTCAGCTTTTCTTTTTTTTGAGGCCTATGAAAGGAAAAGGACCTCTTACCATCCATTCAGAGCTTGGGAAGAGGGGCTGGAAGAAAGGGGAATTTAAAGAGATGGCTTAGGGAGCTCCTGTCATGACGCAGTGGTTATCGAATCCGACTAAGAACCATGAGATTTCGGATTCGATCCCTGCCCTTGCTCAGTGGGTTAAGGATCCAAGTTGCCGTGAGCTGTTTGTGTAGGTCGCAGACACAGCTCAGATCCCACATTGCTGTGGCTCTGACATAGGCCAGTGGCTACAGCTCCGATTAGACCCCTAGCCTGGGAATCTCCATATGCCGTAGGAGTGGCCCTAGAAAAGGCAAAAAGACAAAAAAAAAAGAAAAAAAGAGAGAGATGCTCCAGCTACATTTGGCTTAGGGACCTAAAACTTAATTGTCTGCCTACCTACAGTCCCCTCCTCCCCCAACATGCCTTGGCCTCAGCGCCAGAAGTAGGGGGCCCTAGGCAGAGCAGCCAGGGGGTCCAGGGAGCAACCTGAGGTCACTCTGTTCTTTATCTCCTGCTGCTGGCAGGGGCCTGCAGTGCCTGAGGGAGACCAGATGGCCAGGGGATGCTGCCACCAAGACAGAGCTAGAGTGACAAGAACCACAGCTTCAGACTGAGATTCTGATGGCGCAGGTGCCAGTGCATCAGGGGCCAGTGAAGTTGAGGCCGGGAATCCAGGAGACAGTGGGACGGGCAGTGGGGTGGGTGGGGAGATCCCCCAGCAGACTCTAGGCTGCCCACAACCTTCCAGAAAGGGGGCCCCCATCCAAGAGATCCAATACAAACACACACACACAAACATGGCACAGGCTGGGGCACTGGGAGTTGACCAGGAATCAGTGCTACCATGTGGGCACACGTGCTGGAACTGGCACTGAGAACCCAGGGCCCCGTGAGCCCAGGACAGCAAGATCAAAGCTGCCCCCCCAACCCCACAACCCCTCAGAATCAAATCTCAGCACAACCCCCCAGTCAGTCATCTAGGCAGTCAGAGCTGTGGAATGTGCTAGAGAGCTTACCCCCTTTCCCCACCCCCATTACATTGATAAATCAAATCCAGACACAAACCCAATCCGCCTGATACCCTAGCAAAAGCCCCCCCCTCCCGCTTCACACCCCAGCTGATTCCAGAAATAGCTCTGGCCCAGCCAGGCTGGCCCTGCTCCCTCCCTCTCTTCAGAAGCCACTATTTGCCCACCAAGAGCCTGAACACACACAGCACAGGCTCTGGGGGCAGAGACATCCCTTAGGGAGAGGCTGCAGGGAAGAAGAGGCTTGGGTGGTCGACCCTTTGCTGTAAGTAAGACAGGTCTCCCCACCCTTTGTCTCTGCATTATAAATAAATCAACCAAACACCATTGTCTAGGGTTTTTTTGGTTTTGTTCTGTTTTGTTAAAAAAAAAAAAAAAATCACGGCCAACTGGTAGGTTCCTGTCTCTCTCCTTCCAGTCAAGCCAGAAAATGCCCAGGGGGGAGGGAAATATGAGGGAAGAAGGTCCAGGGAAGGAGGTGTAGGGAGAGAGGCAGAGCCACCGAAGGATGGAGTCATCCTGGTGACTTCCTGGCTGTGACCGATAAGGGGGGAGGAAGCAGGACCCCAGATAAGTCCGTCACCTCCCAGCATGTGGTTCCTTTTCCCCATCAGGCAGGTGCATTCTTTCCTCCTACCCTGACGGCTCAGAGATGGGCCCCACCTCCCCAGCCCTGCCTCTGACCTCTTCCCTCCCCCTGGGAAGGTCTTGGTTGCCAGGCAACCAAGCTGCTGGTACCACACTCAACCCCTAAGGTGGGCTTGTCTCTGCAGGTGCTTCCCCTTGCAGGGACCTGGAAAAGGAGTGAAGGGGAGTCTGGCAGGCTTTCGGCTTTGAGATCAGGTCTGGGTCTCCTAACCACTGAGTCATCGGCTACCCCCACCTTCCCTACGGCCTCCACCCTCCGACTAGACCGGAGCGGGGGACAGTGTGTCAGGGTACATGTCTGCTTTCCTCCCCTGATTATGAGAATAGGACTTTTTTCTCCTACAGACTTGTGCTCCCCTTGCAGAGGTGGCCCCACAGTTCTAAATCAGAGTGAGTCAAAAGAAGAGCCCCCAGGGCTGAAAACTAAAGCTGGCATGCAGCATGGGGACAAGAAATATTTTTTGATGGCTGAATGAATGAATGAGCCAGGATCGACTTGGAAATACATCGGGGCTCCCTCTTGCTATTCACAGACCTCTGGGGCTATCTAAGCCCAAAGAGGACACCCCTAGGCTTCGGCTCACCCCAAGGGCATACCCACGCTCATAAACACGCATGTCCATACACACACACAAACACACACCCCGAGGGAAACTTCCAGGCCAGAGGCAGAGCCATGATGCAGACTCAAGCTCCAGGTCAACTCTCCAGCCTCCAGGGAAGGGGGCAGCAGGAGGCACCGAGCCCCCCCGCCTGCTGGCAGGGCTCACTCTCGGAAGCTGTCGGCCAGCTGGTGGCAATCCAGCTCCCCCTTCGGCTCCAGGCCCCCCGGAAGCTTCACTCCCGTCTTCCGGTCCACACACCAGCACTTGCCGCGCTGACCATCCAGGGCCGGGTGGCACTACCAAGACAGAGGCGTGGGAGGTCACTTCCCAGGCAGCCAGCCCCAGTCCCAGCCCATCCCCCACATCAGACAGTTGCTCCAAGAAAGCCTCTGAGGGTGGTGGCCTTCTTGAGCATGGGTCCTCTGAACTCACGGGAGTAGAGTGACGTTGGCCAAGAATGACAGAGAGAGAGCTTTAGAAGGCGAGGCCCTGAGGAAATTCTATAGCCTCCCTGGAGGGGAGATGGGATCCATGGAATTTAAAGGTGCAGTTGGAGAGTGTCCATCGTGGCTCAGTGGTAACGAACCCCAACTAGTATCCATGAGGACGCAGGTTCGATCCCTGCTTCACTCAGAGGGTTAAGGATCCAGCACTGCTGTGAGCTGTGGTGTAGGCCAGCAGCTACAGCTCTGATTCCACCCCTAGCCTGGGAACTTACAAATGCTGTGGGAGCAGCCCTAAGAAGCAAAAAATAAAAATAAAGGTGCAGTTGGATTTGAAAGGTTGGAGAAGGTTTTTAGTTTGTGTTCTGACTGTGTTTTAGTTTGTGTTCTGTTGGTGTTATGACTTGAAGAACAGGATTAGGCGTTCCCGTCATGGTGTAGTGGAAACGAATCCGACTAGGAACCATGAGGTTGCGGGTTCGATCCCTGGCCTTGCTCAGTGGGTTAAGGATCCGGCATTGCCGTGAGCTGTGGTGTAGGTCACAGACACGGCTCGGATGTAGTGTTGCTGCGGCTGTGGTGTAGGCTGGCAGCTGCAGCTCCAATTAGACCCCTAGCCTGGGAACCTCCATATGCTGCAGGCGCAGCCCTCAAAAAGACAAAAAAAAAAAACAGGATTATGGGAGTTCCCACTGTGGCATGAGGGGTTAGGAATCTAATTGCAATGGGTAGTGTCGCTGCAGAGATGCAGGTTCAAACCCCAGCCCAGTGCAGTGGGTTAAAGGATCTGGCATTGCCACAGCATTTTCCATATGCCTCCAACGTGGCCATTAAAAAAAAAAAAAAAAAAGGGAAGAAGAATAGGATTATGGTTAAAAGCAGACTCCATATTGAAGTTGGGGTAGAATCAGGATAAGAGCTGCAGTCGAATTGGAAATTATGACTAACATTTGAGTGGGGTAAGGCTTTTAAGCCCAGGTCAGAAATGGAACTGGGCCAGAGTAGGGGTCAAGGTCAGAAAACTAAAGCAGGTACACTCAGTGGATTAAGGATCTGATGTGGCTGTGGGCTGTGGTGTAGGTCGCAGACATGACTCAGACCCCGTGTTGCTGTGGCTGTGGTGTAGGCCGGCAGCTGCAGCTCTGATTTGACCCCTAGCCTGGGAACCTCTATATGCCGTGGGTGCAGCCCTAAAAAAGCAAAAATTAAAAAAAAAATTTTTTTAAATAAAGCAGGAGCACTAAAGTTTGGGTTGGGATTAGACAGGGGAAAAAGGAGGATAGAGGGGAAAGTTGTACTTCGGACTCAGGATTAGACTCGGAGTGATGGTTGTCTCAAGGGTCAGAACTGGGCTTTGGATAAAGGGTCAACTGTCAGAATTTTCAGTGGAATGGGAAAGAGGTGTTCCCACTGTGGCTCAGGGGGCTAAAAACCCAACATGGTGTCTGTGAGGATATGGGTTCGATCCCTGGCCTCGCTCAGTGGGTTAAGGATCCAGCATTGCTGTGAGCTGTGGTGTAGGTCACAGGCATGGTTCGGATCCAGAGCTGCCATGGTGAGCTTCCATATGCCACGGCTGGGGCCGTAAAAATAAACGGGGAGAAGGAAACACACAGTGCAAGACAAAGAGTGAACCCTAACATAAACTATGAGCTTCAGTTAATAACTAATAATCCTGTTTAGTTCCTCAATTGTAGCAAGTGTACCAAACGCATGCAAGATGCTAAGAGGACAGCCGGGGAGTGGAGAGTAAATGGGAGCTCTGTACATCCTGCTCAATCTTCCTGTAAACCTAAAACTGCTCTAAAAAAATAAAGTCTATTAATTTTTTTTTGTCTTTTCTGCCTTTTTAGGACCACACAGGCTGCATATGGAGGTTCCCAGGCTAGGGGTTGAATCGGAGCTACAGCTGCCAGCCTACACCACAGCTCACGGCAATGCCAGATCCTTAACCCACTGAGCGAGGCCAGGGATCAAACCTGCAACCTCATAGCTCCTAGTCAGATTTGTTTCCACTGCACCATGACGGGAACGCCACAGTCTATTAATTTTTTTATTTGGGAGAAAAGTTTTTAAATTGGGACAAAGATGGAGTTTCCATCATGGCTCAGCAGTTAACAAACCCAACTCGCATCCCTGAGGACTTGGTGGGTTAAGGATCCCATGTTGCCATGAGCTGTGGTGTAGGTCGAAGACGTGGCTAGGATTCCGTGTTGCTGTGGCTGTGGTGTAGGCCGGCAGCTACAGCTGGGATTCAACCCCTAGCCTGGGAACCTCCATATGCTGTGGGTGTGGCCCTAAAAAAAAAAAATGGGACAAGGACAAAAATGGGTATGGGGACAAAGGCTGGAGACAGGGGTGGCGCTGGTTTGAGGGGGACCCTCTGGCCCTCCACCACTGCACACCCCCTCATAACCCCCTCCTGCCACCCTGGGGTGTGCAGACTTGGGGGCAGCCTTTTTCCTCCTAGGACTGGCCCAGCGGCGGTCCACCAGGCGGTCTTGTCTGTAGAGTACAGAGGAGGAGAATGGGTGCCTACGCCCACCCAAGCAGGAGGAGACCCAGGCCACACCCAGCACAAGGCACCCCAGTGCCCCAACCCGATAGCCACCCTTCCAAGTGAGCTCAACCCTGACAGGCCAGAGATGGGGCTGGGGCGGGCCGACCCTGCTGAACAGCCCGGCTTCCTGGGGGCTGTTCAGAGGAAGCCGTGATCCAAGGGGCTGAGGAGGAACGGAGGTTTCTGCATTCATGGCTTCTCTCCTTCCTCTGTTCCACCCAAAGCTTCAGCGGTCACATCTGGCTTCACCCCCAGCCTGGCTGAACCCCAGATGGTACAGCTCCTCAGCTTACAGGAAGGGGCAGGCTGAGTTTTCTCTTCAATTTCTCAAGACCTGGACCAACCCCCAACCCCCCAAGATTCCCGGATGACACCTCCAACACCTGGGGACAAAGGAGAAGCCTGAACAGGAACAGGAGAAGGTGAGTGACAGAGGGCCGGCAGGAGGGCTAGGCCTCAATCACAGATGGTGACTACAGAGGCAATGAAATCGCCCTGGATGGGGAGGCAGGAAAACTGGCCTGCCTTTAACTGTTTTTTTTTTTTTTTGATCTTTTTGCCGTTTCTTGGGCTGCTCCCGCAGCATATGGAGGTTCCCAGGCTAGGGGTCGAATTGGAGCTGTAGCCGCTGGCCTACACCACAGCCACAGCAATGCAGGATCTAAGCCGTGTCTGCAACCTACCCCAGAGCTCATGGCAATGCCGGATCCTTAACCCACTGAGCAAGGCCAGGGATCGAACCCACAACCTCACAGTTCCTAGTCAGATTCGTTAACCACTTAGGCACGACGGGAACTCCTGCCTTTAACTTTTAACTTACTCTGCCCTTGGGCCCGGATGCTGCCCCTGCCTCAGTCTCCTCATCTGCCAAATGGGTGAATGGGCAAAATGAGCTGAGGTCCTGAGGCTGGGGGAGGGTGGAGGGAGAGTCTAGAGGGTTAGGCTGCATCGGGGAGCCTCTCCCTTCCAGAGACTTCCATTGTGGAGGTCCGGAGCGGGAGCTGAGGCCAGAGCCGAGGCAGTGGGGCTGGGGGAGGGGGTGGAGACCCACCTGCTTGGGGTGGAAGTTGCCGTTGCGGTCGCAGTTAGGGATGGGGATGATGTAGAGGTCCTCATGGGTGCGTCTCTGCGAGGCGGCCAGCCGCTCCAGGGCCCGGTGCAGCTCACTCTGGCAGGAGCCCTGGGGCTGGAGGACAGGGAGGAAGACACGGCTCAGCAGAAGGAAAAGAGGCAGGCGGATCGGGGCTGGGGAGTCACACCAGGACTGAAGGCTCTGAAGCGGGGCATGAGGCCTGGAGGCTGAGCCAGGCTCAAGAAGGTAAGAGGAGGGGCTCGGGTTCAGGGGACACCCGTGGGCAGAACAGAGGGCCATCGAAGACAGGATCTTAAGCCAAAGAGCTTCTAAAAAGGAGGGGGTGTTCCCATCGTGGTTCAGCAGGAAAGAGCCCGACTAGTATCATGAGGGCGTGGGTTCCATCCCTGGCCTCACTCAGTGGGTTAAGGATCCAGCGTTGCCGTGAGCTGTGGTGTAGGTCACAGATGCGGCTCGGATCCTGTGTTGCTGTGGCTGTGCCATAAGCCGGCAGCTACAGCTCCGATTCGACCCCTAGCCTGGGAACTTCCATATGCCATGGGTGCGGCCCTAAAAAGCAAAAAATAAAATAAAATAAATAAAAATACAAAGGAGGAGGTGTGGCAGTTCCCTTTGTGGTGCAGTGGGTTAAGTATCCGGCCTTGTCACTCCAGTGGTCCAGGACTGCTGCTATGGTGCAGGTTCGATCCCTGGCCTGGGAACTTCCACAGGCCATCAGCTCAGCCAAAGAAAAAAGGGGGGGAATGAAGGGAAGGGACCCTGTGGGGAAAAGGAATCTATGAAGAAGGACAGGAAGGGGATGATCTCTAAGCAGGAGGGATGGATGAAATCATGCAGTTAACAACTTGTAAGACCCAGGCACGGATCCATCAGAACCGCCCATCAGAAGGGACATTAGCCAGAGCCTGGAGCAGGGTCCCCAGGCTCCCTGCTAGAGCCAGCACGAACCCTTTCATGACTGAGATGCTCTGGGGTGGGGAATCCATGGGAAGGGCCAGGGAACATCAGGAAGCTTGGGGCGACCGCTATTTACCAGCCAAGACAGAAGTGTCTCAGTATTTCACAATGACCTCAGCTGTCCCCATGTCTAGAGCTGCTGAGCCGGAAAGGAATTTCAAGGACAGGAGTGAGGACTTTCTGGGTCCCGATGATGCCTACTGGGGGCATCTGACACAGAGCAGCCATCCAGAGAGAGAACACGGTCCGGATCTGGCGGGGCGGGGGGGCGGTGGGGGTGAGGGGGGGGGGTGGGGGGCGCGTGCACCTATGCACATGCGCTTTTGGTCAGGTCCTCACCACAGGCCGGGCTTCCTCCCGAGGCACCCCGATGACCTTCATCTTGCCCCCACTGGTGCTCCGGTCTCGGATCTTGGCCAAGTGCTTCTGCAGGCACCTGCGGTCTTGGGGGCTGCAGGGGCTGAAGCTGTTGTTGGGGTGGTCACCCTCGTCCTTGTCTGCAGTCAGAACCGAGATGGGTTGAGGTCAGCCCCGGGAGGGGACGCGCGGCACCCCAGCCCAGCCTCCCACCTGCTCCCCACTTCCAGGGGATTCTCCAGCCCTGCCCTGGGGATGAGCAGGGTGAATGGAACTGGGAAGAAATGAGAGCAGCACCCCGGCTTCCTTCCCACTCCCCTGGATCCTCTTGAATAGTCCTCTTGAAGTCCTCCCTCTGTCCCTCACTCTACCCCGTCCAGCCCTCAGATGAGTCACTGGCTGCAGCTGCCCAGAGAGCAGAAGGGTCCCTTGGGCCCTGTAGGGAGGTCTAAGGCAGGCTGGAGGGGCCCCACACCTGATCTTGTCCCCCTTCCATTGGGCTCTTCCTACCATCCCCCTCTCTGTCTGCTCTCTCTTCCTGCCTCCTTTCCTGCTCTCTTCAGTGTCTGGTTGATTCAGCCAAGGGATCCCCAGGGCTGCTGGCTCTGCTGACCCTCTTCCAAACAGCCAGAATCAAAGTTTCCATGAGTGATGAGAAATCTGGTCCAAAAGCCCGCTCCATCAGTTGCACAGGACAGACGTGGGAGTGGGTGTGTATGCCTGCATGTGAAAGTGTGTGGGTGGGTGGGCGGGTGAGAGACACAGAGACAGAGACAGACAGAGACAGAGACTGCGTGGTTCCAGGACCAAGAAAATATCCTCATGCATCTCAGCACCGCCGCCCCAACGTCTCCCATCCTTAGACCTCAGACGCCATCCAAAGGGCACATCCACTGCCCAGAGCCAGGGCCTCGGGGATCTGGAGAGGGGGTGGTGAGGCTGGACAGCCACCCTCTCCCTGGGCTCTCCAAAGACTCCAGCCGAACCCAAGAAGAACCTCCTCCACGAGTCCCAGGATTGTAACCACTGCTCCTCCATCCAGGCAGCCAAAACCAGAACTCAGGGCTGAGCTGGAGAAAGAGGTCTCGAGGTCTCCCCGCAGATCAGAGCCACCTCTGAAATACTTGGGCTTGGCAGCTCGCTGCCGGCCTGAGTGCAAAGTCCCTGCCAGCATTCCAGATGTTGGCAGAAGGACAGAAGGTTACATCTGGTTTGCGTCGGGATTTTTTTTTTTTTTTTCCTGAGGAGTTAGCAGGTTCCTCCATGCGTGGCAGCGGTCCCAGAGCTGCCTCTGGGTCAAATGGTATTTTTCAGCTGAGCCAAAGTTAGTTGGGGGATTAGTTCTCTCTTTATTCTCCTAGTGCTGGGGATGTGGCGGGGGGGTGGGGGGAATATGTGGATAAAGGGAAACCAGGCAAGGAAGAATGTAGACCCCCAGAAAGTCTTTGTCAAGATTCCGCACCAAAGGTTATTTATAAAATTGAGTCACCAAGGATGGGAAGAGGTTTTGTCACGGGTGCAGGGATGGCTTAGAAAAAAGCCTCGGAGGGAAAGAATATGGAGCAGACAGAGAACGTCCCTCCGTCTGCCTATTTGACATCCCAGGAAGGACCGTCTGGAGGGGACGTCTGTCCCCAAAGATGACCTCAAGTTCTCAAAGGTCAACCAAGGAGAAGCCACTACAGGAAGACCTCCCAGCTGGTGTTGGTAGCAAAAGAAAAGGCAGGAAAATTTCAGAAGACTAAGATTGTGCAAAGGGGGGCCTAAGAAGGTGGACCCTGAGGAGTCCCCGCTGTGGTGCAGCGAGATCAGCAGGGTCTCTGCAGTGCCAGGATACAGGCTCCATCCCTGGCCCAGCACAGTAGGCTAAAGGCTCCAGCATTGCCACAGCTGTGGTGCAGGTTGAACCTGTGGGTCGGATCTGATCCTTGGCCCAGGAATGCCAGGTATGCCATGAGGTGCCATGGGGTGACCAAAAATGAAAGAAAAGAAGGAGGAGGAGGAGTTCCCATCGCGGCGCATGGGAAATGAATCCGGCTAGGAACCATGAGGTTGCAGGTTTGATCCCTGGCCTCGCTCAGTAGGTTAAGGAAACAGCATTGCCGTGAGCTGTGGTGTAGGTCGCAGACACGACTCGGATCCGGTGTTGCTGTGGCTGTGGTGTAGGCCGGCGGCTGCAGCTCTGATTAGACCCCTAGCCTGGGAACCTCCATATGCCACGGGTATGGCCCTAAAAAGCAAAAAAAAAAAAAAAGAAGGACCCTGAGCCCTCAGCCAGGGACCAGAGGGAAGATCTGGGAGCTATAGGCTCTTCCCTGAAGACCCTCCCAAGGAACCTCTTTGGCCAAGAAGGCCCAGGAGGGCCAGGGCCCCAGCACTGCATCCACCTTGCATGGAGCCACAAGTAGGTTGGAACTGGGGATTAGAGATAAAGGACATAGAAGACCTAAAAGAATTAGAGCCAAATCTTGGCGCCACAGAGACTGAGCTGAACTGGGAAGAGAGGGGCCACCATTCTACCTGGACAGGCTGGAAGGACCACAGGGCCTCATTTGCCCTACCTTGAGGGCACTCTCGACCTGGAAAAATGTCGTTGTCTTTCCTTTGAGTTTGCTTTCTCGTCATGGCCATAAGGGAAAGCACAGCTGTACAGAGTGACACTTATTCCTCTCGGTAAGTGGGCAGATGTCCTCAGGTTCCAGGTGAGAGATTGAGGTTTTTTGGGGTTTTTTTTAGGGGGGGCACCCCACTCGGCATATGGAGTTCCCAGGCTGAGGATCCAATCTGAGCCACAAGTGGGACCTAAGCTGCAATTGCAGCAACGCTGGATCCTTAACCCACCGTGGGGAGGCTGGGTATTGAACCTGCATCCCAAGACACTGCTGATCCCGTTTTGCCCCAGCGGGAACTCCGGTGTGTGTGTGTGGCAGGGGTTCTGACTCAGGGAACTGCTTCAGGAGGGAGGGAGCTCCCTGCCCATCAGAGTGGCAGAGGCCTCAAGAACCCAGAAGGATCTGCAGCAGCAGCAGATCGACTCCTTTCCACTGTTGTGTTTCTATGAGTCCAAGTTCCCAAAGGACAAACCCTCGGGGATTGTGAAAGGGAATGCTTATCCCTTAACTTAGGGGGTAGCATCAAGGCAGACGACTGGGTCCAATCGGTCGCCAGAATCTGGGGCCGCAGGGGGCGGAGGTCAGGCCTGGAAGCACAGCTCGAGTTCCTATGTTGGCAGGGCTCCCATCCCACGGCGGGGAGGTGATCTGGGGAAAGCTAAGCAGACAGCCTGCCCCGGCCTCCCTCTCCTTGGTTCCCCCACGGCCCAGCACTTATCCCCAGCTCGTGTCTAAGCTTCGAGTAGAACACATGGCATGGGAGGTGCACAGAGTGTGTCCCTAGCCGCCAGCTCAGACACAGGCTGAGACTCCAGAATCACAAACGTACACAGACCATCACGTGTCCAGACACACACTGGGCCACGCGTGCACACCCACTGTGCACCCCAGCTGTTGACTTTCCACTTAATCTGTAACTTTTCCTTGGCCAGCCTGTTTAATAGGCCCCACCCCGGGCTCCACCCCCAGACACTAGGTTTGAGAGGGTGAGGGTCGTGGCCTTGAGTGGCCACAAAAAATTCCCCTTTCAGTAGTCCCCAGAACTGGCTAACTCCTTCCTACATCCCTGCTCAGGCAGGAGGTCCAGCCGCCTGGCGCTGCTGCTCACCCAAGGGGTGCCTTCTGGGAAAACCGCAATCCGGGTGGGGGTCCCCTCTAAATGGGAGGCGGAGTCAGATCTGCAGCCCCACCCCTCACAGGTCGGACCTCCTGACCTCTGAAAGGTTGGTTTGGGAGGCGGGGCTTCCAGGATAGGCCAGGTGACCTCCCCCCCCCCCACTCCCAGGAACAAGGCCAAGGACATCCAGCCACAGAGGAAACCTTGGTCTTGGCTCCAGCCACAGAGGAACAAGGGCGGGCACCCGGAGTAAGAAGAGGCTTCCCAGCTTTGGCACTCATGGCTGCAAAGTTCATGGTCAAAACTAGAAGATTTCGTCTTTGTTGCTGCCCTATTTCATCCCCATAATTCCTCCTCAACTCCAGCCCCTACCTCTTCTCAAGTTACCCAGGGTGAGGCTGAGGTTGGCACGTCCAGCCATCCAGACTGAATGTGGAGGGCCGCCCACCTGCCCTGCAAGAAAGGCCATTTCCTTCATCCCTTGGACTCTGGCTGGAGAAGCTAAGACCATCCATGCTGGGTGCCCATGCAGGCCCTTCCTTTGAGGTCTGGTTCAAGGAGTAGCCCCCTCATGCTTGTGCCATGCCGCTGGCCTCAGGCAAAAGAAGGGGAGTTCCCACTATGGCTCAGTGGGTTACAAACCCAACTGGTATCCGTGAGAATGTGGGTTCGATCCCTGGCCTCGCTCAGTGGGTTAAGGATCCGATGTTGCTGTGAGCTGCGCTGTAGGTCGAAGATGTGCTGGGATCTGCATGGCTGTGGCTGTGGTGTAGGCTGGCAGCTCCAGCTCTGATTCGAACTCTAGCCCAGGAACTTCCATATGCCACAGGTGTGGCCTTAAAAAGAAGAAAGAAAAAAAAAAGAGACAAAGGGTCAGGGAGGGACAGCTGGCCTGTCCTTTCCATGTTTATAGCAGCCAGAGTTACCAACGTCCGCCTACCCACCTCCACTCCTCTGCATGCCCCCCGCCCCCGCTTTGCTCACTTGCTCTACTGTTCCCCCAAAGTCCCAGCATCGGTGGAGAAATTAAGCTTCCACTTAACTCCGTTGAGTTTCCTCTTCATCGTCACCTCATCATTGCTCTAATACTAAGCACTTACTCCGTGTGACGCCCCAACCCTGCGAGGTGGATCCCCTCTATCACCCCCTTTTCACAGATGAGGAAATGAAGTGGTCTGGCTGGAGGGGAGGGGAAGGGACTTATCTCTAGAACTCTCATGTCTTTAAATGGAAAGATGCCTGACACCCGAGGCACCGATAATTCTGGCTTTGCCAAAACTAAAGAAAAAATGTTAAGCAGCCTGGCTCCTCCTTCTCCCCATCCCCCAAGGCACAGAATTTCTGGGAAGGCCCTGTTCCCATGACATGACTGGATTCCCAGTACCAAAGAAGGGGGGACAATATTTGCTGTGTTGACTAAAAATTAACCCCATCTGCATGTTCCCTAACCCCGTCCCAGAGGGACCCGAGCACAGATTGGGACCCGCCCCAGTCCAAACGCTGCCCTCCCCGCTGTCCACTCCCCCAGATTCCATGAGTCGAGGGTCAGGACACAGATGCCAGATCGGGGACATCTGACACACATGTCCCACCCCATCCCCACCTCTGGTGGCCTGAGGGGTGTTAATCCACAACTTTTTCTGGCTCCAAAGGCTGGGGCAGGGGGTCATGGGGGAGGGGAAAGCCTGGAGATAGAAGGGGGAGTCCTGCTCCTAGAGCAAAGAGGAGGCAGCTGGACCACAGCAGGGCCAAGGGAGGGGACCTGCCAAGTGACAGGCCTTCCCCGTCACCTGCTGAAGCTCGGCCCCAAGAGGAAAAGGTGGGAAGAAGAGCCTGACTGATCCCTTTTTGCCAAACTATGCCCCAGGAAAGAAGGCTCAAGCCTTGCTGTGTAGGAGGGAGAGTGGCCTATTGACAGTGGAAGGTTCAAGAGGACGGTGGGGAGAGAGGCCAAGCCCTGGCCACCTGGTCTCACCAGAGCCCCTGCAGGGCTGCTGCACAACGCTAGGGGGTGCCTTTGACACGGTGCAGTGTGGCCCAGGCCATGGCAGACAGTACTTCTGGGGTGACTGGGAGACAAGAGGGCATGGCCACAGCTTACTGAGCAGGAACCTAGTTTCCCCAGGGTCCCCCAGGCCCCCCTTCCCCTCTTCTGATATCTGCCTGCACTGCGAGGGTGGGGGCCCAGGCAAAGAGAGAAGGGGCCCCATAACCCAAAGGGGACCTAAAGCCACCTGTGAGGCTGGTGTGCACGATGTCCACAGGACAATCACAAACCATCCATGCCATGCCCCCTCCCCTCAAAACTCCTAGGGGGACAGAGCTTTTTTCAACCACAGGATAGGGTGTTCCTACCCAGTCAGGGAAGAAAGGTTTCCCGAGACCCTCTGAGAGCTCTTCTGCCCCATGTTCAAGTTAGTGAGAGAGGAGGAGCCCACACCGGCCATCCTGATCAGGTGCCAGATACCCGTTGGCTGGTGGAGGATGGAGACACAAAGGGAAAGTGGACCCGTGACACCCGGAGCCCAAGGGCTCAGTCAGCCCCCACTTCCAGGCTGGTCTGGTATCAGTAACCCTCCTCTCCCATTGGCCCTGGCACCTCTGCCCCAGGATCAGTGACTCCCCCCCCCCCCAACTCCCGGACAACGCCCCCCCCCCAACGCACCAGCTTCCCAGATGTGCTGGGTGCCAGGCTGGCACTTCTCCTAGAACGTTTTCTGCTGACCCATCTCTCACTGCCCAGGGGCAGGAAGGGCAGAGAGGCCCAAGGCCCAGACCCCTGGGGTCCACCTCCTTCCTGTTTTCCCTGCATCCTGCTCTCCTCTGGCTCACAAGCTGCAGAGGATTGAGGAAGTGGAGCCGTCGGGGACCCGGGGCAGGAAGCTTGGGGCCGGAGTCCCAGCATCCGGACTGCAACAATGGGGGCTTCAAGCACCAGGAAAACAGACAGACACAGACAGAGGCACAGGGAAAGCACGACAGAGTCAGCGAGGCAACAAGAAACAGAGGCAGAGGTAGAGAAGGGCAGACAGAGAGATCCCAAAAGGAACAGAGCAAAGACAGGAACAAAGAAAGAGAAACGGGGACAGAGCCAGGAGGGGAAAACGCAACAGAAAGAGACCAATCAGGGCCCCAAACGGAAAAGGACCAAGATAGGGAACGATACTGATAACACACAGGAGATACTGAGGAGAGGAGAATTCGAGAACGTTACCAGTGAAACTAGAGGTTGAGAGACCAGCGGGAAAGAACAAAAGAATTCGAGAAAGAAGGAAAGAGACTGAAAAGAATTATAAGGAGAAACTGAAAGTCTGAGAAAGGGAAAAAGAGAAAGTCTGAGTTTAGGGCAAAGGACCTTCTAAATCTCCCCACCCCCCACTCAGCTCCCTGTCCCCTTAGGTTTCTGCAGCTCCAGGCTGGGAGCCAAGACTGGCTTCTCTTCTGCCACCTTGGCGGCACCTACCAGGAAAAAGGCACCAAGGCAGGAGGAGGTGCCCAGGTCTGGCGGAGAGACCCCTGTGTCCCACTACTCCCCAAAGAGCTAGGTGAGCTGGCCTGGGGCTTTGGGGGCAGGGCCATTCTGATGTCCCCTCACCACCAAAGCCCCTCTAATTTGCATGTCCCCCTCCAGCCCACCTCAATGTCAAAAGTCCAAGCCCTGGATTCTTAGACACCCCCCCACCCCCCCGGGTTTCACCTGTGTTCAGGGTGAGTGGAGGTCCCTGGATCAGGAACAGAAAGCCCCCACTGCCACCGTCCCCATCCTCCAGGTATCTGGCTCTAGACTGCTCACTTGCAGGCTGCGGGCTGGACCTGGTCATTTAATTCTCCACTCTTGGCACCAGCAGCCAGGACTACCATTGAGATATCCCTCTTCCCAAAGAGGCACCCTTGACATGGAGGGATGGGACAGAGTCCCCCTTAACGGTGGCAACAGGCTGCTTGGGACTTGATAGCAGTTTCCTTGGCTGACCCTGTCCCATGCCAGTTGGGCCCTGCCACGTTCCTGCCTTCTGGTCAACTCATAGGGGACTGTCAAGAGCCGTCCAGGCCAGCCCAAATGGGGAAGGGGCTTCTGAGAGGGGAGGACCCCAGGGAGGGCGTGCAAGGGCAGGGGCACCTTACCAGAGGGCTGCAGGCTTTCCTGGATGGCCTCGATCTCTGCCAGCTCCATGCACAGGCCTTGCCCGTGCATCAGCGTGTGCAGGGGCTTCTCCACGCCCCGGGGCGGGTAGCACCGCAGGCCAGAGCCACAGCGGGGTGTATACACCCCGCAGGGCATCCCTTTGCCCAAGGCGCAAGTGGCGCAACAGCCGCAGCCCGGCTCTCGCACCAGCTCCTCGCAGCCCACGGGGGGGCGGCAGCGCGCCAGCTTCTCCTCGGAGCAGGGCGGGCAGTGGATGGCTTCGTCGCCCAGGCTCGGCCGGGGCCCGGAGGCCAACAGCAGCAGCGCGGCCACGAGGCACAGGGGCAGCATGACCGGGCGAGGACGGGACGCCGGCTGGCAGCAGGGGTCGCACGGCGACAGAGCCCGACGCGCCTGGAGGGACCCGACCCGGAGGGCGCGGGGAAACGGGGCTGGCCCGGCTGGCGGACAAGGATGGAGCCGAGGAAGTTAGCAAGCGGGCCGGAAGGGAGCGAGCCTGGCCGCGGGGGCGCTGCGCCGCATCCTCGGCCCGGCCCAGGCGGCGGGCGGTGGGGGGTGCAGGGGGCTGAGCGGCTGCCTGGGACCAGCTCCCCCGGACTTTATACCAGCCCCTGGCCACACCCCCAGCGCCTTCCCAGAGGTGGGGGAGGGGGCAGGGGGGGAGAGGCGGCTGTTAGGGGGAGGGGGCGCTGTCCTAAGTCGCCGCCGCCGTTGCCGCCGCTACAACATCTGAAAGTCCTTTGCTGCCGCGGGAGGCAGCGGCTCAGTTTGGAAGGCTCGGCAGGCGCCCAGGGCGCTTCTGAGCCGGAGCCCGGGAGCGCAGCGAAGGGCGAGAGGAAACGAAGGGGCTGCTCCGTGGCCCCCGCCGGCGACCTTGCAGGCGTCTCCCCCGCCCCGCCCAGGCGGCCCGCCCTCCGCCTACGGAGAGCGCAGCCTCCTAGCCCCGACTCCAGCGGCCTGGGGGATTCGCTCTCCCCGGCCGGAGCCCCTTCCACCCCACTCCAGTGCTTCCCGTCTCAGCCACTGGAGATCAGGTCCGGTGAGGAGGGGGAAGAGGGGTCCAGAGAAGCCTGGTGGCCCTAAGAGCTTAATAGGCTCTCTGCCTTCTTGCCCCTTCCAACCTCCCCCTGCCCGCGTGAGCCCCTGGCCGCTCGGCCTTACCCAGGATGGCATCAACAGGACTCTCGCTCGGAGAGGGAAGTGCCAAGACGCTTCCTTCTTCCTGGACGTTTGCTTCTCCTGCCCAGACCCCCCTCCCAGAGGAAAAGTGGCTAAGGAGATGGCCAATCTCAAGTGCAAGTTGTGCATTGCACAACTCCAGGGGGCACCACTTCTGCAGTCTTCGTAGATTTGCGTAGCCCTTGTGACAGTTTTCCAGCAGATGGCACTCAAGCGTTTGAGGAAGGGGTACTAATTCACCCTGTGTTGCCCGTGTCAAGGTTGGCTAGGCCCCCTGGGAGATGTCATTGGCGCCTGTATCCCCCACCTTTGGCCCCAGTCCTGCTGGGATTGGAAGGGGTTCTTGAGCAGCGTTTGGAGCAGGGACTCACCTCCTAGATTGTCTCCCCAGGATTTACCCGCCCTCCCCCACAAAGGTTTCTGCCACCCTGAAGCTGGTTTCAGGGTAAGGGCGCCTGTCTAGGCATAATTGGTGACCCACTGTGGATTCTTTGGGCTTGACCTGGAAAGCAGCAGGGCAGCCATGCTAAAGTGCAGATTGGAGGCCCTCTTCCTGCCCCCTCTCCCAGGGCAGGGGTCTTTCAGTCTCCCAGGAATGGGGCCTTCTCCTACTTTCTGCCCGCTCCAGGTGAGAGGAGGAAGAGGGGCTGGAGGCCGGACCTGCGAGGAAGGAACCAAAAGTTGCGAACTGACGACACCTACTGGCAGCCGTCAAGACTGCAGAAGAGTGGGAGGCTTGGGGCTGGGAACGAGACTCTGGGATTCTCTCCGTGCCATCTCACAGGCCAACTGGGATCTCTTCTGCCCTGTCTGCCTTGCAGAAGGGCAAAGAGAGCCAGGTTCCTCTAGTCCCTGGGGGAAGCCCAACCTGTCCCTGCAAACTGCCTCCAGCCCTCTTCCCTTCCTTTACCTAGTGGACCCAGTGCTGCCACCAACTTGTTATGTGAAGCTGGTCACCACCCCCTGGAGCTCAAATGTCCCTACCTAAAATGAAGGTGGGTCTTCTCCACCTAGCCTACCTCTGGAAGCTCTTATGGGAATAAAATCAGATCGGGATCCCCATGCCAGACTTGTCTCCTAGAGAGCAAACCTGGGAGGGATAAAGTGTCTGAGACACGGAGGAGAAAGGGCAGAAGAGGCTGGACTAAAGCCAAGAGGGGTGCCAGGGCATGAAACGTGAGTGCAGGTGAGTGTGGGAATCTAGAACACTTTCCAGGTGAGACAGATGCCCATATCTCTACCCCAGCAAACCCTCCCCCCATTCATCCTCCAGTTCACCCCCATCACCATGTGGGATCATTCCTGGCAGGGAGGAAAATGGACATGAACAGGCTTTCCAAGTACCTCCCTGCCAGGCACGCAACCCACCTTTCCTGAATACCTGTTGCATGCAAGCTTTGTGCTACCTACAGGGGATCCTGTCACAGCCAAGACCACTCTCCACCCTCAAGGAGCTCACTGCCTAGTGAAGGCACAGGCATATGAATAAATTAAGTCCATGGAGGAGTTCCCATTGTGGTGCAGCGGAAACGAATCCGACTAGGAACCATGAGGTTGCCGGTTCGATCCCTGGCCTCGCTCAGTGGGTTAAGGATCCGGTGTTGCCATGAGCTGTGGTGTTGGTCGCAGATGCGGCTCGAGTGTGGTGTTGCTGTGGTTGTTGTGTTGGCTGGCAGCTACAGCTCCGATTCGACCCCTAGCCTGGGAACCTCCCTAGCCTGGGAACCTCCATATGCCAAAGGTGCTCCCCTAAGAAGACAAAAAGATAAAAATAAAAGATAAAATAAGTACAGGCGCCCTGAGGGGTGTTTCGGTGGGACACAGTGGGGCACAATGCGGACCCAGAGACACAGTAGTTAGTTCTACGTCCAGGACATGGAAAGACTCGTGGAGGAAGTGATCCTCGGGCCCGCAGTCTTTCACACTAGAGTGAAAAACACAGGTATTGGCATCAGGTTGATTCTATCCCAGTTTTGCCACCAGACTCACCGGGGAACTTGCAACAAGTTATTGTCTGAGCTTCACTGTCCTTACCTGGAAGATGATAAGAAGGAAAGGATGGGAAGGGGAGAGCGAGAAAGAGGGGCCTGTGCAAAGTGCCCAGCACACAGTTGGCCCCAAGGCTGGCTCCCTCCTACCCCTCCCTGCTGCAAACTAACTTCTCTGAGTGGCTGGAGACCCCCCTGGTGGCAGGATCTGTGTCACCCCTAAGGGACCAGAAGCTCCCAGAGGACTGGGTTTAATGTCCCCCCCCCCCCCGAGCCTGCTGGTGTCTGGGAGAGGCTGATATAAAGGGCTGGGGATTTGGAGTCACTGGTCCTGGGTTTGGGTTGCAGCACAGCCATTAAAGAGCTTTGTGACTTTGAACACATAATGTCTGGAGGGCTCATTTTCTTCCTCTGTAAGACAGAGAGAAAGACATGGATGGCTTTCCCCACAGGCTGGTTGCAAGAAAAAGTGAGATTGGAGTTCCCTGGTGCTGCAGCGGATTAAGGATCTGGTGTTGTCACTGCTGGGCTTTGAGTTCTATTCCCTGGCCCCAGAACTTCAGCCAGTGCAGCCAAAAAAAAAAGAAAAAAAAATGTGAAAAAAAAATGGAATTCCCATCATGGCTCAGCAGTAATGAACCCAACTAGTATCCATGAGGACGCGGGTTCAATCCCTGGCCTTGCTCAGTGGGTTAAGGATCCAATGTGGCCGCAAGCTGTGGTGTAGGTCGCAGACACAGCTCGGATCCCGCATTGCTGTGGCTGTGGCATAGGCCATGTGCTGCAGGTGCGGCCCTAAAAAGACAAAAGAAAAAAATGCCAAGGGTTTGCCTATGGGTACAGAGTGCAAACTGGGTTTAAGGAATCACAGCAGAGGTCCCATGACATGGGACTCTGGCTTCCTAGCCCCTCCCTGGCTGCCCTGGACTGTCCACTGTGCCCACCCTGAATAAGGAACTCAGTTTCCCTCTGGGTTGGCTGGTGTCCAGGCCCCAGATACAACATCCTCCGTAGTCACCCAGGTGTGGGCTGTCTCCTAGCCCCCCAGGGCCCCACACTTGGAGAGACCGGATCAGGAGAGCAAAATCTCCATAAAGATTCCACAGTACAGAGGGAGGTCTGGTCCCAAAGCCAGAGCCTGGGCCCTTCCCTTGGGACATGCAGCTCCAGAAGCCAACACCCAGGCAGGCGAGAGGGTGGGGAGAGGAGAGCCCCTGCGGTGGGGCTGGCCAGGATCCAGTTTCCTATCTCCAGACCAGCCAGCTCTGCTTCTTGGCAGCGCTGCGGCCACTTCCTCTTCCTTGGCTTCAGTTTTACCATCTGTAAAATGAGGGAAGGGGAGTTCCTGTTGTGGCTCAGCAGAAATAAATACGACTAGTATCCCCTGAGGATGCGGGTTCGATCCCTGGCCTTGCTCAGTGGGTTAAAGATCCAGCATTTCCGTGAGCTGTGGTGTAGGTTGAAGACATGGCTCGGATTCTGAGTTGTTGTGGCTGCAGTGTAGGCTGGTGGCTACAGCTCTGACTAGACCCCTAGCCTGGGAACTTCCATATGCTGCGGGTGCAGCTCTAAAAAGCAAAAACAAAACAAGACAAAACAAAAAAAACCACAAATAAATAAAATACAATTAATAAAATGGGGGAGGGGAACTCATTGGCTTGTGAAGCCTCTTGTCTTTTTAGGGCCAGACCCACGGCATATGGAGGTTCCCGGGCTAGGGGTCAAATCGGAGCTGCAGCTCCTAGCCTACGCCACAGCCACAGCAACACCTAATCCAAGCCACATCTATGACCTACACCACACCTCACAGCAATACCCAATCCCTAACTCACTGAGGGAGGCCAAGGATCTAACCCAAATCTTCATGGACACTAGTTAGGTTCTTAACTTGCTATTAACCCACTGGGAAACCACAATGGGAATTCTTTTTGTTTGTTTGTTTGGCTATGCCCAAGGCATGTGGAAGTTCCCAGACCAGGGATCAAACATGCCCCACAGCAAGACCCCAGCTGCTACTGCTACAGTGACTATGCTGTATCCTTCACCCACTGTGCCACAAGAGAACTCCCCTCCGGAGTCCTTGTGCTTGGTCCTAGGCCCAAGGCTGGCATGGCTTCCAACCCTCCAGAGTTTGCACGGCTTCCAAGATGATTGGTGCCAGCAGAAATTCCTTCTCGTTGCCCAAAGCCAGGTGAAAGATGCCGGGCTCTATAGAGCTCTGTCCCCATCCAGACTGGGGGCGAGGCTCACCCCAGGGCACACAGTTAGTAGTCCACCCAAGACTCAGGCCAAATGCAGTTGCTGCCTGCTGCAGACTTAGCCCCCTGTGCCACACTGCCTCTGCTGCCAGAGCATCGCCATCGAGCCCCGGGCTCAGGACTCAGGAAGGTGAGGGTGGGGAAGGAAAAGAAGGGGCTACCTGGGCGAATCTATGCAGAGGACACTTGCAAAAGTAGAGACACAGAGGCGACTCTGGACAGAGAGAGTTGGATGTCACGGTGAGAGATCATTCTCCCCGCCTCCTTGGACACCAGTGACGTCAAAGAGCAAGGTGTCTGCTTGCCAGGTGTCTCTGGGCCTAAGAGGTCAGAAGCCCAGAATCAGAGCAGACCCCATGCCCTTCCCTCATGCTCCCTGAGGGGCCTCTAGGTGCTGCCTCCTACTCCCCCGGCCCCAGAGAATGGAATGCAACCTACCCCTGAGAAAGCCCCAAAGAAGAGAAAATCAGGACTCGAAAAGATACACGTACCCAAAGTTCATTACAGCACTATATACAAACGCCAAGACATGGAAGCAACCTAAATGTCTATTGACAGACAAGGGGATAAAGAAGATGTGGTACATACACACAAAGGAATATTACTCAGCCGTAAAAAGGAATGGAATAATGGCACTTGCAGCAACGTGGATAGACCTAGAAATTATCATCCTAAGTGAAGTTAGACAGTGAGACACAAATGTCATATGCTGTCACTTACATGTAGAATCTTAAAAAAGGATACAATGAACTTCTTTGCAGAACAGAAACTGACTCACAGACTGAAAAACTTATGGTTACCAAAGGGGACAGGTTGCTGGGGGAGGGATGGGCTGGGGGTTTGGGATGGAAATATTGTAAAATTGGGTTGCAGTGATGGCTGTACAAGTATAAATATAATAAAATTCATTGAGTTAACAAAAAGAAAGAAAGAAAACCCCAAAAAGACTCTACCAGGGGATTGTCGAACCCAGAGAGAATCCCCCCGAAATGTCTCTAGGATTAGAGGCCCCACAGAGGAGTCCTCAGATTTGGTAAAACCCCAGAGAGAGGCACTGGGTTCCAGAGACATCTCAGCACTCATCCTTCTTTCCCAGCTGCACGACGCCCCCTCTCCCTCCCAAAATTGTTCACAAACAGCTCCAGTCGTGCCTTCTGCTTAGTCCCAGACTCTCTTCCGGCCCCATCACCCCAGGTCCAGATCCAGGGTCTCCGGTCCCTTACACCAGGCTTTGTGTCTCATCCTTCCTCCCCTCCCCACCCCTGCCCACTTCGCCCCAGCCTTCCTCTTCTCCCCACCCGGGAGAACAGCCTGGCCTGAGGGCCTTCCCAAGCCCAGTAAACCAGCCATCCCAGGACCACTGGAGGAAAGTGGGGAAGGCTCCCCCCGCCCAGGAAAAGTGAGCAGGTTGCAAGAGAGGAAACGGAGAGGGAGGCACAATGGCCTCCATTTCTCATCTGCAATGTAGGGATGATAACCACGCCAGCCTCAAAGCAGCATTATGAGAAGCTGTACACAGAGTTCCCACCGTGGCTCAGCACAAACGAGTTTGACTAGCATCCGTGAGGACACAGGTTCGATCCCTGGCCTCGCTCAGTGGGTTAAGGATCTGGCGTTGCCTGGAGCTGTGGTGCAGGCCGGCAGCTACAGCTCTGATTGGACCCCTAGCCTGGGAACCTCCATATGCCACGAGTGCAGCCCTAAAACGACAAAAAAAAAAAAAAAAACATAAGAAGCTATACAGAGTACTTGCTTCCTGTTATACCTCGTTTAATAAATACATAAGGAAAAACATAATGGGTACTATTATACAGCCACCAGACTTGGCAACAATTTAATTTTTTAATTTTGTTTGTTTGTTTTGTTTTGTTTGGCCGCCTTTGTGGTATGAGGAAGTTTCCAGGTCAGGGATGGAACCCACGGGCACGGCACTGATCTGAGCCACAGCAGTAACAATGCCGGACCCTTAACTCACTAGGCCACCAGGGAACTCCCAGATTTGGTTACAAATTTAAATATTGACAGTACCAGACCATGGAGTAAGGGGATTTTCTTGCAAGGCTGGTAAGAAAAGAAAATTGTGGAGTTCTCTGGTGGCACAGCCTAGTAAACCAGACATCCCAGCCACCACCGGGTTAAGGATCTGGTATTGTCACCCTCTCTGGCCTGGGAACTTCCACTTGCTGCAGGTGTGGCCAAAAAAAAAAAAACAAAGAAATAAAATGAATTTGTACAACCACGTGGAAGCAACCAAAAATTCCACCCTGAGAAATACCCAATAGACATATGTGTGGGAGATTTCCTGTCGTGGCTCAACGGAAGCAAATCTAACAAGTATCCACCAGGACGCAGGTTCGATCCCTGGCCTTGCTCGGTGAGTTAAGGCTCTCTCATTGCCGTGAGCTGCGATATAGGTCACAGACATAGCTCAGATCTGGCATTGCTGTGACTGTGCTGTAGGCCAGTGGCTACAGCTCCGATTCTACCCCTAGCCTGGGGACTTCCATACACCGCAAGTGTGGCCCTAAAAAGACAAAAAAAAAAGTGTGTGTGTGTATTCCAAAACAAATGTATAAGAGTATTCATAGCAGCATTTATTCAGCCAAACATTGGAATCAATAGTAGAATAGACAAGTCCATAGCTGAATAAACTAGAGCTACATCCAATAACAGATGAATTGCAGATTGAACAGATTTCTACTGTATGATTCTATTTATATAAAATTCAAAAACAGGCAAAACTAATCTCTGGTTTTAGAAATCAAGATAGAGGTTACTTTTGGGGAGAAATGTGGGAACAGTCACTGGAGGGGGCCTTCAAGGGAACAGGTAAAGCCTGTTTTTTGTTTGTTTGTGTTGTGTTTTGGGGGCCAAACCCCCGGCACATGGAGGTTCCCAGGCTAGGGGTCTAATCGGAGCTGCAGCTGTCAGCTTATGCCACAGCCACAGCCACAGCCACACGCCAGATCTGAGCTGTGTCTGCGACCTACACCACAGCTCACAGCCACACAAGATCCTTAACCCATGGAGCGAGGCCAGGGATCAAACCCGAGTCCTCATGGATCCTAGTTGCGTTTGTTACTGCTGAGCCATGACGGGATCTCCCAGTAATGTTCATTTTTTAGTTACATAGTCTTTTAACTATGTGAGCATTCACTGAAGGAAACATGTCTTATTTCTACACTTTTCTGTATGCACGTTACACTTTAATTTTTTTCTTTTTAAGACCACACATGCAGCATCTGGAAGTTCTCAGGCTAGGGGTCAAACTGGAGCTGCAGCTGCTGGCCTACACCACAGGCACAGCAACGCAGGATCCAAGCTGCATCTGCAACCTATGACGCAGCTTTCAGCAACAGGGGACACCGTATCCTTAACCCACTGAGCAAAGCCAAGGATCGAACTGCATCCTCATGGACACTATGTTTGGTTCTTAACCTGCTGGGCCACATGGGAACTCTTGCTTTAATTTTTTTTTTAATCTTTTTGTCTTTTAGGGCCACACCCATGGCTTATGGAGGTTCCCAGGCTAGGAGTCCAGTCAGAGCTGTAGCCGCCAGCCTACACCACAGCCACAGTAACACAGGATCCAAGCCGCGTGTATGATCTACACCACAGCTCACAGCAACAGGAGATCCTTAACCCACTGAGCAAGGCCAGGGGTCAAACCCCCATCCTCATGAATGCTAGTTGGGTTCAATAACCTCTGAGCCATGACCAGAGCTCATCGCTTTAATTTTTTTTTAAGAAAATTTTTATGGAGTTCCCGTCGTGGCTCAGGGGTTAACGAATCCGACTAGGAACCATGGAGTTTTAGGTTCAATCCCTGGCCTTGCTCAGTGGGTTAAGGATCAGGTGTTGCTGTGAGCTGTGGTGTAGGTTGCAGACGTGGCTGGGATCCCGAGCTGCTGTGGCTGTGGTGTAGGCCGGCAGCTGTAGCTCCAATTCAACCCCTAGCCTGGGAACCTCCATATGCTGCAGGAGCAGCCCTAGAAAAGGCAAAACGACAAAAAAAAAAAAGATAAACAGTTTATCTTTTTTTTTTGTCGTTTTGCCTTTTCTAGGGTTGCACCTGAGACATATGGAGGTTCCCAGGCTAGGGGTCGAACTGGAGCTACAGCTGCCGGTCTACGCCACAGCCACAGCAATGCCAGATCCAAGCCGTGTCTGCAACCTACACCACAGCTCCCGGCAACACTGGATCCCTAACCCACTGAGCGAGGCCAGGGATCGAATCCGCCATTTCATGGTTCCTAGTCAGATTCGTTAACCACTGAGCCATGACAGGAACTCTTTTTATCTTTTTAAAGCACACTGGCTCTCAAGTCAGCCTGCCTGGTTCCTGGCGGTAGACTGAGGATAAATCAGCGCACCTCTCTGTGCCTCTGTGTCCGCATCTGTCATATTAAGTGGCTATTATATAGGGTACGTATCATAATGAAATGCATAAATATGCATAAAATGCTTAATGCTTATTAAGTGCCCAGTGAGTATTAGTTATTAGCCGTGACCAGCCAAGTGAGTGAGATGAAGAGCCTGAAGCCAAAATTCCTGCACTGAATTCTGGATTTGCCATTTACTAGTTCTGTGACTTTAGCCAAACGACACCCTCCCTCTTATCCTTAAATGCCCTCTGTTATTAAAAAAAAAAAAAAAAAGGAAGAATATGCCTGCCCAGCCTGACAGAGCTGTGCGAGCACCTACAGAGACTATCCGTGTAAAGCCCTCAGCACAGCGCTTGCACAGATACACATTAGCCATCACGATTATTGATCACCATGGTAACCCTAGATACACGTTTTATTTTATTTTTTTCTTTTTCAGCCACATCCAAGGCATATGGAAGTCCCTGGGCCAGGGATGGAATCTGAGCCGCAGCTGTGACCTATGCTAGAGCTGCAGCAATGCTGGACCCTCACAGCATGGGGCCAGGATTCAAACCCCTGCCTCCTCAGGGACAGTGCCTGATCCTTAACTCACCACACCACAATGGGAACTCCCTAGAAACCCATTTTATAGATGGGGTTCTAGGTAGTAAAAAGACTGGCTTAGGGTCACATGCAACTGGATGTAATTTTTAAACCCATTTGAGGGGAATTTCCGTTGTGGTTCAGGGTGTTAAGCACCCGACATTGTGTCCATGAGGATGTGGGTTCAATCCCTGGCTGCTTTCATCGGGTTAAGAATCTGGGATTGCAGTGAGCGGTGGTATAGGTCACAGATGCGGCTCGGATCCCGCGTTGCCGTGGCTGTGGTGTAGGCCGGCAGCTGTAGCTCCAATTCAACCCCTAGCCTGGGTACTTCCATATGCCACAAGTGTGGCCATAAAAAGAAAAATAAACAAGTAAATAAATAAACCCATTTGGGGGATGACCGAGCTCCAGCAGGTACCACCACCACATCCCAGAGGCAACAAAACCTTGGAGAGTTTTGCCCCAAACCGAAGAGCGCCTCCTTCTCCTGCCAGACTGCCCTTGTCACAGTTCCATGTGCCCAGAGACGGTTGTGACCTCTCTGCCTGCCCAGCTCCAGCACCGGCACCAATCAGATAGTTCTGGCAGCCCAGCTCGGCTGCCAGAAGAGAGGGTCTCAGGAAGATGCCACCGTGTCCACCAGGATTTCCATGCCAAGGGCTTCTTCTGCCTCCATCTCTGATTGTCCTTGTCCTGAGAGGTAGGGGTGTTCTAGAGATGGCTGGCGAGGGGTGGAGGGAACTTGAGGACAAAGCGAGAGGGGTGAGTGGGCCCAGACACCAGGCCTATCCTGCCCGGAGCCCCTCATCTCATAACCCCCATCCTCTTCCCTCCCAAAGCCTGTATTCCTCCCATTCTCACTCCCTCTGTGCTCCGTGTCCAGAGGCTCAGTATTTGGAGCCAGTAAGATCTGTGCAGACTGTTGCTCACCCCCACCCAGGCATGATGACCTGAAGAGCAGCAGACGCTGGGCCCAAAACCAGGAGAAAACCAGACAGCCCGTCACAGAGAAGAGCTTGGCCCTCAGGTTGGGGTGCCCCAGCTCTAGGGCAATAAGCCCTTGTGATCAGAGCTAGGGGTTCAAATCCCAGCTCTGCCCTGATTAACCATGAACTGTGGGTGTGTCTCGTCCCTGGTCCTCAGTTTCCTCATCTGTAAAATGGGGGTGCCCATCCTTACTTCACTCTGCAGGGCAATAAGAAGGATCAATGAGGCTATCCTAGGCATATATATCCAGACAAAATTATAATTCAAAAAGAGACGTGCACCCATATGTTCATAGCAGCACTATTCACAATAGCCAAGACATGGAAACCACCTAAATGCCCATTAATACAGATGAATGGATGAAGATGTGGTACATATGCACAATGGAATACTACTCGGTCATAAAAAAGAATGAAATGATGCCATTTGCAACAAGAGGGATGGAACTAGAAATTATCATACGAAGTAGAGTCAGAAAGAGAAAGACAAATGCTATATAATATCACTTATATGTGGAATCTAAAACATGGCACAAATGAACCCATCTACAAAACAGAAGAAACAGACTCTCAGATGTAGAGAACAGACTTGGGGGGAGGGGGAAGGAGAGGGATGTAAGGGAGTTTGGGGTTAGTAGATGCAAACTGTTGAATTTAGAGTGGATAAGAAATGAGGTCCTGCTGTACAGCACAGGGAACTGTATCCAGTCTCTTGGGATAGACCAGGATGGAAGATAACATGAGAAAGGGAATGGATATATATGTATGTCTGGCCACTTTGCTGTGCAGCAGAAATTGGCACAACATTATAAATCAACTATAAGCTAATAAAATTTTTTAATTTAAAAAAAACATTGGCGGGAGTTCCTGTCATGGCTCAGTGGTTAACAAAGCCCACTAGGAACCATGAGGTTGTGAGTTCGATCCCTGGCCTTGCTCAGTGGGTTAAGGATCCGGCGGTGCCGCGAGCTGTGGTGTAGGTTGCAGACGCAGCTTGGATCTCGAGTTGCTGTGGCTCTGGTGTAAGCTGGTGGCTACAGCTCCGATTCGACCCCTAGCCTGGGAACCTCTATATGCCTCGGGAGCAGCCCAAGAAAATGGCAAAAAGACCAAAAAAAAATTAAAATTAAAAAATAAAGAAATCATTGGCCATTGGTGATTGAACTCAATCTCTAGCCTTTCTCCCTTTCCTGGAGGTCGGGGATGGGACCAAAATTTCTGACCCTCTAGTAACTTTCTGCTCCCATCAGGGCTCCGGACTTGGCCACGTTGCCTTCCGCCACCCAAAACACACACACGTCCTTCTGTGGTTCACCTCTGCTGCTCCTGCCTCTCCTCTACGTATAGGTTGGAATTGGCCCAGTGGTTCTCCTGGCTGCCAGTGGTTTCCAGAACCCCCAGGATCTCAGGGATACCCTGGTCATGAAGACTCCCAGGACTACCCTGGACACCTGGGGGCTGGGACTAACGGACTCCCAGGAACCCTGGGGACCCCAGGCCTTCCTGGGCCACAGGGTCCTCCAAGGCTGTCAAGTCAACGTTGGCTCCCACAGCGCTCAGGGAGAAGCAGAGGCCCTATGGATGAGAGTTTCCTCCAGACCAACCAAGCCAGCCAGGTCCACCCACCTTGGCCCCCAGGCTCCTCTATTCTCCGCCCCCCTGCCACGTCCTTCAACACTCTTTTTTTCTTTTTTGGCTTTTTAGGGCCGAACCTGCAGCATACAGAAGTTCCCAGCTAGGGACTGAATCAGAGCTGCAGCTGCAGCCCTGCATCACAGCCACAGCAATGCCACATCCCAGCCGCGTCTGCAACTTACACCATTGTTCATGGCAATGCCGGATCCTTTAACCCACTGAGCAAGGCCAGGGATCAAACTTGCCTCCTCATAGTTACTAGTTGGGTTTGTAACTTGCTGAGCCACAGTGGGAACTCCCAACACCCTTTTTAACTTCCTTCAGGAGACTGCTCACTTGTCACGGAGCTTCTTAGCCATCCTTTTTCTAGCGGTCCTATGGCCATACCTAGACTGTGAGTTACTAGACATGGACAACTGTGCCTTTCTCTCCTCCTCTTCCGTTTCTCCACGCCCTCCCTCCTTTTTTTAGCGCCCCATCTCCATCCTACCCCACAATAAATGCTGTTCATAGGTCAGACCCTGTGTCCCCCACATCCCTGTGTGGTCTGGCACGTAACAGATGCTGAGAAATAGCTGTGTTAGTTCCCAGACCCTCTACCCTACCCCACCCCTGATACCTCTCTCCCTTTGGGCATCTCGCTCCACAGTTGGAAAGCTCATCCCATCCTGTGTCCTACCCCCTTCCCGGTACAGGGCCAAAAAGGAGAAGGAAGTTCCATAGGGGTCCCAGGTTTGTCCCATAGGCTTAGAGGGGCCTCCTGGAGCCCCAGGTCCACCTGGAAAGGTCATCAATGCTCAGACGGATCTCCCTAGGAGGACAGGACAGAAGCGCCCCTCCTGCATGGCTGCCATCCCCTCTTTCTCTCCGAGCTCCTCTTCCTCCCTGAAGGAAAATCCTCAAGTCTGCCTTTCAACTCCCACAATCCACCACTAAAGATGAATTGAGGAGTCAGTGTCTCTCGTAGAACTTCAACAGTCCAGGAATTCTGTGATCTTGGACGTGTCGCTTTTTATTATGTCAGCGAAGCCTGTGAAAATATCTTTCTTTTCTCTGGATAAATGATTCCAGATGCCTTCCTCACCCTCCCTTCTCGCATCTGTTTGCTCAAAGTTTAAGTCGTTTGCAACACCCGGAGGTCCCCTCCTTCCTTCCTTCCTCTGCTCTCCTTCACTCCGCGTGCTCTGGCTGGAGGGGACGGCCACCCTCCTCCTCCTGCCTCCTGTACCACCATCATCACACCCACACATGCCCTCTGCCTCCCAGTATCCCTGACGGCAAGCTGCAGGAGGGGATCTACTGAGACCCCCTGTGGCTGCCCATCTCTGCTTCCAGAGGACAGGGTGAAGCTGATTCCCTCACTGCTAAGCACCCCCACCTCACCCCGTCCCTAGAAGGGATCCGGGAGGAACAGAACATCTGAGACAAGGGTAGGAGGAAAGGGGCTTTTTTTTTTTTTTAACTTTCTTATTGTTGATTTACAATGTTCTGTCAATTTCTGCTGTACAGCAAAGTGACCCGGTTTTATATATTTTTCTCGCATTATATTCTGTCTATCATGTTCTATCACAAGTGACTGGATATAGTTCCCTGTGCTATACAGAAGGACCTCATTGCTTATCCACTCTATTTTAGTTTTACTTTTTAGGGCTGTACCCACGGCATATGGAGGTTCCCAGGCCAGGGGTCGAATCGGAGCTGCAGCTGCCGGCCGACACACAGCCACAGCAATGCCAGATCCAAGCTGCATCTGTGACCTACACCACACTTCATGGCAACACCGGATCCTTAACCCAATGAGCGAGGAAAGGGATCGAACCCACCTCTTCATGGATACTGTTTGGGTTCGTTTCACTGAGCGACAAAGGGAACTTGCTTATCCATTCTAAATGTAATAGTTTGCATCTACTAACCCCAAACTCTAGTCCATCCCACTCCCTCCCCCTCCCTGTTGGAAACCACAAGTCTGTTCTCCAGGTCTGTGAGTCTGTTTCTGTTCTGTAGATAGGTTCATCTGTGCCATATTTAATTTTATTTATTTTTTTATTTATTTATTTTGCTTTTTAGGGCCGCACCCATGGCACATGGAGGCTCCCAGCCTCGGGGTCGAACCAGAGCTACAGCTGCTGGCCTACACCACGCAGGATCCAAGCAGCCTCTGCAAACCATGCCACAGCTCACATCAATCGCAGATGTGCAACACACTGAGCAAGGCCAGGTATCAAACCTGTTACCACAAGGTTACTAGTCAGATTCATTCCAACAGGAACTTTTGTGCCATATTTCAGATTCCATATATGTGATATCACATGGTATTTGTTTTTCTCTTTCTGACTTGCTGTACTTAGTATGAGAATCTCTAATTCTATCCATGTTGCTGCAAATGGCATTATTTTGTTCTTTTTTATGGCCGAGTAGTATTCCATTGTGTGTACGTACCACATCTTCTGAATCCATTCATCTGTCAATGGACATTTATGTTGTTTCCATGTCTTGGCTATTGCGAATAGCACTGCAATGAACATAGGGGTGCAAGGGGGCTTGTGAATGAGATCGATGGGGCTGATAACTTTCTATCGACCTTCCAGTTAGAAGCAGAATTCATTTGCCTTAGTGGAGAATTCTTCCTCCTCCCCTTTTCCCCTCAAGGGTGTGTAGCCTTACTCAGGAGAAGCTTCTCCTGGGATTCTTACATCTGACACCTTCTGCCCTTCTTCCTGCAACTCCCTCCCTGCGTCTTTGAGTCTAAGGCACAGATGCTCCAGGACAGCCCAGAGTCCCTAAGGGCGGTTCAGCCAGTATCAGCAATGAGTACTGAGCTACTCTCTGAATCCCCAGAGAATGGAGCAAATTATTGGTGCGATGGGTCCTAGCTTCCAGTTGGGGGCGCAAGTAGAGACATTAGTGTTTCTTCACCTTAGTGTTTGACTTTGCCCCTGCCTTTCCTCTAGAGTCCTGCACTCCTGCACCAGCCAGTTTTGCCTCTGGGTATGCTGCCCCCAGGTGGACAATGGTAGTACTGACCCTACCATTCTGAGAGAGCCTTTCCCAGGAATAAAGGACCTTGGAGAAGATGCTGAGGATTCCAAAGCCACAGGCAATCCCTGCCTTCAAAAGGGCTTGTGATCTGAAGAGGGAGGCCTGCAGGTAAACACACCACACGGTCATGTGTTATAGAGAGAAATGCACTTGAATGTCAAGAAAACAGAGTGGAGCCAGAGTGGTAAAAAAGAGCTTCAGGAAGTGACACCGGATCTGAGTCTTTTTTTTTTTTTTGGTTGTGTTAGGGCTGCACCCATGGCATATGGAGGTTCCCAGGCTAGGGGTCCAATCGAAGCTGTAGCTGCCATCCTACACCAAAGCCAGATCCTTGACCCACTGGGCAAGGCCAGGGATCAAACCTCATGGAAACGTCATCAGGTCCTTAACCCGCTGAGCCAAAATGGGAACTCCTTCTTTTCTAATAAAAACAGTATTGCAATAAATAATTATGTGTATATATATATATCTTTGCACAATTGTAAGAGTATATCTGTATTCCTAGAAGTTAAAATGCTGAGTCATAAAATGTGTATACTCTTAACATTGTGATAGATACTGGCCTGCCAGACTGCTGAGGGGAACCCCGGAGTGGGCTTGTTGAGGCCTAATCTCTGGTTCTGAGCTGCTCCCCGCTGGAACCTCCCTTGCTCTCTTCCCAGCTCTGTCTGGCCAGCCTCAATGTCCCTTTGCCTGAAGTTAACAGTCTAAGGAGCAGACCTGCTGTGCCACCAGCAGGGAGATGCTGAACTGTATGGGGCATTCGGGGCTTTCCTGGCTGCCTCCAACCCATGGCTGGTATCCCCGGTGAAAAGATCTGATCAGACTCTGCCAATCATTAACCTCAAGGTAAACCAGACCTACTGGCCCAGCCCTCACCACCCCAGTACCCTGGCCCTGGCCCAGCATCACTGAGGAATGCCTAGCGGGCTCCAGCCTAGCCAGCTCCATTCCCCAAACCCAGAGGCACATTTTCAGCCCAGCCAGCTTCCTCAGCCCACTGAAGGAAAGAAATCCTGTCCTTTCAAGGGGGGGGTTCCCAGTTGGAGGATAGAGCCCCCTCCCCCACCACTGCATGGAAAGGAAGGAAACAACAGCCAGAGGAAATAAGATAGGAACTCATCCGCATATGTAGATATACTCCAAACATCTCCAGGGAGACTCAGTTAAAAAAGAAAAAACAAAAAACAAAAAACAAAAACAAAGCAAAAGCCTAGCCTGGGAACTTCCATATGCCACAGGTGCCAACCTAAAAAGCAAAAAAAAAGAAACCCCCCAAAACAAGGAGTTCCCATTGTGGCACAGTGGAAACAAATCTGGCTAGTATCCAGGAGGATACAAGTTTGATCCCTGGCCTTGCTAAGTGGGTCAGATGAACCAGCATTGCTCTGAGCTGTGGTGTGGCATAGGCTGGCAGCTGTAGCTCCAAACAGACCCCTAGCCTGGGAACTTCCTTATGCCGCAGGTGCAGCCCTAAAAAGCCCTAAACAAACAAACAAACAAATAGATGGTTTGGCACAAACGAAACAAATCCGACTAGGGACCATGAGGTTGTGGGTTCAATCCCTGTCCTTGCTCTGTGGATTAAGGATCTGGCCTTGCCATGAGCTGTGGTGTGGGTTACAGAGGAGGCTCGGACCCTGTGTTGCTGTGGCTGTGGTGTAGGCCGGCAGCTGTAGCTCCAATTGGACCCCTGGCCCGGGAACCTCCGTATGCCGAGGGTGTGGCCCTAAAAAGAAAAAAGAAAAAAAAAGGAAAACCAAAAGATGGTCTGAGTGGATTCCTTGGAGACTCCCAGGAAGAGAGCAATTTTGAACTGGTGTTAGAAGCATGGACTTGGAAACCTGACAGGGAGGAAGCTCTTGAAAAGGAGTAGAGGTAACGCCTGCCAGCATGGTTTGAGCCCTATTTGCCAAGCGGAGCACTAAGCGCTTCACGTGTGTCATCTCTCCCTGTGGGCAGATGCATACATTATCCCCATTTTAGATGAAGAAATGGAGGCACAGTGAAACCAAGTGACTTGCCCAAGGTCATACATCCAGCAAATCTGGAGTCTGACTCAGGTACTCAACTTCACCCCCGCAGGTTGGGGTAGAGATGGGGCTGAGGTCCAGAGCACCCAGTGTGGGCCCCTGCAGACTTGGGAGAAAGTGGGGGTAGGCAGAGTTCCCATGGTGGCTCAGTGGTAACCAACCCGGCTAATACCCATGAGGACACAAGTTCCACCCCTGGCCTCATTCAGTGGGTTCGGGATCCGGCTTTGCCATGAGCTGTGGTGTAGGTCACAGAACTAGGGGCTTGAATCCGGCGTTGCTGTGACTCTGGCGTAGGCTGGCAGCTACAGCTCTGATTTGATCCCTAGCCTGGGAACCTCCACATGCCCCAGATTCAGCCCCTAAAAAAAAAAAAAGAAAGAAAGAAAGAAAGAAAGAAAGAAAGAAAGAAAGAGCAGTGGGGGAGGGGAGGAAAATGAGGATGATGGCCGCCCTCTCTCAGAACTGCTCCCACTCCCTTCTGGCCCCCCCAGGACTAGAAGCAGCTGGTACCTGGAACTCCTTCTTTGGGAACAATGCCTCCCAGGCCCACCCATTCCAGACTTGCTTCTTCCCCGCCTCAATTCCTATAGGATCCTCTGTGAGAGGCTCTGGAAAAGAGGAAGGGCTAAAAGAGAAACAGCGAGTGTCCAGAAGAGAAGGTCGCCCCCACGGCCCCACCCCATCACAAGGCCATCCTATGCTAGAGGACAGGAAGGTAGTCTTAGGTGCTTCCCTATCTCATGTAGCCCTCTGCTTTTGGTTTTGATTTTGTTTTTAGGGCTGCCCCACAGCATCTGGAAGTTTCCAGGCTAGGGGTCAAAATGGAGCTGCTGCCGGCTTACACCACAGCCCCAGCATATCTGCAACCTACACCACAGCTTGTGGCAGCACCAGATCCAGGGATCAAACCTGCATCCTCATGGATACTAGTCAGGTTCTTAACCCAGTGAGCCACAAAGGGAATTCCCAAAAGTCCTTTTGCCTCCACAGTTTTGCTTCAGGTCCAAAGACCCACAAGTCAGGGTTAGGCTAAAATGCAGGGGAGTTTTAAAGCTTGGGTACCAGAAAATAGGGCTAGAGCTTGTATTAAATTCCTATTGCCTCATCCCCAGATGGGTCTTGCAGGAAACTGCTGGGATGAGCTACAAGGTGGAGACCAAGGGAAGCAGGGGCTGGATTGCCATCCTTGAGGAAGGATGCCCACCCACCCCTGCTACCTGGGGCCTCTGTGTTCCAGGAGGTGGAAGGCAGCATGGCTGGTCTCTGTCAGTGCCATCCTCTGTCGTATGGACGCTTCAGAGAATGACAGGCTGGCCCTGGAGCCCAGGGCCTGGTCAGCCTTCTGGATGGGCAGAAGCTAATGGACAGGCTTCCCTCCAACAGCTCTGAGACCCTGGTGGTCCTGTGCCTGGAGGCACGGAGGTTGCCTTCCTGTCATCAAGACATGTGGTGAGCAGAATGGGGTCAGAAACTACCAGAGGCCAGGAGACCAGGGCACAGGGACCAGAGCAATGCCAAGCTCCGTTCCTCTGGCTTTCCCCATTACCCTAGCCTGTGGGTCACGTCCATCCTTGATTTTCTGCCGCAACACACCCCCTCCTCACTGGCCCTCCCTGGGGCTTTGCCAGCACTGTGGGCATTGGCTATGCTGAGATGATTTAACAACTGTTGTTCCTGATTTATTTGGGGGAGGGATTAAATCCACAAATTGTCCCGCCCACCTAAGGAAAATCCCTGCTTCCTGATTTGGATACTGCTAGCTTACTAAACACTTTATGTCTTATAATCCTCTCCCACCACTCTGAGGTAACACTGTTATTTTCATTCCCTTTTCTGAGCAGAGGAAAAGAAAGCACCTTATGAAGTTGCCTCCATCAAGACCACAAGACTGGCAAATGGCCAAGTCAAGACTTGAAACTCAGGGAATATTGATTGGAAGGAGGTGGTTCAGATGGAATTCATAGTCATTCAGATTGCGCAGTTGTTTTTTCTAGCATCTGATAAGGGCAACGACTTTTTTTTTTCTGTCATTTTAACATTGTGGATTGAGGAGTCCAGAAGAAACACACTCAGGAGTTCCCTTTGTGGCTCAGCAGTTAACAAACCCAACTAGGATCCATGAGGACGAGGGTTCAATCCCTAGCCTGGCTCAGTGGGTTAAGGATCCAGCATTGCCCTGAGCTGTGGTGTAGGTCACAGATATGGCTTGGATCCTGCGTTGCTGTGGCTATGGTGTAGGCCAGTGGCTACAACTCCGATTCGCCCCCTAGCCTGGAAAGCTCCATATGCTGCGGGTGCGGCACTAAAAAGCAAAAAAAGAAAAGAAACACACTCAAACATTTAGACGTCAGAGTAACAAACGCTTTAGTCTTTGGCATTTCGTCAAATCTGGACTGCAGGGCTCAGGGAACACGGAGGAAAGCAAAGTAACAAGTAGGAGTGCATCCTGGCGGCCACCTGAGGAAACAGCTGCAGGTTCTAGAAAGGCCCCTAAAACCATCCTCAGCCCCTGAGCTCCGACTATGCTATTCTCTTCGACCAGTCACAGCCCCACGCCGATCTCCAGGGGCCTTGAACGCTGCTCTCTTTTGTGTGGTCTCTCTTATGCCCTTCGATTACACGAAAACCCAAACCACAACTGTACCACATTTGTTTCCGCAAAAATAAATGGGGCGGGTGTGGGGTGGGGGAGACGGTTTGAGGCAGATGCCAGAGACAGCTTGCTAAACGGAACCAAATCGCCAGGCTGCCTGTCCAGAAAGCCCGCGCTCAGTTCCTCAAGAAACAGAGCTGGGACTCCCGTTTCTCTCGTTTAAAAAAAGGAAAAAGAAAACGCCTCAGGATAGAGGGCGGTCTTTAGATTCCAGGGATCTCAAAGAAGTATAAATACCCCCTTTTTCCTCCCACCCTGGAACTCAGAAAACCCTTTCCCCTCAAGAGCTACACACCGAGAACAAACCAGCCCTACTTATTGGCCAAATTCCCTGTCTGTCTCTCCGCTTTGACTCCAAGTGGTGCCTTTTGAAAAAGATCTTCTAGTTCCGCCTCCCTTGCCTAATTGGTTCATTCGAACCGGCCCCCGGCCATCTCAGCCGTTCATTGGTAAATATAAAAGACTAGCTCTGATTGGTTTATCGGGAAGGAAGCCGTCAGAGAGCGTCAGGGATTGGCTCTTCTGGTTTGGGCGGGCTGGCTGAAGGTTCAAACGGAGGGGAAGCTCTCTCCTAACCGACGATCGTCTGTGGAGAAGCGGCTAGCTTCCCGACCATCTCGAGGGTCCTGCTGGTTTAGTCGCTCGCAGGGTTCTCGAGCCCCTTCACGACCGTCACCATGGAGGTGTCGCCACTTCAGGTACAGCTCGTGGAAGGGGGCGCGTCGCGGATCCTCAGCGCGGCCTGGCATCAATCCTGCTGCCTGTGAGAGGGGGAGGTGCCTCGGCTGCGGTCCCGACGCCGCGGGCTCGGCGCCGACGTTCCGCATGGGCCCGGGTCCCCTGGGCTCGGCGCGATCGCAAAGAGGCTGAGACCCCTTTGTGGTGCTAATAGTGAAGTAACATCAGCTAAACGGGTGTGGCGTTGTGTTTCACTGTTTCTAGAGAACGCGAGTCAATTGGTCCTGGAGTCGGTGGTGGGATAATGGGCCGCGTGGGGCTTTATGCAGCGCGGACAGATGCTTTCCTCATCCACCCTCGGGCTGAAAATGGGATTGGACCTCCCTGACCTGGGGAGGCGCTTGGACAAGGCACGGGGTTCCCACTCCGGAGCCCGAGTGCTCAAAATATGCCCCTCCTGTGTTCAAGACGTTAATGTGCCCAAAGGGTGGACTCCATGGTTCGGTCCCGGGTTTCGGCACAAAAAAAAAAAAAAGTGGACTCCATAGCGTCCCAAACTGCTGCTGAACGAGAATCTCTTACGGGCCTGGGACCCAGTAGACCCTCAGTCAATAGGTGCAGAGTAGATGAAAGAAGGGGGTGTGTTCTATGGATGGCATCTAACATATGAACGCATTTCCATGTCAGATAGTTATGCTGGGCTAGAGAACATGTCCATTTAAACTGACACCCAGGAACCTGGCTGCAGATAACTTAAACCGCCACGTTTGTACACAAACGATGTCAACACCACCCATACCTCCTCAAAACGTGTGATTTGTCATGGTGTGTGTAAGCAGATCATTGTGGTAGGTGTTTTGTGTACAGTTTCTGATAAACCTGTGATTCAAAATCGCTTTTCTTCAATCTTTTTTTTTTTTAATTGCCAGCCTGTAAATGAAAATATGCAAGTCAACAAAACAAAGAAAAATGAAGAGGCTAAGAAAAGATTGTCTATAGAAAGAATCTATCAAAAGAAAACACAGTTGGAACACATTTTGCTCCGCCCAGACACCTACATTGGCTCTGTGGAATCAGTGACCCAGGTAAAACCAAGCGAATTAGATGCAGTTACTAAGTAGTTGAGATATGTCCTTTTCCAGATTAATTGCCTATACTTCATCTACTTTGTTACTGGAACTGTCCTAAGCGATCATACATATTGTAGTGCATAGTCCAGAAGGCTTTACAGTAATCAGGATGATAGAATAAATATATGGTAAAGATAACCATATTTCTTTGCCTTATTTTTAGCAAATGTGGGTTTATGATGAAGACATTGGCATTAACTGTAGGGAAGTCACTTTTGTTCCTGGTTTGTACAAAATCTTCGATGAGATTCTAGGTGAGTAAATTCTTTCATATAAATATTTACTGGTCAGATCTTTCCTAAGAAGTGATATTCCCAGCAAACCCTCCATAGCCAGACCTCCTATCATTTCAAACAATAGTTGGCAAAGGTGAGGCAGTCTACTAAAGTCTAGGAAGTTGACTTCTTTCCTAGAAATTGTACTATGAATGAAAATTGCTAACTTAACACCTCATTAATCTTACTCTTGCGTAATCCGAAATTTTTTTCTTTCTATATCTTAATGTTTTTAAAAATACTTTATTTTTTTTTTACCAAATGTGTGTTTTATTTCTTTTTAGTCAATGCTGCAGACAACAAGCAAAGAGACACCAAAATGTCTTGTATTAGAGTCACAATTGACCCGTAAGTCTCTTGGTTATTTTTATAGCTCATTGTTCCTGTTAGTTGTATTTACTTTAATTTGTAGTAAAGTTGGCCTTTTTTTTAGATGAAAGTCTGCCCAAGTGCAGAAAGGTAGAATGCTAAAATGAATGATCTATAATGCCTAACATCTAGATCCAACAGTTATCAATCTTTGTCATATTCACTGCATTTATATTTTTTCTGAACCATTTCAAAATAAATTACAGACATTATGATACGTCATCCCTAAATACTTCAGTAAGCATCTCCAATAATTGTACTCTGGAGTCCATAGCTTTCACTTTTTCTCATGATGCTATTCAAATAATAAGCCAGCAGATGGTGATAGAGAATAATCTGATCTGACACTTCTGCTTGGAAAAATGTCCCTTTGTGGGTGGTCAAGGTGTGGTTTCATCTTTTTTATTAGGCTGATCAGTTATAACATAAATGATACTTTAGGCTCTTTTGGGGAAATATAAGTGTTAGTGGTGTACTTCAGTGCTCCTGAGGACTAGCTGTCATACTCTTTAAAAAATGTTAAGTTCTCTTGCAATACAGCCAGTTAAGGATCCAGCATTGTCACTGCAAGGGCTTTTGGTTGCTTTGGTGTGCTGTTGATCCCTGGCCAGGGAATTTCTGTGTGCTGCAGGAGCAGCCAAAAAGAAAAAAACCGTCAAGCTAATTTTAATTAGTCTTTTTTGTAGCTAATACTATTTGTAATAGGAACCATAGTGTGTCAGGTTATAACTAAAATATATTGTCTTGTGAGAATTAACTAAGTGATAAGTAAGTCCAAATAAATGTGTAGCATTTTATTTGCAAGCAGAGAAGTTTACAATGGATAATGCCCTTTCATATTTGTTTTGCAATGTGCTTTGTTGGGTGGGAAAGCTAAGGGAGCTGGGACAGCACAGATGATCCTCTTAAAAGTAGTATAATAATATTATTTCCAAGTTTTGTCCTTTTCTTTCCATTGGACATAAATCACTTCCCTTTGTTTATCTTAACATTTTAAAATTTCATATTTTTTCAATATTATCAGTGTCTGCTCAGGTATTGGAAAGAGATTCGTTTTTTTTTCCCCTCATGGCTCCTGTTTCAGGAGTGTTAGGAACTAAGCATTCTGAATTTCAGAAGGTGTACATGAAAAAGAGTCACAAAGAAACTGAAACTTGTGAATTCACATGTTTTAGAAATAATATTATTTAAATATAAAAATATTAAACACTAATATCTGTTTAACAAAAAATTTTTTCTATCTTCTTTTCTTAGGGAAAACAATTTAATTAGTATATGGAATAATGGAAAAGGAATTCCTGTTGTTGAACACAAAGTTGAGAAGATGTATGTCCCAGCTCTCATCTTTGGACAGCTCCTAACTTCTAGTAACTATGATGATGAAGAAAAGAAAGTAACAGGTTAGAGTATTGAGGAAAATAAAGAACATATTTGTTGCTGAAGAAATACATCTTTTAAATGACTCTGTGGCATAGAGGTTAAAAGTGTGGGAATAAATCTCTATAATTGAATAGCATTGCCAATGATTATGACAAAAAGCTGTTTAAGAGATAATAACAATTAAATAGTACTTCATATGTATTTGCCCAGGTGGTCGAAATGGCTATGGAGCCAAACTGTGTAACATATTCAGTACCAAATTTACTGTGGAAACAGCCAGTAGAGAATATAAGAAAATGTTCAAACAGGTAAGTAAATGGGTATCTTGTGCCTTGATTATAAATTGTACTATAGCAGTTTATAGTGGCAAAAATGGCTTAATTTAACATAATGTATAGGTTATTAAATCATAAGAAATTATTCATAAACATATATTTGGGGGTGTTGGGGTTTGGTTTTGTTTTTTAGGGCTTGTAAATTTGTGCTATTTAGTATTAGTTTATGAACTTAGTTGATTTTTCTTTTTCCTTTGGCTGCCCCCTATGGCATGCGGAAATTACTGGACTGGGGATCGAACCTGAGCCACAGCAGTAACCCAAACCACTGCAGTAACAATGCCAGATCCTTAACCCACTTCGTCACAGGAGAACTCTGAGATTACTGGAATTTTTAATCCCTATTCTTTATTTCCATAGACGTGGATGGATAACATGGGGAGAGCTGGTGAGATGGAACTGAAGCCCTTTAATGGAGAAGATTATACGTGTATTACCTTCCACCCTGATTTGTCTAAGTTTAAAATGCAAAGCCTAGACAAAGATATTGTTGCACTTATGGTTAGAAGAGCATATGATATTGCTGGATCCACTAAAGATGTCAAGGTCTTTCTGAATGGAAATAAGCTTCCGGTAAGTATGAGCAATGTTTGTGATCATTGTCAAAGGCAGTGTTTTTTTGTTTGTTTGTTTCCTCCTATTTTTTTTTGAGACTTCCTCAGATATGTTCCTGTAAAAAAAACAGTATACCACGTTTTTTTAGTTAGCTCAGTTTAAACTCACTGAAATCTTTCTCAAAGAATCTCCTAAGAAATCCTCTTATGTCCATTATGACCATCCTCTTAATGCCCATCCGTGAACACCCTTTCATTGATTTTGAAAAATCTTTATAGTCTGCTTTTTAATTTACTTTAAAAATTTTTTTAAACCATTATTTTTAATTTGTTTAGGTAAAAGGATTCCGTAGCTATGTAGATTTGTATTTGAAGGATAAGGTTGATGAAACTGGCAATCCATTGAAAATTATCCATGAACAAGTAAACCACAGATGGGAAGTGTGTTTAACAATGAGTGAAAAGGGCTTTCAGCAAATTAGCTTTGTCAACAGCATCGCTACCTCCAAGGTAATTTTATTTTTGAATTATTAATTACAGTTTATCCTTATGTATAAGCATTATCATTTTTAATATAGAAAAGGAACCAGAATGGCTACTTCAGCATAAAGGAAGCTAAGTTTCATTGTTATTATTTTGAGGATAATTAATTTACAATGTGGTATTTTTCCTCTTTAGGGTGGCAGACATGTTGATTATGTAGCTGATCAGATTGTGGCTAAACTTGTTGATGTTGTAAAGAAGAAAAACAAGGGTGGTGTTGCAGTAAAAGCACATCAGGTACGATGTACCAGTGTTCTTTTGCTAAAGTCAAGGAAGAAGAGAAAGACTATAAATAAAGCATGAGTAAGTTTTTAGTGATTTACTATCAACTTTTACCACAGGTTAAGAATCACATGTGGATTTTTGTGAATGCCTTAATTGAAAACCCAACCTTTGACTCCCAGACAAAGGAGAATATGACTTTACAAGTCAAGAGCTTTGGATCAACATGCCAATTGAGTGAAAAATTCATCAAAGCTGTGAGTACCAACAGGGAAATCAAAAATAGAAGCACCTTGCTTTATCTTCCATTGCCCTTCTCATCTCTGCAGAAGAAAAGATTCCTCCCACATCTTATTCTGAACAGGAAATAAAAAAACAACTCTTCCTTGGCCTTTAATTACCATCTATATGCCATCTATATTTCCCCATTGCATATCACCAGTTTAGATCACTTCTGAACTTAGCTCATCTAATTCCTTGCCAATCAATGAATGCCAAAAGTTGCTTTCACAGGACACATCCAAAACTGAATTAGTTCTCTCCATACTCACTGAGCTCTATACAAGGAGCTCTTTCACCCCTAAAAAGCAAAACTATTTTCTGTTTAGTAAAAATCCTCAACAAACCACTAGATTTCATAAATCTAAATCCAAAGTTCTTAATTTGGCTTATAAAACCCTGCCATTTCCAACCTCATCTCTGTACCATTTTCCTATGTTATCTGAGCTTCACTCCTGCGGATTTTTTTTTTTTTTTGTCTTTTAGGGCCACACCCATGGCATATGGAGGTTCCCAGGCTAGAGGTCCAACTGGACCTGTAGCTGCCATCCTATGCCAGGGCCACAGCAACACAGGATCTGAGCCATATCTGTGACCTATACCACAGCTCACAGCAATGCCAGATCCTTAACCCACTGAGCGAGGCCAGGGATCAAACCCTCAACTTCATGGTTCCTAGTCAGATTCGTTTCTGCTGCACCACAATGGGAACTCCCTGTGTTTGTTTGTTTGTTTGTTTGTTCCTACTGGCTTTAAATTACTCAGGGGAGTTCCCATTGTAGTACAGTAGAAACGAATCTGACTAGTATCCATGAGGATGAGGGTTCAATTCCTGGCCTTACTCAGTGGGTTAAGGATCCAGCATTGCCGTGAGCTGTGGTGTAGGTCCCAGACATGGCTCAGATCCCAAGTTGCTGTGGCTTTGGCCTAGGCCTGCAGCTGCAGCTCCAGTTTAACCCCTAGCCTGGGAACTTCCATATGCCAAGGGTGCTGCTAAAAAGCCAAAAAAAAAAAAAAACACTCAGAAACATGGTATTCTTCCCCCTCTTCAGGCTTTTTCATATGCTAGTTTTTTTGCCTGAAATGCTTTTCACCTGACTAACTACTTTAAGTCTTAAATGTCATTTCCTCAGAAAAGCCTTTGCCTTCTATTTCTACTCCTTCCCCTAACTAAGTTTGTCCCAGTACAACACTGGACACACCTCACTAAATATAACATGCTTTTCACTTACCCATAATACTTATCATGCTTGTAACTTTTTATTTTCTCTGTCTTCCTCCTTGTATACTAAACACCTAGAGAACAAGAACCATGTTTAATTTGTTACAAGATCTCCAACATGTAGCTCAGTATCTGGCACAATATAAGTATGTAGTCAGTAAATATTTGCTGAGTGAAAAAACCCAAAGGAACCAGTTCCGTCAGTGGTGATAACCTAAGACAGGACGAAGTGCCACCCTCTAGCCATTATTTTTCTACTTCTTTTCATCTTTAAAGTATTTTTATTTTTATGGGGGCTCATTTGTAGTCTCAATTTCTGATAAAACTCTTCCCTAAGATGAATTTTCTCATTTTCAGGCAATTGGCTGTGGTATTGTAGAAAGCATCCTAAACTGGGTGAAATTTAAGGCCCAAGTTCAGTTAAACAAGAAATGTTCAGCTGTAAAACATAACAGAATCAAAGGAATTCCCAAACTTGATGATGCCAATGATGCAGGTATAAATTTAATAATGTTTCTAAACTTTAAATCTCGTAGTTCAGTTATTTGTTTTATTCATTAACAGTGTACTGTGGTATTTTCCCTTGACAATTAATATCCAAAAGAATATTTGTACTTTGTTAAAAAGCAACCAATCCCCTGTTAATGAACATTTAAGTCATGTTCACTTTTTAGCTGTTATAAATAATGTTGAGATGATTATTTTGGGGGTATAAAACAAGAATGTTAGGAGTTTCCACTGTAACACAACAGGATAGGCGGCATCTCTGTAGCGCCAGGATGAGGATTCAGCTTCCTGTGGGCACAGTAGGCTAAAGGATCCGGCATTGCTGTAGCCACGGGTTACAACTGTGGCTCGGATCTGATCCCTGGCCTGGGAACTCCATATGCCAGTGCGGGACGGCCAAAAAAGAAAAAAATAAAACAAGAATGTTTATAATACAGTGATCTATTACTTAATGTAGAAGAGAAAAAAAGTCATCTCGACCTTCTTAGGTTCCTGGTTGTCTCTGAAAATTAAACAGAAAAAAGCAGGTGAATTTATTAAATATAGTTTCATGTGACACCAGAACATTTATAAAGAAATGAAGACCCAAAGGGAGTTCCCGTCGTGGCGCAGTGGTTAACGAATCCGACTAGGAACCATGAGGTTGCGGGTTCGGTCCCTGCCCTTGCTCAGTGGGTTAACGATCCGGCATTGCCGTGAGCTCTGGTGTAGGTTGCAGACGCGTCTCGGATCCCGAGTTGCTGTGGCTCTGGCGTAGGCCGGTGGCTATAGCTCCGATTCAACCCCTAGCCTGGGAACCTCCATATGCCGCGGGAGCGGCCCAAAGAAATAGCAAAAAGACAAATAAAAAAAAAAAAAGAAATGAAGACCCAAAGAAATGGTTAAACCTAAGTGTTTTATATGCTAGCTTCGACAAAGAATGGAAAGTTGTGGAAATATATGATAGTACAAAGATTATAAGCGAAATAGAATAAACTTAGGGAAAATTAGCAAGGCTAAGATTCAGATTCTTGACCCTCAATCTTGGATTAGAATGTCCCATTCTTTGTGGTATAAGGAGGTTACCTCCTACGTGAGGGTGGCATGTCCTAAACCCCATCATCAACAAAAATATTAAATGTAAGAGTTCCCGTTGTGGCACAGTGGGAATGAACCCAACTGGTATCCATGAGGATGTGGGTTCAATCCCTGGCCCAGCTCAGTGGGTTAAGTATCCAGTGTTGCTGTGAGCTGTGGTGTAGGATGCAGATGTGGCTTAGATCCTGTGTGGCTGAGGCATAGGCTGGCAGCTGCAGCTCCGATTCAACCCCTAGCCTGAGAACTTCCATATGCAGCCCTAAAAAACAAAAATATAACACTAATAATGTAATATAATCAAACCAGTGTTTAGCAGCAGGATAATTGTCGTGAGAGATTTATCTAAGAAACTAAGATTTTATTAAGAATTTTAGGGAGTTCCTGTCGTGGCGCAGTGGTTAACGAATCCGACTAGGAACCATGAGGTTGCGGGTTCGGTCCCTGCCCTTGCTCAGTGGGTTAACGATCCGGCGTTACCGTGAGCTGTGGTGTAGGTTGCAGACGCGGCTCGGATCCCGCGTTGCTGTGGCTCTGGTGTAGGCCAGTGACTACAGCTCCGATTCGACCCCTAGCCTGGGAACTTCCATATGCCGCGGGAGCGGCCCAAAGAAATAGCAAAAAAAAAAAAGAATTTTAGCTAAAATATGTATCTAATTATTTAGCTCCATTTTACCCCAAGCCAATTTTTATGAATTATAAATTATTTTCATTTTATCACATATCTGAGTTAGTGTATTTGAGGTTGAACTAAATGTGTTAATATCAATTTGTTTATTTTAGGGGGCCGAAATTCCACTGAGTGTACACTTATCCTGACAGAGGGAGACTCAGCCAAAACTTTGGCAGTTTCAGGCCTTGGTGTGGTTGGGAGAGACAAATACGGAGTTTTCCCTCTTAGGGGAAAAATACTCAATGTTCGAGAAGCTTCTCATAAACAGGTAGAATATAAAAAAACTATCTTTAGAATCTCAATCTAGTTCTGTAATGCAGGACTTCATGCTCATATTTCATTCTCTCATTGAGTGTTCTGAAATATATCTTAGTTGTTATTTTAGGAAATTAGGTACATTGTAGCATATCTTAACAGATCTTTCTGACTTACTGAAGTATAGGCTAATAACAAAATATTAGAGTTCAAGAAAACCCAAGCAACATATACTATTTTATTTCTCTCTTTTTTTAGAGTTTATAAACAAAATATTACCTTTTTTTTTTTTTTTTTTTGCTGTACGTCCATTTCAGATAATGGAAAATGCTGAAATTAACAATATAATCAAGATTGTGGGTCTTCAATACAAGAAAAACTATGAAGATGAAGATTCATTGAAGACTCTACGTTATGGGAAGATAATGATTATGACAGATCAGGTCAGATTTGTTTAAGATGATTAAATTAAACCTGTCTTATTATTGCATTACTTTCCTGCCCTGAAAGAAAATAATTAACCTGAAGCTGTATTCATTACCTTTAATTCATATCTAATCAGATATATTATGTTTATATTACGTGTATATTAAATGTACGGTTTAAGTGTGTCTGAATTTGATAGCCTTTTTTTAAAATACCGATAGAAAAAATTTTGAGAAATTATCTGTACGTCCTTCGTAATTTTATTTATTTATTTATTTTAGTTTCTAAGCAATTCTTTTGTATTTTGGCTTTCCAAATATTTCAGGACCAAGACGGTTCCCATATCAAAGGCTTGCTGATTAACTTTATCCATCATAACTGGCCCTCTCTTCTGCGACATCGTTTCCTGGAGGAATTTATCACTCCCATTGTAAAGGTATACTAACTTCTAAGATTACGTAATGGATATTTTAAGGCCCTGCTCCTCAACCCTAGATACACATATAACCCCAGTGGTATATGGTGGTATGCAAGGACCCCAGCAGTATAGAAACCCACAGCAATATGTTTTGTACCTTAGGTATCTAAAAACAAGCAAGAAATGGCTTTCTATAGCCTTCCTGAATTTGAAGAATGGAAGAGTTCTACACCAAATCATAAAAAATGGAAAGTCAAATACTACAAAGGTTTGTAATGAAACTCATAGAACTTCTCGTTTTGTTATATACCATGGCATAAGATTATATGGAATAGCTTGCTTTTCTTGCTTTTGTAGGTTTGGGTACCAGCACATCAAAAGAAGCTAAAGAATACTTTGCAGATATGAAAAGACATCGTATCCAATTCAAATATTCCGGTCCTGAAGATGATGCTGCAATCAGCCTGGTGAGTTTGAGTTATATTTCACACATACATTCTGGTTATAGAGATCAATGCTTTAACTGGTCATTTCAAACATTTAAATTTTCACGTAATAAAATATAGAGTAGAGGAGTTCCCATCGTGGTGCAGCAGAAACGAATCCAACTAGGAACCATGAGGTTGCAGGTTCAATCCCTGGCCTTGCTCAATGGGTTAAGGATACGGCGTTGCTGTGAGCTGTGGTGTAGGTTGCAGATGCGGCTTGGATCTGGCATTGCTATGGCTGTAGCGTAGGCTAGCAGCTGCAGCTCCGATTAGACCCCTAGCCTAGGAACCTTCATATGCTGCGAGTGCAGCCCTAAAAAGACAGAAAAGCCAAAAATATATATATAGAGAGAGAGAGAGTAGAATGTTTTCAGTAATCATATTCCAGAGAAAGGAGCCATATATTTTAAAAAACTGAGATTTTGTTGTTTATTAGTTAATTTCTTATAGAAGAAATAACTTGGAACCTGTCTACCAGTGACATCTTTTTCATCTTCTAATTTGCAGGCCTTTAGCAAAAAACAGATAGATGATCGAAAGGAATGGTTAACGCATTTCATGGAAGATAGACGGCAACGAAAGTTACTTGGCCTTCCTGAGGTACAAAAAAATTTTTTAATATAGCCCACGAAATGTACTATTTATTGACCTTTTAGAATTGACAGAGCAAATTAAAGTTACTGAATAGTTATTTCACTAGAAATGTTAATAATAGATAACTATATATCCTTATTTAGACACCTGCATAAATGTGTTGAACCTGAAAGAAACTAGAAAGTTAATGCATTTTTTTCTAATTGTGCAGCAGTTAAATTCGCTTTGTCTTTAAAACATATAAAATACTTTTCATAATTCTTTATTTTTGAGGGACTTAAGAATTATCATGGAGAGAGTTCCCATTGTGGCTCAGTGGAAATGAATCTAACTAGCATCCATGAGGATGCAAGTTCGATCCCTGGCCTCGCTCAGTGGGTTAAGGATCCAGTGTTGCCATGGGCTGTGGTGTGAGTCACAGATGTGGCTTGGATCTGGCATTGCTGTGGCTGTGGTGTAGGCCGGCAGCTCTGATTCAATCCCTAGCCTGGGAACCTCCATATGCTGCGGCTGCAGCCCTAAAAAGGCAAAAAGACCAAAAAAAGAAAATTTTTTTTTCGTGGAAATAACAGTGCTAAGGAATGCCTTTGTTTTATTTTTGTCTTAATCATTGTTATGACCAGTGATATTTTTTATTTTTAACTAGATCATGTAACACTCTTTGGTTTCTCAGGATTACTTGTATGGGCAAACTACCACATATCTGACATACAATGACTTCATAAACAAGGAACTTATCCTGTTCTCAAATTCTGATAATGAGAGATCTATCCCATCTATGGTGGATGGTGAGTTTCAATTTATTGGTCTATTTTTATTATAACATGGAAATCAATGCCCAGAAATGGTTAAATTGAGGATATTAATATTTACACTTCTTTTGTTTTGAAGGTTTGAAACCGGGACAGAGAAAAGTTTTGTTTACATGTTTCAAACGAAATGACAAGCGAGAAGTGAAGGTGGCCCAGTTAGCTGGGTCAGTAGCTGAAATGTCCTCTTATCATCATGGTGAGGTAAATACATAATCCATAATATTTCCAGAAAGCATTATAGCAGAAATACCTGCAAAGTCAGTCTCCAAACAGTTGGTGAAAATATAAGCTGGTATATCCATAGTGGAGAGCAATTTGGTGAAAAATATCAAACTGTAAAATGTGCTTATTTTTTGACCTTACAAATCTATTTATAAAAATAATATAAGGATACTATAATCAAAAGACATGCAAGGATCTATATTCAAAGATGTTTAATAATGTTTGCTATAACTTTGTTATGCCACAATTTAGACATGAAAAATGTCCATCAATTGGAACATTGCTATAAATTGTGACACATCTATACATGGGATCAGATTTACTTAAGTAAATCTATGTGTGCTAACACTGAAGAATGTCCACGTTCTATTGTCAAGTGAGGGGAATAATTGAAGGATGTGCTCCAAATTGTTAACTTTGGTTATCCCTAGGAATTGGAAAGGGCAACTTTCCAGTTTTTCATATATGTCTGAATTGATTTTGTACAAACATACATATTGGTTTTGTTTTTGTTTGTTTACTTGCTTTTCCAGGGCCGTACCTGTGGCATATGGAAGTCTGCGGGTTAGGGGTCGACTCAGAGCTGCAGCTGCCGGCCTGCACCACAGCTCACAGTAGCGCCGGATACTTAACCCACTGGGCAAAGCCAAAGATCAAACCCACATTCTCACGGATACTAGTGGTGTTTGTTACCACTGAACCACAATGGGAACTCCTAATATTCATTTTTTAATTTTGTGATTGAAGTTGCTTTTTTTGCATTGATGTAAAACAATTTTAAAGAATTAGGTTGCCTGTAAGTTTCTAGAATTTTAAAGGTAATGATTGCCTTGCTTGTCGCTTTCAATCAAAATATAGCAGCTAGGAGTTCCTGCTATGGCACAATGGGATTGGTGGTGTCTTGGGACACAGGTTCGGTCCCCAGCCTAGCACAGTGGGTTAAGGAATCCAGCATTGCCACAGCTGCAACTTAGGTTGCAAGTGTGGCTTGAATCTGATCCCTGGCCCAGGAACTCTATATACCATGGGGTAGCTAAAAAAGAAAAAAATTAAAAATATATACATGGGCTACTCAGTAAATAAATGTTCACACAGTAAACATTTGTTGAATGCTTACCATCTACCAAGTGTACAAAATAAATCATATGTTTGCTACCTTTAAGGAGTTTAAATCACAGTTTAACCATATGACTCTCTTTCTCTCTCTCTCTCTCTCACACACATACAAAATGGTAGAATAGAGTTGATAACATGCTAGAATAGAAATGAGCAAAATGTTTTAACACAAAGAAGGAAATATTTCATTCTGCTGAGGGTGAAGAGAAGAGCTATGCCTTTAAGGTTGAGTCAGATGATAAAAACCATGTAAGGCAAGAGCCCAGAGCTTGGAGACAGAAGTCTTGGGTTTAGATACTACTTCTGTTATGTTTTCATATGTAAAAAGCCAATAAAGATCTATATTTCATAAAATCTTACAGGAGTATAGTGAAGCATAGTCATTATCAGACAGTTATTATTAAAAGCCTACAGATAAGATTAATGAATCTTTTTCCCCCCCCAGATGTCACTTATGATGACCATTATCAATTTGGCTCAGAATTTTGTGGGTAGCAATAATCTGAACCTCTTACAGCCCATTGGTCAGTTTGGTACCAGGTTGCATGGTGGCAAGGATTCTGCTAGTCCTCGATACATCTTCACAATGCTCAGGTGGGTATGCTTCCAATTTTCAGTGAATTGCCATTTCCACTTTTGAAGTATTATGACATTTAGCTGACCAAAAATTTTTAAATTCAGTTAATCAGAAAATATGTCTTTGTTGCAGATGCTCGGATATTAATTTTTTTTTTGTCTTTTTTTGCTATTTCTTGGGCCGCTCCCGCGGCATATGGAGGTTCCCAGGCTAGGGGTCGAGTCGGAGCTGTAGCTGCCGGCCTACGCCAGAGCTACAGCAACACAGGATCCTAGCCGCGTCTGCAACCTACACCACGGCTCACGGCAACGCCGGATCGTTAACCCACTGAGCAAGCGCAGGGACCGAACCCACGACCTCATGGTTCCTAGTCGGATTCGTTAACCACTGCGCCATGACGGGAACTCCCGGATATTAATTTTTTTTAATGAATTTATTAAAGTTTAATATGCTACTCTTTGCAATGAGCAGAAAGTCAAAATTCCATTTCAGTTTGATAGCTTGAACTTTGTGTCTCTTAGAAGTATTGTTTCCTTGGCAGATTATAAATGGCTTTTTTGTTTGCTTTGTTTTTTGGTTTTGGTTTGTAGTTTTTTTGTTCTGTGATTTTTTGGTGGGTTTGTTGTTGTTGTTGTGGGCCATACCCGCAGCATGCGGAAGTTCCCAGGCCAGGGATCCTGTGCCGCTGCAGTGGCGTGCCTAGTTCTTAACCTGCTGAGGCACATGGGAACTCCAAATCATAAAATTTTTTTACTCCCATTTCTTATATTTTCTTCTCTTTTTCTCCTATGAAGCTGTGGTTGTTAACCAGGGTAGACTTTGCCTTCCAGGGGACATGTAGTAATATCTGGAGACATTTTTGATTGTCATGACCAGGGGAGCCATAGAACTGGCATCTAGTGGGCAGAGGCCGGAGATGTTGCTAAACGCTCTGTAATGCAGAGGACAGCACCCTTCATCTGACCCAAGATGTCAGTAGTACCAAGGTTGAGAAACCCATCTGTAGAGTTTGAGTCCGAATAAAAAACAACTTGATTCTTCTTAAACACAAGTTTGAAATTTTACTTCCTTTACAAGTCTATGGAATGTACATTATGAATGGTCAGTTTTCAGCTGTCATTCAACCTTTCAACAGCATAGGATACAGTTAATCATTCATCTTTAAAACTCTTTGTTCTTTGTCCTCCAAGACACCAGACTGTTAGTTCTCTTCCCTCTTAGTCTTCTTTGCTGGCTCCTACTCATCTCCCCATACCAGCCTGCCCCAGGGCTTTGTCATCAGATCTCTTTACACTGACTATACTGCCCTCCCATCTGTGGATCATACCTCATACATCCAGTCCCATAGCTCCAGCCCTGGCCTCTAAATATATATGTATATATTTGTTTTTGTTCTTTTGTTTTTTAGGGCTACACCTGCAGCAAATGGAAGTTCCCAATCTAGAGGACAAATCAGAGCTGCAGCTGCCAGCTTACGCCACAGCCACAGCAATGAGATCCAAGCCATGTCTGTGACATACACCACAGCTCACAGCAACACCGGATCCTTAACCCACTGAGAAGGCTAAGGATTGAACCTGCATTCTCATGGATACTAGTGGGGTCTGCTGAGCCACAACGGAACTCCAGCCTCTAAATTTTCTGTACAGCCTCCCTCCCAACATGTACTTCTTGGAAGTCTAATAAGTATTGCAAACATAAGTCCAAAATCACATCCTTAATATTCCTGGCTCAGTAAATGAATGGCATGCCATCCTTCTGGGAGTTCCCATTGTGGCATAGCAGAAACAAATCTGACTAGTATCCCTGAGGATGTGGGTTCGATTCCTGGTCTCAATCAGTGGGTCGGGATCCAGTGTTTCTGTGAGCTGTAGTGTAGGTCACAGACTTGGCTCAGCTCCTGCATTGCTCTGGCTGTGGTGTAGGCCAGGGGCTGCAGCTCTGATTCAACCCCTAGCCTGGGAACTTCCATATGCCATGTGTATGGCCCTAAAAAGCAAAAAAAAAAAAAAAAAAAGGAATGTCATCCTTCTAATTCTCAGGCTAAAAACTTAGAGTTGCCTTTGACTCCTTTCCTCCACACTGTATCCAATTCATCAACAAATCTTATGGGCTCTGCATTGGAAAAATGCTAAGCCACCCCATTCACTTTATTCACATGGAGCGTCACAGTCTACCATCTTTCTTTGTTTTGGCAGCCGATTAATTTTTTTGAATAGGTTACTCTGATTCAGAGCCTTTCAACTTCTTCACTCAGAGAAAAACTAAAGCCCTATTTTAGCAAACCAGGCCCTGTGCTTCCACTCACCAAATCTTTTGATTCCTTTTCATACTGTCTTGGCTCCAAACACACCTGGCTTCTTTGCCTATAGTGAGACATGCCAAGCATACTTCTTCAGGGCCTCTGACTAATTGGAACCTCTGCTTGCAATAAATACTTTTTCTTCAGTTACCCACATGGCTCTTTCTCTGTTTCTTCTCTGCTCAAACGTTATCCTATCCGAAGGTACCTACCATTCCTTAGGACCCTCTGGAGCTGAGGTTGTGGGGGAAGCGCTGGGACAATCCTAGCTAATTTATTTTTCTATGTTAGCATTTACCCCACACCACCTGACAATGTGTCCATTCATTGGCTATCTCTCTGTACTAGAATATCTCCTTGTACTGAGCTCCTTGAAGGCTGGGACTTTATATATTCAGTGCCTGGCATGTAGAAGGCACTCAATAAATATTAATAAATGAATACTAGTCAGCATGTTAAAGTCAAGGCAGTTTTCATGTATGCATCTGAGATAACACATGTCATGTTCTTTCCATGAAAGTTGTGTCAAAGCCAATGTTTTTTTAAAATAACATTCTTTGTTTTCTTTAGTCCTTTGGCTCGGTTGTTATTTCCACCAAAAGATGATCACACATTGAAGTTTTTATATGATGACAACCAACGTGTTGAACCTGAATGGTACATTCCTATTATACCCATGGTGCTGATAAATGGCGCTGAAGGAATTGGTACTGGGTGGTCCTGCAAAATCCCCAACTTTGATGTGCGTGAAGTTGTGAACAACATCAGACTTTTGATGGATGGAGAAGAACCTTTGCCAATGGTAGCTATTCAGTTCAGCAGATGATATATTTAAAGAGAACACCAATGTAAAATTTATTTCATGCTTTAATGTTAGATTTATTGTTTAGTGCTATTTTGATTTCTGCTTTTTAGTAGCACATTCAGAAAACATTCTTTTTTAAAATATTTAGCTTCCAAGTTACAAGAACTTCAAAGGTACTATCGAAGAGCTGGCTCCAAATCAGTATGTGATTAGTGGTGAAGTGGCTATTCTTAATTCCACAACTATTGAAATCTCCGAGCTTCCCATCAGAACATGGACCCAGGTAATTATGGGTTTATTTTTTGAGATCAGGGAAACAATTTTTGTATTAATGTTTGTTGAATGTTCAGGAGCTTGTGTTTTAGAAACTTACGAAATGCTTGTTTCTTTCTTTAGACATATAAGGAGCAGGTTCTAGAGCCCATGTTGAATGGCACTGAGAAGACACCCCCTCTCATAACAGATTATAGGGAGTACCACACAGACACCACTGTGAAGTTTGTTGTGAAGATGACTGAAGAAAAACTGGCAGAGGCAGAGAGAGTCGGACTACACAAAGTCTTCAAACTGCAAACCAGTCTCACATGCAACTCTATGGTGTGTCTTGTTTTATGAGAAATACATGTTTCCACTTATATTAACAAATAATATGTATTTTAAAAGGGTATCTTAGTCTACTTTTATATTTTCAAAGAATAAAATAATTTCTCTTAAATGATTAAAGCTTAGCCAATTTACCTATTTGTTGGCTCTAATCTTGTTTTTCTTTTCTAGGTGCTTTTTGATCATGTAGGCTGTTTAAAGAAATACGACACAGTGTTGGATATTCTAAGAGACTTCTTTGAACTCAGGCTTAAATATTATGGATTAAGAAAAGAATGGCTTCTGGGAATGCTTGGTGCTGAATCTGCTAAACTGAACAATCAGGCTCGCTTTATCTTAGAAAAAATAGATGGCAAAATAATCATTGGTATGTTTTTAGAACAATAACTGCCTGTACTAAAATTATAATCATGCTTAACTTCCTTTAAACATTTTTAGTAAGAGTAATGGTGGGGAGGGAGGGCAAAATCCATTTAGTTCTGCTGTCTGCATATAAGCCTTTCTTTCAAATACCTAATTAAGCATTTAGAGTTTGAAAGAGATAGCTTTTCCTAAATTGAGCATCTTTAGAAATCAAGATTTAGTTAGCCTTTAAACAGGAAGAGAATAAAGAGCTAGAAGAGGTCCCTGAAAAAGTCGTGTCTTAAAAGCACCTATGTCAGAGTTTAAGTAACCAGGAGGAAAATAATTTTGACTAAAGCTGGAAGGTTAAAAGAAATGGCTCAACTCTGGCCAGGGCTAAGAAAGCCAGATAACTTTGGCTTATAGTATTAAATCCCAAAGCATGACAACATGAATTAGTAGTGATCACAGGATAATTTTAATTTTTTTTTTTTGTCTTTTTGCCTTTTCTTTGGGCCGCTCCCGTGGCATATGGAGGTTCCCAGGCTAGGGGTCTAATCGGAGCTGTAGCCGCCAGCCTACGCCAGAGCCACAGCAACGCAGGATCCCACCTGCGTCTGCGACCCACACCACATCTCACGACAACACCAGATCTTTAACCCACTGAGCAAAGCCAGGGATCAAACTCGAATCTTTGTGGATACTAGTTGGGTTCTTGACACAGTGAGCCACAACGGGAACTCCCTGCGTGGATATTTTTAAATACAGTAACAGTGCTGTATTAGTCCCCTGATTTCACAGATGATTTTGCTTAAGACAAAGCTAAAATGAGTAATCTTGAATATGACTCATAGAAAAGTAAAAGGTAAAGATTATACTTAGTTGACTGAAATTTAGGAAATAATAGGGACTGTCCAGCCTTCTTGAGGAATAAAAACAGAGGGGCTAAAACCGTGACCTATGTCAAGTTAATTGAAAGGTGGTACTCCGAACCTCATTCTGTTATAGCTAGTGACTCTCAATATCCCCCAAAGTCTAACAAATTGACTGTAGTAGACATTGGAAGAGGGGTACTATAGAAAACAGGGAACAAATGCATTATAGAGGACCATAATCAAGAGAAATCAATGTTTGGATGGGGATGGGTGGCATTAAAAACTCACCCACTTTATAAAGACCAGGGAGTATAACTGAAGTCAATAACAGTCTAAGGGTTTTGATTGTCTTCTGTTACCATTGGATCACAGCCTCATGTATGATTTGACTGCCCCCTTGTGGTAATTACATTTGTCAGTGGTTTAGAGAGAAGACTTGGTTATCCACTAGAATGTACAAATTTATGCAAGAGGACAGTTTAATTTCCAGTTTTAATCTTTTGACCTAATGTTGTAAATCCTTATCCCTTTCCTAAAATATTGCTTAAAACCATTATCTCTGTTCATATTTGTTTTAAATAGAAAACAAGCCTAAGAAAGAATTAATTAAAGTTCTGATTCAGAGGGGATATGACTCGGATCCTGTGAAGGCTTGGAAAGAAGCCCAGCAAAAGGTAATTTGGTTAGCGTTTTCTGTGTTGTTAAAGTCTAATGTCTGTGTTTCACATTTTCTATTAAAGCTACATTTTAATTCCTCCTGTAGGTTCCAGATGAAGAAGAAAATGAAGAAAGTGACAATGAAAAGGAAGCTGACAAGAGTGACTCTGTAGCAGATTCTGGACCAACCTTCAACTACCTTCTTGATATGCCTCTTTGGTATCTAACCAAGGAAAAGAAAGATGAACTGTGCAAACTAAGAAATGAAAAAGTGAGTTGTTGATGGATAGTACACATTGCTTAGTTGTATTCTAGCAGTGAAAGTAAATTGTGTGCTTTATGAAAATGCTGTTTATACACATAAGTTAACTCTTTAATTTTCTAACTTATAAAGGAGCAAGAACTAGAAACATTAAAGAGAAAGAGTCCATCAGATTTGTGGAAAGAAGACTTGGCTGCTTTTATTGAAGAGCTGGAGGTGTGTAGTTTATAACACCCATGTTATGGAGTTCCCGTCGTGGCGCAGTGGTTAACGAATCCGACTAGGAACCATGAGGTTGCGGGTTCGGTCCCTGCCCTTGATCAGTGGGTTAACGATCCGGCGTTGCCGTGAGCTGTGGTGTAGGTTGCAGACGAGGCTCGGATCCCGCATTGCTGTGGCTCTGGCTTAGGCCGGTGGCTACGGCTCCAATTAGACCCCTAGCCTGGGAATCTCCATATGCCTCGGGAGTGGCCTAAGAAATAGCAAAAAGACCAAAAAAAAAAAAAAAATGATAACACCCATGTTAGAATTTTTACTAATGAAATAACATATTCCAGCAATGCACCTCTTTGTCAAGAAATTTCACAATTAGCAATGGAAAGAGTAAGGAGGCAAGAGGAAACATTGCAAGATAACATAAAATAACAGATTGTTAGGAACTAGTTAGAATAAAGTAAATGATGCCAGGAAACATTCTGGCTAGAAGTTTTTGGACAAAGAAGAGAAAGGGCAGGAGTTGATTTTTTGACCTATTGGGACTGAGGAGATAAAGAGAATTTAAATTCTGGGTAGAAGAACACCAACCCAGTCCCTCCAAGTAAACCTAAAAAGGGCAAAGACAGTTTCCTTCAGGGCTAGCTAATTGGTAGTTTCAGAAGATCCCTTGTTACCAAAATTGCTAATATTGTTTGTTCTTCAACATCTTAACATAAGAAAAGGTATTTTAGGAGTTCCTTTGTGGCCCAGGAGGTTAAGAATCTGGTGCTGTTACCAGCAGCTCAGGTTGCTGCTGTGGCCGGGGGTTTGATTCCCTGGCCCGGGAACTTCCACATGCTATGGGTAAGACCAAAAGGAAAAAGTATTTCACAAACTAAGCGAAAAGGCTTGATGTGCAGATTTATATTATTGCACTTCAGTTTGGAGTCCGACTTGTAATCAGTCGATTGGTTTAGTGTACATTAGTGGAATCACATTCTTATTTCTTATTTGAGTTTACAAATATGTATACATGTACGTATGTATTTTATCTTCAATCTAGTTTCCCCATTTTATCCACAGAGGTTAAATAGTAGAATCATGTGTAGAACCCCATCTTCTATCTCCAACATTTTTCAAAGTGTGCCTTAATTATAACTTCACTATTGTTGGTGGTATACTTTATAGAACAGCTTATCACAAATGTATCTTAAAATGTAATAAATCAAAATTGGTTGAGTCATTGCCTTTTATTCTGTCTCTCTAAAGCAGCATTGATGCTGTAATGTCTTTATTAGCTTATAAATTGCTTTCTCACATCAACCTTTTATAGGCTGTTGAAGCAAAGGAAAAACAAGATGAACAAATAGGACTTCCTGGGAAAGGGGGAAAAGCAAAGGGGAAAAAAACACAAATGGCAGAAGTTTTGCCTTCTCCATGTGGAAAAAGAGTCATCCCCCGAGTGACTGTAGAGATGAAAGCAGAGGCAGAGAAGAAAATCAAAAAGAAAATCAAGGTAATACTCTTGAAAGCATTATCCATAAAATACCTTAAGCATTTTTCAACTTAAAATTGAGCTAATTATAAAATTTCCAATCCCATAGTTTTGAATTTATCAAACTAATAATAACTCCTTTCTTATGAGCCTGATTTTTTTTTTTTAATGTTTAAGTATCTTGAAAAAGTCATACTCTTACCTTTATTCTGAGCTCTTAACCAAAATGGAAAGGAAAAAAAAAATCACTCTTTGACCAGATATATATTTGACCTTACATTATTCCAAATAATAAGATGGCAGAACTTGGCCATTTTTGTCTTTTAGAGTGAAAATACTGAAGGAAGCCCTCAAGAGGATGGGATGGAAGTAGAGGGTCTAAAACAGAGACTGGAGAAGAGACAGAAAAGAGAACCAGGTATTAAAACATGTCGAGGAAAATGGTATAGAGTTGAGATGAAATTCTGTTTGTTACCTAGTACATTCCACATAGATGTTCATTGAGTTCTTGCTGAGTAACGTCAGGAAGGGCTGTGTCTGAAGTGTACTTGAACCTCCCTAATGTTGTCCTTGGAATTTGATTTATTTTGGAGGAGATCATTTTGTAATGAAATACCTCCTTAGAATCTAAAGAAAATGCTCAGTTTATTAGATTTCACTTTCCAGCCAGTTAGGAGGTTTGAAAATATGTATATTCCAGAGTTCCCGTCGTGGTGCAGTGGTTAACGAATCCGACTAGGAACCATGAGGTTGCGGGTTTGGTCCCTGCCCTTGCTCAGTGGGTTAACAATCCGGCGTTGCCGTGAGCTGTGGTGTAGGTTGCAGACGCGGCTCGGATCCCGCGTTGCTGTGGCTCTGGCGTAGGCCGGTGGCTACAGCTCCGATTGGACCTCTAGCCTGGGAACCTCCATATGCCTCGGGTGCGGCCCAAGAAATAGCAACAACAACAACAACAAAAAAAGACAAAAAAAGACAAAAAAACCATGTATATTCCTATATAAAGCTTCTTGCAGGCAGTGCCCACATCTTAGTCACGTTATATTGTCTGGAGAGTTCAATACCATGCTTCAGATATTATTTAACACTCACTCAGTAAATTAAACAGATTATGCCTTTACTGAGTATCTACTTTTTTTTAACATCTTCGTTGAGATATTCACATACCAAATTTACCCATTTAAACTGTTCCATTGAGGGAGTTCCTGTCATTTCTCAGCTTTGGAGCTGACAGACAAGGTGGGAAAACAGGAAAATAAGTTGGAGACCTGGGGGTTCCCATCTTGGTTCAGGGGTAACGAATCAGACTAGAAACCATGAAGATGCACGTTCGATCCCTGGCCCCACTCAGTGGGTTGAGGATCCACCGTTGCCGTGAATTGTGTAGGTCACAGATGTGGCTCGGTTTCTGTGTTGCTGTGGCTGTGGTGTAGGCCAGCAGCTACAGCTCCAATTCGACCCCTAGCCTGGGAACCTCCATACGCTGAGGGTGCAGCCCTAAAAGACAAAAAAAAAGAAAAAGAAAGGAAAGAAGGTGAAGCAATACATACTAACTATTGTAGGGATTTAGAGCAAGGTGAGATGTCAGTGTGGATACATGTAGATTATAGAGGCTTTGTGAAAGATGTAAAACTTGGTTAGAGTCGTAAATATTGGGTAAGATTTAGGTTTTCCAGATTAGGAGAAGGAAAATAGTCATATAATGTGTAGAGGACAATGAGAAGGGCCCCCCCCCTCCAAGAGAATGGGAGGGTTTCTATTGGAAAGTAGTTGAACAAGATTAGGGAGGGTTACCAAGTTGTTGGAGGAGGATAATAAGATTGGATTCAACTAAGAAATATGGAATAGATACTGACTAGAATATGAAGAAAGGACTATACAGACCAATAAGGAGACAGTCCTCCTCATCTTTGGGCCTCGATGAAGGAAATAAATAGCAAAGGGTGGGTGTGAGAGACATTTGGGGAAAAGAATTAACAAGACTTAATGACTTTAAACTTCTTACTCAGCCATTAAATGCCCCCCAAGCTTTGGTCCTCGCCATTTTCCCTTTGAATTGTCTCCATTGCCTTGACTTCTACAATAACCTTCTATTGATCTTGCACCTTTTTTTTTTTGTCTTTTTGTCTTTTTGCCATTTCTTGGGCCACTCCCACGGCATATGGAGGTTCCCAGGTTAGGGGTCCGAATCGGAGCTGTAGCTGCCGCCCTGCGCCAGAGCCACAGCAACGCGGGATCCGAGACGCGTCTGCAACCTACACCACAGCTCACGGCAACGCCGGATCGTTAACCCACTGAGCAAGGGCAGGGATCGAACCCACAACCTCATGGTTCCTAGTCAGATTCGTCAACCACTGCGCCACGATGGGAACTCCCTGATCTTGCACCTATTTTTTATTTTTCCTTTTATGGCTGCACCTGTGACATACAGGAGTTCGCAGGCTAGGGGTCAAATTGGAGCTACATCTACCAGCCCATGCCACAGCCACAGCAATGCCAGATCCGAGCCATACCTGCAACCTACACCGCAGCTTGCAGAAAAGCCAGATCTTTGACCCACTGAGCGAGGCCAGAGATAAGACCAGCATCCTCATGGATACTAGTCGGGTTCTTAACCCCAACAGGAACTAAATCCTAAATAAGACCAGCCACTCTCGCCCAGACTTCTGTTTTCCAGCCATAATGGATTTCTTTCAGTTTCCTAAATGCACTATGTTTTCTCACAGGGCTTTGTACATGAACTGGAATGTTTCATCATCTGTCTCCTTTTAGCTAGTTACCTATTTAAACTTCACATCTCAGCTCAAGCCCCCATCTCTTTCTTGGAAAAGCCCTACATACCCTATGTAAACACACTGTATTTATTTATAGGATTAGATGACAAAGCTATAAGCTCCACAGGAAGAGGGACTACGTCCATTTCTGTTCACCATTGTATTCACCATCATGTTCACCACTGAGTACCGGCACAGAGCTCAATAACTGTTTGGAGGATGGATGGGTGATAGATAGATGGTGTGGATAATTCCTATCTCCCTGTTCCAGGTACCAAGACAAAGAAACAAACTACTTTGCCATTTAAACCAATTAAGAAAGCAAAGAAGAGAAACCCCTGGTCTGATTCGGAATCAGATATAAGCAGTGATGAAAGTAATTTCAATGTCCCTCCACGAGAAAAAGAGCCACGGAGAGCAGCAGGTAAGGAAAACTGAAGAACAGGCTGCATATGTTGAAAGATTTGAATAGTCAATGTATTTCAGGGCAGTTAATCCCAGAAACTGCTGCAATTATATTAAATTTCTCATAGCAGCAGTTATATTAAATTTTTGAGAAACTAAAACATCTTTTAGAAAAGCTTATGATCTTCACAAATTGTTATATTAGTCTATGGATTAAATGTTTCTATTATCCTCTTTGATTCTTTGTATATGTATATTTTAATAGCGAAAACCAAATTCACAGTGGACTTGGATTCAGATGAAGATTTCTCAGATTCTGATGAAAAAACTCGAGATGAAGATTTTGTTCCACCAGATACTAGTCCACAAAAGGCCGAAACTTCCCCTAAGTAAGTATTCTCTCTATTACGGATTTTATCATGTTTGTTTACAGTAGTAGATGGTATGTTCTTTGTTCTTTGACACATTTAGAATTGTTATCAGGATGTTAATTTTTTTTTCTAGACATACTAACAAAGAACCGAAGCCACAGAAAAGTACCCCGCCAGGTAAGTATTTAGGTAAAAATAGACATCTGCTCGACCAGCGCACTCATGTCCAACGGGCTTCCCATCCAGACTACGTTATCCACGTCCTTCCTTTGAGAATATATGTGTGTTCTTGTTAGCATTACATTGATGTTGTTAGGTTTAGTTTTGTACATAAATCATTTCTACATTTAATATACTAAAAGTGATGTGCTTGCTAGGTATCAGAGATACAAAAAAATAATTATTTGCTGACGAAAAAGCCAGAAATTAGAACGAAGTTATGAGTTTTAAATACTCCAGAAGAGACTATTTAAGACTTAGTGTTTAACTAGGAATTCAGAGCAGGGACAAAAGCAGTAAACAGATTTTCACATGTTGCTCAGATGACTCTTTTCCTTCCTATTTAAAGTCTCGGACTTTGACACCGACGATGCCAAGGACAATGTACCGCCTTCTCCAAGCTCTCCGGTTGCTGATTTCCCAGCTGTAACTGAAACTATAAAACCTGTTTCTAAGAAGAACGTGACAGTGAAGAAGACAGCAGCAAAAAGTGAGCCTAAATCTTTGAGATGGGCTAATATTGGGATTAACTAACCAGCAACTACCAGTCAATTTCAATTTTTTATTCCCCAGATTTACTATTGTTATTGAAACTAAGCCTTTTTCAAATGAAAACAAATCTTTAGGTCTTTAGCATCAAAATTGCTAGTCAAAAGGTTTAAAAATAGCATGTTTCTTAAAACATTAAGCATTATCTTAGCTTATTTCTATGATGATAGGCCTTACAAACAGTTGCAAATGTTTAACATGAAGCTTAGACCTACAAAAAAAATCCTATTAGGAATTCCCATTGTGGTTCACTGAGTTAAGAACCCGAACATTGTGTCTGTGAGGATGCAAATTCGATCCCCGACCTCACTCAGTGGGTTAAGGATTTGGCATTGTCATGAGTTGTAGACATGGTAGAGGAGGCTCGGCTCCAGTGTCACCCGTGACTGTGGTGTAGGCCAGCAGCTGCAGCTCCAGTGTGACCTGGGAACCTCCGTATGCCATGGGTGTGGCCCTAAAAAATCAGATTAAGAATAACTTTGATTCTCTAATATAGTTTCACCTCTATTAGGTTGTCTTTTCCTATGGTAAACATAAGCAGTCAGCAGGGTGCTGAACAAAGTTCAGTGCCAGCAATTCCCCACAGTTCATCTACGACTGGCCATGATCAATGTCTGTGTTGATTTGCAGGTCAGTCTTCCACCTCTACTACAGGCGCCAAGAAAAGGGCTGCACCGAAAGGAGCCAAAAAGGATCCAGACTTGGATTCTGATATCTCTAAAAAGCCTAATCCCCCCAAACCTAAGGGTCGCCGCAAAAGGAAGCCATCCACTTCTGATGATTCCGACTCTAATTTCGAGAAAATGATTTCTAAAGCAGTCACAAGCAAGGTATTTATCCTAGTCAGTCCCTTTGCTGTAGATGTTCTGAAACACACGACCAAGCTTTGCTCCTAATAATTTGGCACATTTTTAAGAAAATAAATTTTAATCTCATAATCCATTATGCCTTTTACTCGATGTGATGTAGCTGTAAAAAGTTAAATGTGCCGATAATTAGTCAACGAGGGAGTTGCCTTGGATCTTCTTCTAACTATTTATTAAAAGATAATAGGAGTTCCCGTCGTGGTGCAGTGGTTAACGAATCCGACTAGGAACCATGAGGTTGCGGGTTCGGTCCCTGGCCTTGCTCAGTGGGTTAACGATCCGGCATTGCCGTGAGTTGTGGTGTAGGTTGCAGACGCGGCTCGGATCCCGCGTTGCTGTGGCTCTGGTGTAGGCCGGTGGCTACAGCTCCGATTCAACCCCTAGCCTGGGAACCTCCATATGCCGCGGGAGCAGCCCAAGAAATGGCAACAACAACAACAAAGAAAAAGACAAAAAGACAAAAAAAAAGATAATAGACTGGGGGAAAAAAATGTAATTGTAATGTATACATGTAAGAATAACTTGATCCCCTTGCTGTACAGTGGGAAAATAAAAAATAAAAAAAAAAAGATAATAGACAAGTCCTTGAGGTATAGTCTGTCAAAACGTTTCTTGCATTGACTTTCTGCTGTCAGGTTGACACTGCGAATTACTTGGGCTTTTCTTTTCTAGAAACCCAAGGCAGAGAGCGATGACTTCCATCTGGACTTAGACTCGGCTGTGGCTTCTCGGGCAAAATCTGGACGGACCAAGAAGCCAATTAAGTACCTTGAAGAATCAGATGAAGATGATCTGTTTTAAGATGTGAGGTGATTCTTTTAAGTAATGGCCTCTTTGAGCCCAAGACTGGTTTTAAAGTTACCTGAACCTCTTAATCTCCTCCCCTGCGAGTTGAGTTTGGGGAAGGTAGTTGAACTCAGAACCACAAAGTGAAGTGTGTAGAACCCAAGTGGCCCTTAATGTTTCTAATACTGTCTAAGTCGTGACTGTCTTGTGGGCGTTGTTTTCTTCTCTGCTTTGTGTATGTATTGAGTCTGTTTTCCTTTTAAATCTGATTTTAAGTTTTTCTGGCCTCCAGAGATAGTTCTATGGTCACTTCAGCATAATGTATTTTGACCATTCATTAAACTAAACTTAGAGCATTTTGACCCAAAAGTTTCTACTCTGCCTACATTCAGTATATATGAGATTAGGCATGATTAAATCTCTATTTTATCTTAGTTGTGTAGATAATTTTCCATTAGATAGACTCTATGTAGTTCCAATATCAAATATTCCTCTCAGCCTTTTATCTGCTGAATTTTTGTTGAAGCAGTGAAAATTGTTCATGTTCTTTGCATCCATCTGAATATCAACAGAAGTTGAGCAAAAACCATGACTGTGTCTACAGAGCCTCAACACAGTCAACAGGATGAAGAAATTTAGACCATAACGTAGATTATCTCAATTCTTGACTTAACCCCTCTGGCTGCCTCAGTCTGAATGTCCCAAAGATCAAAATTTCTAGGCGGCGCTAGATCACAGGGAGTGGGGACAACATTCACTCCAGAGATCTTACATATTACGTTGATGCCAAACCAAGCAGTGAACTAACTGTTCTATCTATTTTGAGAAATCTCCAGATTTTCCACTTGTCAACTTTTTTAAGACCTTCCTGTATTTGTTACATGTGTGTGACTTGAGTGGTATTATCAATGTTTTTGTAAATATTTGCTATGTTTTTCTATTCAGCTTAATTCCAACAATTTTGTACTTTAATAAAATGTGAACATCTCAACCCATGATTCTTGCCCATCTTTTTCCCCCTGCAGTATACTCTTTCTTTATCTAAAATATATACCTCTTGGAGTTCCCATCATGGCTCAGTGGTTAACGAATTTGACTAGGAACCATGAGGTTGTAGGTTCGATCCCTGGCCTCCCTCAGTGGGTTAAGGATCCAGTGTTGCCGTGAGCTGTGGTGTAGGCTGGTGGCTATAGCTCCGATTTGACCCCTAGCCTGGGAACCTCCATATGCTGTGGGTGCATTCCTAGAAAAGACAAAAAAATAAAAATAAAATATATACCTCTTGACTATTCACTGTAAAATAGTTTGGGGGACCATTCTGATCCCTTTCTAATGTGCCTGACAGCTCTTGGCCATAGTGAAAGGTCTGAGAGATCAACACCAGGTTTTTCCTGGGATTTTAAACATAGGTACTAAAGTCATCTCCTTAACACTCCAAAGGCCTTGGCCCTACATCAATAAATAGTTATAAATGTAAACTTTTTTTTGGCCACCCGTGCAGCATGCAGAAATTCCCAGGCCAGGAGTTCCCCATGTGGTGCAGTGGAAACAAATCTGACTAGTATCCATGAGGATGTGGGCTTGATCCCTAGCCTTGCTTCGAGGATTAAGGATTCAGTGTTTCGGTGAGCTGCGGTGTAGGTGCAGATGAGACTTGGATCCTGCATTGCTGTGGCTGTGGCGTAGACCAGTGGCTGAAGCTTCAATTACACCCCTAGCCTGGGAACTTCCATTTGCTCCAGGTGCGGCCCTAAAAAAATTCCCAAGCCAGGGATCAAACCTGGGCCACAGCAATGATAACACTGAGTCCTTAACCCCTTGTACAACCAGGGAACTCTCAAACGTCTTTTTTTTTTTTTTTAATGATTTCCTATTTTAACAATATTTTGACAGCCTGGTCAACTACTTGATAATATCAGTAAATCATACTGGGGGAGTTCCTTTGGTGGCGCAGTGGTTAACGAATCCAACTAGGAACAATGAGGTTGCGGGTTTGGTCCCTGCCCTTGCTCAGTGGGTTAATGATCCAGCGTTGCCGTGAGCTGTGGTATAGGTTGCAGACACAGCTCGGATCCTTTGTTGCTGTGGCTCTGGCGTAGGCCGGCAGCTACAGCTCCGATTTGACCCCTAGCCTAGGAATCTCCATATGTCACGGGAGCGGCCCAAGAAATAGCAAAAAGACAAAAAACAAAACAAACAAAAAAATCATACTGGGGCAACTGGCTAATCATTTAGAAAAAAATATATTAGAAAAATCTAACTCCTCCCTCACATATTACACAAAGGTTAAGTTCAAACAGACTATTTAAACGTCAAAAACAAAACATGAAAAGTACTAGGAGTCCCCATCATGGCTCAGTGGTTAACAAACCCTACTAGTATCCATGAGGTTGCGGGTTCGATCCCTGGCCTTACTCAGTGGGTTAAGGATCCGGCGTTGCTGTGGCTGTGGTGTAGGCTGGCATGTGTAGCTCCAATTAGACCTCTAGCCTGGGAACCTCCATATTGCCGCTGGCACGGCACTGAAAAAAAAGAGAGAGGGAGCCATTTCACCAGAACCTGGTCAAAAAGGTCAAGCTCTTTGTCCTGGCAATTCTCGAAGGGAACACTATCCAATCTCTTGGGATAGACCATGATGGAGATAATAAAAAAAGGAATGGGAGCTCCCATTGTGGCTCAGCAGCAACAAACCCCAACAGCATCTATAAGGACTTGGGTTCGATCCCTGGCCCCATTTAGTAGGTTAAGGATCAAGTGTTGCTTGGATCTCTAGCTGTGGTGTAGGCCAGCAGCTGCAGCTCCTATTCGATCACTAGGCTGGGAACTTCCGTAAGCCACTGGTGCAGCCCTAAAAAAGCAAAAAAAAATTTTTTTTTAATTAAAAAAAGGGAATGTGCATATATATATATATATATATATATATATATATATATATATGACTGAGTCACTTTGCTGTACAGCAGAAATTGACACAACACTGTAAATCAACTACACTTTAATAAAAAAATTTTTTGGAGTCCCTGTCGTGACGCAGCAGAAACGAATCCAACTAGGAACCATGAGCTTGTGGGTTTGATCCCTGGCTTTGCTCAGTGGGTTAAGGATCCAGTGTTGCCGTAAGCCGTGGTGTAGTTCACAGACGTGGCTCAGATCAGGCGTTGCTGTGGCTGTGGTGTAGGCCAGTGGCTACAGCTCCAATTCAACCCTTAGCCTGGGAACCTCCATGTGCCGCAGGCGCGGGCCTGAAAAAAAGAATTTATATTAAATGTATAAATAGGATAACAAAATGTATAAGTTGAAGGCTTAACAGGAAAAAGTTAAATTGTTTTTGTTTTAATAAATTATTGAATATAAGTTCAAACCCAAGGATATTGATTTTGTGCACAAAAGCCACCTTCAGACATTAAACTCAGATTGTGGGAACAAGCCAAATTGCTCTATTTCGTAAAGAATGGGAAAGAGGGAGTTGTACAGGGGGTAGTATGACCACTGGGGAGTAGGGGGCACATGGGGGTGAAGGAAGAAGAGGAGGAAAGCTTGTCCAGAGCAGCGGAGAGAAAGGTGTAGTGATGACGTAGAGAGTCTCCTCCCTCCCGTCACTCCTGCAAAAGCATTTCACTGCAGACCAACATTCACTTTTCCTTTCTTTTTTCTTTTTCTTTTTATGGCCGCACCCGTGGCATATGGAGGCTCCCAGGCTAGGGGTCCAATCAGAGCTGCAGCTGCCGGCCTACAGCACAGCCACAGCAACGAAGGATCCAAGCCGCATCTGTAACCTACACCACAGCTTGTGGCAACACCGGATCTCTAACCCACTGAGTGAGGAAGGGGATCAAACCCACATCCTGGGAGTTCCCGTTGTGGCGCAGTGGTTAACGAATCCGACTAAGAACCATGAGGTTGCGGCTTCGGTCCCTGCCCTTGCTCAGTGGGTTAGGGATCCGGTGTTGCCGTGAGCTGTGGTGTAGGTTGCAGACGCGGCTCGGATCCCGCGTTGTTGTGGCTCTGGTGTAGGCCGGTGGCTACAGCTTGGATTAGACCCCTAGCCTGGGAACCTCCATATGCCGTGGGAGAGGCCCAAGAAATGGCAAAAAAGACAAAAAAAAAAAAAAAACCCACATCCTCACGTATCCCAGTCAGGTTCTTAACCCACTGTGCCACGTTGGTAACTCCCTCACTTTTTTTATTAATGATTTTTATTTTTTCTATTATAGTTGATAGACCTTTTCTTTTCAAATCAACTTTATTGAAGTATAATTTACATACCTAAAATGCACCCACTCTATACAGATTGATGACTTTTGACAAATGCGTACTCTGCATAACCACCGTCACAATCAAGATAGAAAACGTTTCGGGGTCCTGTCTTGGTGTGGCAGAAATTATTCTGACTAGGAACCATGAGGTTGCAGGTTCGAACTCTGGCCTCGCTCAGTGGGTTGAGGATCCATGTGCTGTGGTGTGGTTCGCAGACATGGCTTGGATCTGGCATTGCTGTGGCTGTGGTGTAGGCCAGCAGCTGCAGCTTCAGTTAGACCCCCCAGCCTTGGAAACTCCACAGGCCACAGGTGTGGCCCTAAAAAGACAAAAGACAAAAAGGAAAGAAAATAGTTCTAGCACCCCAAAAAGTTCTGTATCTCTTCAAACCCTAACTCCAAACACTGGCCTGATTTCTACCATTATGGTTAGTTTTACATATTCTAGAACTTCATACATCATCAGAGTATGTTTGTGTGTCGGGCTTCTTTCACTTGGCATCATAATGTTTTTGAAATTTAACCATAATTGTTGCATGTGTCAATTTTTTTTTTTTTTTTTGCTTGTTCGGAGGTTCTCAGGCTAGCGGTCTTATCAGGGCTGTAGCTGCTGGCCTACACCACAGCCACAGCAACGCAAATCATTAACCCACTGGGCAAGGCCAGGGATCAAACCAGCAACCTCATGGTTCCTAGTCAGATTAACTTCCACTGTGTCACAAAGGGAACTCCAATTGTTCCTTTTTTTTAATTGCTTAATATGATTCCATTGTATGGATTTGTTTATCCATTCACCTGTTGATGGACATTTGGGTTGTTTCCAGTTTGGGCCTATTACAAATAAAGCTATTATGAACACAAGAGTGTAAATCCTTTTTTTGGCTGCTTCTGAGGCATGGGGAAAGTTCCCAGGCCAGCAGTGATCTGAGCCACAGCAGCGACAACTTAACTTAGCAGTGGATACTTAACCCACTGCCCCAAAGGAACTCCCAAGTCTTTTATAGACATATTTTTTCATTTCTTTTAGAAATGAATAAAAATACCTAGAAGTGGAATTTGTCAGTTATTTAGAATACTTTTACCTAAAGAACTAACAAACATTTTCAAAGCAGTTGTATCATTTTTCCCTCCTTTTTGGAGTCAGTTTCTTTTGTGTGAGACAATATCTTCACTGGCCTCAAGGGGGCCCAAATACATCCTAGTGAGTGGAAAAAGATATTTTATTTAGCTGGGGAGTTCCAGCTGTGGCTCAGTGGGTAATAAACCTGACTAGTATCCATGAGGACTCAGGTTCAATCCCAGGCCTCGCTCAGTGGGTTAAGGATCCAATGTGGCTGTGAGCTGTGGTGTAGATCACAGACACAGCTCAAATCTGGTGTGGCTGTGGCTGTGGTGTAGGCTGACAGCTGCAGGTCTGATTCAGCCCCTAGCCTGGGAACTTCCAAATGCTGCAGGTGCGGTGCCCCCTGACCCCAGAAAAAGATATTTTAGCCAGAAAAAAGGACGCCGAGTCCACAAGTGATTTTGTCTTCTGCCACTAGTAAGTTTTTGTGAATTTCCAGGGCCTGGTGGAGGGCAGTCCTTTGGATCGGAGAGGATTGCTTTCAAGGGAGGCAGTCACTCTGGTTTGCCTATCAATTGATCTTGAGTTAACCTGACCTGGCTTCTGCCCCAGGGTAGTGGAGAGAAGGTCAGAGGGCCTCTGGCAGGCTCGCAGTTGCATATTCATCTCACTTACAAACAGGCCATTCAGACTTGAATGGCCTCTTGCAAACTCAAACCCATCCCCTTCCCCACTCAATCCCAAAGCAGCTTCTCTCATCTGTCCTTCACTCTAAGCTTTTAGGGAGATGGAGAGGGACTCCCATGCCCCTTGTCTCTCAGATGCCCCAGTCACCCTCAGACCCAGTTAATATCCTTACTGTGCAAAGTTGCTACATGTACAACTTAGAAACGGGTGAGATGGAGAAAAAGGGACCAGATGGGGACTTCCAGTTGGCCGTATTGACTCCTCGGCCCAAGAGCAAGAAATTGGAAACAGGACTTGGCAGAGGCACGGGAATAAAGGCCCAGATGTGTGGTGGTTTGGAAGGACGTGGGGACAGGGGGACAAGGAAGACTGAGGTCTCCCTTTTCCTCAAGGAGAAGCTGTGCAGGAGCGGCTGATGGGGGAGCCTTGACGGAAATCGGGTCTCTGAGTCCCAGCATGAAGGGTCAATAATACGAGAAGCAGATGCACGACAGCCAGGCTTACGCTCCCCTTCCTCCTTGCAAGGACTAATGATTCCATTTCCCAGGCTCCCTTGCGAAAAATAAAGATTACGTTTCCCAGGCTTCCTTGCGGAAGGTCATCCTGGCCAATGATATGCCAGCAGGTCAGTCACGTGGCAGGTTCCCAGGGCTTTTCAGCGAGATGTCCTTGCGCTGGTTTCTTTCACCTTCATCCCTTTCTCCATCCGCTGCCTGGAATGTAAATAGACTCTGTGGATCCAGGAAGAGGAGGCCAGATCCAGGAAGCGGTTTGGGAGGAGTTCCCCTGAGGACCTTGGGGCACAGAGTTGCCCACTCTCCTCCTTCTCTTAGGTGCGAGAGACGCAAGCTTCTCTCTTGTTTGAGCTGCTGTTGGGTATTTATGCTGTTACAGCCAAAATAATCTTTAATAATCATAGAGCCAAGGGAGGAGGTAAGGCCAGACAGGGAAGCAGGTCCCAGCTGGTGATAAAACCACAGAGCCTGAGGGGCTATGGGGAGCCAAAGGCTGAGGATGAGAGGAAGAGACAGAGCTGGGGCGAGTGAACAGAAGGTCATCTGGTCTGGAGGATTTTCAAGCCTGGGGAAAGGGTCAGAAACCACGCAGATCGGTGGGGCGGGGCTGCAGTAGACTAGGAGGAGGAACTCAGGAGAACCAGCCCTGCCCGCCGCCCTCATCACCTCATTTGTTGGGGGGGGCGGTGGCACACTTGCAGCATGTGGAAGTTCCCAGGCGAGGGGCCAAACTGGAGCTGCAGCTGCCCACCTACACCTCAGCCACAGCAATACAGGATGAGCCCACATCTTGGACTTACACAGCAGCTTGCGGATCCTTAACCCGCTGAGCAAGGCCAGGGATCGTGGAACCTGCATCCTCATGGATATTAGTCCAGTTCTTAACCCGCTGAGCCACAGGGAGAACGCCTCACCCCCTCACTCTCCATGCTCTGGCTGAGCTGGGGCCAGAGGTTTTCCCCATTAACCCATTTTGGAGTTCTCATTTCTGCCCAGAACTGGACATTCCAATTGTCAATCTCAGACTGAATCGGCCACTTTAGTGATCACAAGCCCTGGAGGAGATCAGAGCGGGCCACTGAGGCATGGGGCCTGGCAGCATCCTCACCATCTTGGGGCAGAGAAAGTCTGAACCCTTTGCAACCCTCCCACCCAAGTCAGGTTCACCTATTCTCCTTCCCACCATATTTGCTGATCTTCTACCATCTGTTCAAACTCTTCTAGGTGATGGGGGCAGGACAGTGAATAAAGCACCAAAAATCCCTGCCCTCGTGGTGCTTACAGGCTAATGGAAGAGATGGATGTTCCCTGGGATAAAAAAGAAAAATTCAGGGAGTTCCCATCGTGGCTCAAAGGTAACGAACTCGACTTGTATCCATGAGGACACAGGTTCAATCCTTGGCCTTGCTCAGTGGGTTAAAACTCCAAAGTTGCTGTGGCTGTGGTTGTAGGCCTGCGGCTACAGCTCCAATTCAGCCCCTAGCCTGGGAACTTCCATATGCTGAGGGTGCGGCTCTAAAACAAAAAAAAAAAAAGAGAGAGAGAAGAGTAATTCAGGAGTGCCAGTTGTGGCTTAGCGGGTTAAGAACCCAATGTAATGTCCATAAGGATTCGGGTTCAATCCCTGGCCTGGCTCATTGGATTAAAGATCCCATGTTGCCGTGGTTTTGGCGTAGGCTGGCAGCTGCCTATGCCAAAGCCACAGCAACACCAGCTCAGATTCCACCCCTAGCCTGGGAACTTCCAAATGCCATGGGTGCAGCCATAAAAAGAAGGAGAAGAGGGAGAAGAATATACAGTGTGTTGTACAGCGGTCAGCGCAAAGGAAATAGAGCTGAGAAAAGGGATAGAAAGTAGGGGGTTAAATTGCAGTTAGGACCTCTAGGAAAGACCTCACTAAAAGACAGCATTTAGCAGAGTTCCCATCGTGGCTCAGTGGTTAACGAATCCAACTAGGAACCATGGGGTTGGGGTTCGACCCCTGGCCTTGCTCAGCGGGTTAAGGATCCGGCGTTGCCCTGAGCTGTGGTGTAGGTCTCAGAGGCAGCTCAGATCCCACATTGCTGTGGCTGTGGTGTAGACAGGCGGCTACAGCTCCAATTCAACCCCTAGCCTGGGAACCTCTATATACCACAGGAGTGGCCCTAGAAAAGGCAAAAAAAAAAAAAGACAGCATTTAGCGAGTCCCCCTTGTGGCTCATCAGGTTAAGAACCTGACTAGCATCCATGAGGATGCAGGTTCAATCCCTGGCCTCACTCAGTGGCTTAAAGATATGGCATTGCGGAGTTCCCATCATGGCGCAGTGGTTAACGAATCTGACTAGGAACCATGAGGTTGCGGGTTCAGTCCCTGCCCTTACTCAGTGGGTTGGGGATCCGGCATTGCCGTGACTGTGGTGTAGGTTGCAGACGCGGCTCGGATCCTGCGTTGCTGTGGCTCTGGCGTAGGCCGGCGGCTACAGCTCCGATTTGACCCCTAGCCTGGGAACCTCCATATGCCGCGGGAACGGCCCAAAGAAATAGCAAAAAGACAAAAAAAAAAAAAAAAGATATGGCATTGCCATAAGCTGTGGCATAGCTCTCGGATGTGGCTTGGATCTGGCATTGCTGTGGCTGTGGCATAGAACAGCAGGTGCAGCTCCATTTCAACCCCTAGCCTGGGAACTTCCATATGCCGCAGTTGCAGCCCTAAAAAGACAATCAATCAATCAATTAATAAAGGGCAGCTTTTATGTAAAGTTTTTTTTTTGTCTTTTTGCTATTTCTTGGGCCACTTCTGCGGCATATGGAGGTTCCCAGGCTAGGGGTCCGATCGGAGCTGTAGCCACCGGCCTACGCCAGAGCCACAGCAACGCGGGATCCGAGCCGAGTCTGCGACCTACACCACAGCTCACGGCAACGCCAGATCATTAACCCATTGAGCAAGGCCAGGGACCGAACCCGCAACCTCATGGTTCCTAGATGGATTCGTTAACCACTGCGCCACGACAGAAACTCCCCTAAAGATGTTTTTAAATGTTAAAGGGACACGTGTGTTGATGATGTCACAGGTAGTGATTTACCAGGTTCAAACACGAGTGTGCCGGCATGTGTGCCTCCGAACGTGATGGAGGTGGGAAGAGGATCCACAGCTCATCGGGCCAGGGTGAGGTGTCTGGGACAGAGACTGCGTGTGGACCTGGGCAGGACGGGCCTCTGAGCCCAGCCCCAGCCCTCAAGAATGGCCAAGAACGGGGCCACGCGTCGCCAGCTCTGGGCAGCATCAGCGACACCTCCTCCCAGGCTGGATGGTGCTATCTAAGAAGGAGGTTGGGCCCCAGAGATTGTAGAGTCTCCTGTGTCTGGTTCTGTGGTATCAGGGGCTGGGGACAGCTCAGGGTGACCATGAGCTCCACACCCCGCCCCACCCTAGCTCACCACGTCTGCTGCTTTCCACTCCCCACAGGCAGACAGGTCTGGTCTGATGGGTTTTTTTCCAGGCTGGGCTGGTGGCCTGACCTGGCAGGGGCCATGAGGACAGGGCAGGGACCATTCCAGGGGAGATGAGGTGTGTCCCTGTGTCCCCATGGCTGGGGACAGGGGTCAGGGAGCAACTTTGCCAGGAGCAGGTGGAGGTTGGGGGTGGGGAGGTCGGCGGGGACCCCCACCCACATCCTGTTTTTCGAATGGGCCCCAGCACGTGCTTTCCTTTGGACTGTGTCCCCCAACCCAGGCCCAGTCCCAAGGGAACCCCAGCACTCCCGGGCATTAACCTAGGGTTTTTCCAGGCTGGGCTGGGCCCCTGAGCCAGTGTGGGTGAGGGACACATTTCCCACCCCTTCTTGAAATGGGGCCAGGGGTCCCCATCAGCACGTGGAAAAACACACAGGCCTCCCATGGCTGAAGAGGAGAGATAGTGTCACCAAGGGAGTTCCCATCGTGGTTCAGCGGAAATGAGTCTGACTAGTATCCATGAGGACGCAGGTTTGATCCCTGGCCCCGCTCATTGGGTTAAGGCTCTGGCGTTGCCGTGATTTGTGCTGTAGGTCAAAGATACGGCTTGGATCTGGCATGGCTGTGGCTGTGGCATAGGCCGGCAGCTACAGCTCAGATTCAATCCCTATCCTGAGAACCTCCATATGCTGCAGGTCCAGCCCTAAAAACAAAAAAAGGAGGTTATCCATTAGGTTAAGGATCTGGCATCTCTCCTGTGGCTCAGGTCGCTGCTGTGGTGCAGGTTCAATTCCTGGCCAGGGAACTTCTGAATGCCACAGGCTCAGCCAAAAAAAGAACATGGGCTCTAAACCAGTGAGGCTGGGCATGAAGCCAGGAACTGCTCTTTCTGGCTGTGTGGCTGTACCAAGCAGCTTAGCCTTCAGCTTCCTGCCTGCCAAGGTCATCAGGAGGATTAAATGAGCTAATTGGTGTGATGGGCAAGGCACAGGGCCTGGCTCGGAGCAGGTGCACAGCTGAGAGAGGGGAGTGCTGTGCAGATGCCCAGAAAGGCAGAGGGGACAAGCAAAAACGTCCTCCTGGGAGTGGCCCTCCCTGGCCACTCAGGTGACCATTGGTCATCTGAACTCCCCTCCCCTATGGGACAACTTCTCCTGCCACCTAGAGCAGAAGAAGGTGACTCAGTTCAGAGTCATATGGGGGGAAAGACGCCTTTTCACATTATAAAATGACATGCTTATTACAGTAAATCTGGAAATTACAGAAAAGCAGCAGAGAAGCAAAAGCTTTTCTTTCACTATGAAAGCCAGACACTCTTGATACCTTAATGTTTTTCCATGTGAGATATTTTTCTGGGCTCAGACTTCTTCTTCCTTTTTTTCTTTTTTCCTTTTTTTCTTTTTAAGGCTGCACCTGCGACATATGGAGGTTCCCAGGCTAGGGGTCCAATCGGAGCTATAGCTGCCAGTCTACACCACAGCCACAGCAATGCTGTGGATCTGAGCCACATCTGTGACCTACACCACAGCTCACGGCAATGTCGGATCCCCCTCCCACTGAGTGAGGCCAGGGATTGAATCTGCGTCCTCATGGATACTAGCTGGGTTCGTTTCTGCTGGGCCACAGCAGGAACCGCCATGGCTTTTTTGTTCTCTGTAATGCAGTTGGGACCTTAGCATTAAGATGCAGGGCTGGGGGGAATTTCCTTGTGGCACAGTGGGTTAAGGATCTGGTGTTGTCACTGCTGCAGCTTGAGTCGCTGCGGTTGCCAGAGTTCGATCCCTGGCCCGGGAACTTCCACATGCCTCAGGCACGGCCACAAAAAAAAGATGAGAGCAGGAAGGAAACTTGGGGGTCAGTTGACAAGCCAGGAGACTCTGGCCCAGAGGAGCTGAGTGACTTGTCCAAGGTTAGTAGTGGCAGAGCTGAAACCAGAGGTACCAGGTGTCTTCTGCCTCTTAAAATATCAGTGCCCCCAGTGCCAGCATCAAACCTCCCTCCAGCCTTGAAGGCCTCCTTCCATAGGGACAGTCACTTGACAGTGGATCTAGGTCTTCCAGTTTGGAGGAGTCTGTTGGGGGTGGGCTTCCGTGAGCCCCCTGGTTCCCCCAATAAGGGGGGCAGCTCTGGTTAACCCCCTCCTTCATTTCCAGTGGGAGACACAGCTGCGGGATGGGGATGGGGTGCAGGTAGGCAAGGGGATGGAAAGAGAGGGCTGGCAGAGCCCAGCAAGGGGTGTGGCCCTGGGTCTGTTCCCGGGGGCGGAGCCAGCCAACAGGGTCACCCTGTCTCTTTAAGAGAAGGGGGAGAGCTAGCCCCTCTCAGCCATCCTGACCTGTCTGTCATCCATCCCCGCCACATCCAAAAGGGAAAATGAAAGAGGGACCAGGAGGAACAGGTCGCAGTCATCTCCCAGGGTCCTTCGCTCAGCTCTGACATCCCAGCGACAGCTACAGGGTGAGTGGGTCAGGCGAGGGTCTGAGGGCATCCAGAGCCTGTGGTATCGGTAGGGGGAGGTGTTGGGAAGGCTCTGGGGAGGTACGGGAGGCTGGAAGCAGAGGAACCCCAGGGACCCCAGGGAGGAGAAGGTGGGTCAGCATTCCTGCCACACTGGGGTCAGATGGCAGGGGACACCTGGGACAATGGAGCCTGAGAGAGTTTTGGAAGTGGGTTTAACTTTGTGTACGTGCCCCGATTCTGAGAGGCGCTGACTGCAGAGCAAGGGACGGGAGAAACGGTGGGCGGAGAAGGAAGGAGGTGGGCCCTGCACTGGCCGGGGCTTCGCCGAGCCTGGGGTACCAAACCGCTCTTGCCAGGGAAAGCGTCCTTGAGCACTTGGGGGCGCTGCCGGGTTTCTGCTTCTACAGATGCAGCCAGGGGCTGGGGGCGCTGACCTCCAAGGTCCGATGGGCTTATGGGTGTCTGACTAGAGACCCGGGGTGGAGCGTCTCCCCAGCCCCCATCGGTTCCAAGCCGAGTATCAACTAACCCCTCGCCCCCAGCCCCTTTGCTAAGTCCTTTGTTCGCACAAAGTCCCTTCTAAACCCCGGCTCTGGCTCACCTCGAAGTTAGAGGAGATCTAACCGACCCCACTTGGACAGGCACAGAGGGCTGGGGACCCTGATCCTTCTGGCCTCTGACTACCCGCCCCGTGTCTGTCCCCAGCGCCATGGGGGAGTGGGCGTTCCTCGGCTCGCTGCTGGACGCCGTGCAGCTGCAGTCGCCGCTCGTGGGCCGCCTGTGGCTGGTGGTCATGCTGATTTTCCGCATCCTGGTGCTGGCCACGGTGGGCGGCGCCGTGTTCGAGGACGAGCAGGAGGAGTTCGTGTGCAACACGCTGCAGCCAGGCTGTCGCCAGACCTGCTACGACCGCGCCTTCCCCATCTCCCACTACCGCTTCTGGCTCTTCCACATCCTGCTGCTCTCGGCGCCCCCGGTGCTCTTCGTCATCTACTCCATGCACCGGGCCAGCAAGGAGCAGGGAGGCGCGGACAGTGAGCCGGGAACCCCGGGGCGCCCCGGGGGCCGCCGCGCGCGCCGCTGCTACCTGCTGAGCGTGGCGCTGCGCCTCCTGGCCGAGCTGGCCTTCCTGGCGGGCCAGGCGCTGCTCTACGGCTTCCGCGTGGCCCCGCACTTCGCGTGCACCGGCCCCCCGTGCCCGCACACGGTGGATTGCTTCGTGAGCCGGCCCACCGAGAAGACTGTCTTCGTGGTCTTCTACTTCGCGGTGGGGCTGCTCTCGGCGCTGCTCAGCGTGGTCGAGCTCGGGCACCTGCTCTGGAAGGGTCACCCGCGCGCCGGCCGCTTTCGCCAGGCGGCAGAGCGCGACAATCTCTGCAACCGCGCGCATGAGAAGGCTCAGCAGCTGCTCCCGCCGCCGTCGCCCGCCCTGCCCGCCCTGCCGGCCCGGCGCTCGGGCCGGGATCCAGACCCATACCCGCCGCCTGCCTATGCGCACCAGTCGCCGGCCAGCGACAGCGAGAGGGGCAGCGTCCGCAGCGTGGTGTCGCTGGCCACTGTCCGCCAGGACCTAGCCATCTAGAACTGCCTCTGGCAGGGAGTGAGGTCAGAAGCTGGACCCCACCACCCCAGAGCGAGAGGTGACTCTGCATCAACTGTTCGCAGGGCACCCCACTCAAGGCAGATGCCACGTAGGGGGCACACCTGCCAGGCAGCATTCACACTTGCCAGCTGAGGCGGGTGGCACCAAATGAACTAAGGCTGGTCCAGGTAGACAGGAAAGCGGCCAGGGGGCCTGAGAGAAAGAGGACAGGAGGAGGACAGAGCTAGTGGAAGGTGGAGTTTGCCCTGGGGACCCAGTTGTTTACTGGGAATGAAAACACGTGCCATACCAGCTCCCCGAGGCCTCTCCTGGTTCAGACTGAGGCACCGCCTCAGTGCGACCTCTCTGCCTCTGCGCACACACACACACGCACATGTTGACACATGTATCCGTGGTGTAAGCTGTCTGTTCCCCAGGCAGACGTAAAACCTGCGTGAGCTCTGGGTGTGCAAGCATGTGCGTGAGCATGTGTCCATCCCGTGCGTGCTCTCTGTGCATGTGTATGTGCCTACCCTGTGTGAGTGCTATGTGTGTGTATGTGTGCACACATCTGTGTGAGCCCTGTGTGTCTCTGACATGCACTCTGTGGATGGCCAGGGTCCAGGGCCAGCAGCAGCCCCTGTGGCCCCCGCACCTGCAGGGGCCTCATGAGAAGATCTCCGCTCCTGATGGCGCCCTCACAGGAAGTGTGGGGAGGCCACCCTTCAGCCCGGGCAGGTGGGAGGGGGGGGGCTCGGTCTGGTGGGACCCGTGGGCACCATCTACACTCTTGACCTTGCGGTCTGGGCAAGGCTGGGTCAGAGGTCAGGATTTTCTCTTCCGGCTTCGCCCTCCTCACCCTGCTGCTTATCCCAGCCCCCCAAAATCCTCAAAAAAAAAACCCCTCCTCCCCACACGTGCTCCTGGCCCTGCATTTTCCTGCAGCCAGCACCCTCTTTCCCCCTGGGGAATTACAAGGAACTGTCTACACGGCTTGCCTCCCGTCTCTCCTCGGCCTCCATCTGCTTCCTCCTTCAGGGCCCCAGTGGGGCCACTTGCTGTAAGCAAGTGAAAAATCCACGGGCCATCACGTAGTCCCGTGGGCTTCACCAGACCCTTCTAAGCAGCTGCCAGGGCGCCCCTGGGCCAATTTTCTTTGGTGTCCTCGGCCAGTCCCTCTCTGTCCGTTGCTTTACTCCTCTTTCCTCAGCTTGCCTGCTTCCCCGCCTAGACGCCAGACGGCAGCTGGAAGGGTCTTTCCTTTTTCTTTCTTTGCTCTTGGCCACCCCGCGGCCTGTGGAGCTCCCAGGCCAGGGATCAGATCCAACTGCAGCCTCAAACTAAGCCGCAGCAACCCTGGATCCACTGTGCCAGGCCAGGGATCGAACCTGCATCCCAGCATTCCCAAGCCGCTGCCAATCTCATTGCGCCACAGCGGGAACTCCTGGAATCCCCCTACTTATGCCCTCAGGGGTCCCCTGTCCCATATGTAGTAATATATTTTCTTTCACCCAATATATCCAAAATATTATTTCAACACACCATCAGTATAACAAAGCATTGAGGAGTTTTCCTGTGGTGCAGCAGGTTAAGGATCCAGCCTTGTCACTGCCGCAGCTTCGGTCTGTGCTGTGGTGCGGGTTGGATTCCTGACCCAGGAACTTCCACTTGCCTTGGGCAAGGCAAAAAAAAAAAAAAAAAAAGATGGTTAAGCAGATGCTTTGCATTTTTTGGTTTTGTACGAAGTCTTTGAAGTCTGGAGCATGTTCTGTGCTTGGAGCACATCTCAGCTTGGACCAGCCTCCATCCGTGGTGAGTGGCTGCTGGTTTTTGGTTTTTTGTTTTCTTTGGCTGCACTCACGGCATGCGGAAGTTCCCAGGCCAGGGATCCAACCCAAGCCACAGCAGTGATAACGCTGGATCCTTAACCCGCTGAGCCACCAGGGAACTCCAGCATTTCCTACTCTCTCGTCTGCTCTTCTCTACGTCTTCGGCGGCTGCCCAGGGGCAGCTGTCACCGTTGTCCTGGAGTAGTCCTTTCCTCAGCCTCTGCTCCTGCCATTCTAATCTCAATATCTCACCCACAGGCTTAAAATCCTTCACTCCCACCACTCCCTCAGGATCAAGTCCACCTCCTGAATTGGCCTTGACCTGAGCCCATCCCAGCCTCTCCAACCATTTAAACCAACACCCAAAATAGTTAAAACACAGAGTGGGGGTTCCCCTTGTGGTGCAGTGGAAACGAATCCAACTAAGAACCATACGGTTGCGGGTTTGATCCCTGGCCTCGCTCAGTGGGTTAAGGATCTGATGTTGCCACGAGCTGTGGTATAGGTCCCAGTCACAGCTCAGATCCTGTGTTACTGTGGCTGTGGCCTAGGCTGGCAGCCGTAGCTCTGATTCAACCCCTAGCCTGGGAACCTCCATATGCCACAGGTGCAGCCCTAAAAAGCAAAGCAAAACAGAACCAAAAAAAAGAGCAAATGACAGTTTCTGATCACAAGATTTTATCACCTCTGTGTCCCACCTGGCTAACTCTTCCCCTTAGAGATTTAACTGGGAGGGGAGTCACTTCTTCCAGGAAGCCTTCCTAGCCCTGCTCCAGGCCTTGTTAAATGCCTCTGCCCTGTGCTCTCATAGGCAAAGCACAAGTCAGCCCTGGATGACCAGATGCCACAGCAGCGGTTCTCAACTGGGGGGCCATTCCCCCCTACCAGGGAACATTTAGCAATGTCTGCAGGCTGTCACAGCTTGCAGAAAGGTGCAACTAGTGGCTAGAAGCCAGGGATGCTGCTAAACATCCTATAGTGCATGGCATGGTCCCTCACAACAAACCATTCCCAGCCCTTGTCGCTTGTGCCTTGTATGAGAAACTCTACTGTGGAGGACTTCAAATCATCCAGGGCAACCTCAAGCTCCACCAGTCCCCGCAGCAAAGTTACCATCACAAAGGGGTGCTTTGTAAAATGTGAGGGTCACTGGGTGTTCCCATCGTGGCTCAGCGGAAATGAATCTGACTAGAAACCATGAGGTTGCAGGTTCGATCCCTGGCCTCGTTCAGTGGCTTAAAGATACAGTGTTGCTCTGAGCTATGGTGTAGATCTCGGACGCAGCTCCGATCTGGTGGTGTTGTGGCCGGCAGCTGTAGCTCTGATTGGACCCCTAGCCTGGCAACCTCCATATGCCTTGGGTGCAGCCCTAAAAAGAAAAAAACAAAAAAAGTCATCACAATGAAGGGGACTCTGTTGGCATTTGGCGGGCAGGGGCTAGGAATGCCAAGATGTTCCCCCCAAAATAAAGAATTGTCAGGGAGTTCCTGCTGCTGTGCAGCAGGTTATGGATCCAGCATTGTCTCTTCGGCAGCACAGGTTCAAGCCCCGGCTGGGGAAACGTCCATATGCAGGGGGTGTGGCCAAAAAAAAATTGTTGCACATGATTTTAGAATGTCCCACTGACATTTATGTAGTGAACAAGCTCTTTATAATTATCTGAGGCTAAAACCTGACTGTTTTACATATAAAACCTTAAGGGTTTAGTTTGGGGAATCTTCGTATGTGGTTTTATTATTCATGATCAGTTTTTTATTTCAGCACCACTAACACTCTTTAACTCTCCTGGGTTTCTTTTTCTTTTCTTTTCTTTTCTTTTTTTTTTTTTTTGGTCTTTTTGCCTTTTCTAGGGCTGTTCCTGCGGCACATGGAGATTCCCAGGCTAGGGGTCTAATCAGAGCTGTAGCTGCCAGCCTACACCACAGCCACAGCAACGTGGGATTCGAGCCGCATCTGCAACCTACACCACAGCTCACGGCAATGCCGGATCCTTAACCCACTGAGCAAGGCCAGGGATCGAACCCGCAACCTCCTGGTTCCTAGTCAGGTTCATTAACCACTGAGCCACGATGGGAACTCCATCTCCTGGGTTTCCTGGGTTTCTTGTACGGAATAGCTTCTGATCTTCTTCTTCTTTTTTTTTTTTTTTGTCTTTTTGCCATTTTTTGGGCCGCTCCTGGGGCATATGGAGGTTCCCAGGCTAGGGGTCTAATCCGAGCTGTAGCTGCCAGCCTACACCACAGCCACAGCAACGTAGGATTCGAGCCGCATCTGCAACCTACACCACAGCTCACGGCAATGCCGGATCCTTAACCCACAACCTCATGACTCCTAGTCGGATTCGTTAACCACTGCGCAACGACGGGAACTCCTTCTGATCTTCTTAAGTCCAAATATTCACTAAAAATAGAATCAGGAGTTCCCACCATGGTGCAACTGGATCGGTAGCGTCTTGGGAGTGCTGGGATGCAGGTTCGATCCTCGGCCCCCACACAGTGGGTTAAGGATCCAGCATTGCCACAGGTGTGGCTTAGGGTGCAGCTGTGGCTGGGATCTGATCCCTGGCCCAGGGACTCCATATGCTGCTGGGCGGCCAAAAAAAAAGAAGAAGAATCGGGCATAGAGAGGTTGTATCCGCCCAGTGATTTCGCCCAAGCATTGACATATTGAAATTCACAGTACCTTCTCTGCATTTCTCATGTATAATACACCTCCAGAGCATAGTGATTTTTTTTTTTTTTTGCCTTTTCTAGGGCCGCTCCTGCGGCATATGGAGGTTCCCAGGCTAGGGGTCGAATCGGAGCTGTAGCTGCCGGCCTACACCACAGCCACAGCAACTTGGCATCCGAGCCGCGTCTGCGACCTACACCACAGCTCAGGGCAACGCTGGATCCTCAACCCACTGAGCCAGGCCAGGGATCAAACCTGCGTCCTCATGGTTCCTAGTCGGATTTGTTAACCACTGCGCCACGACGGGAGCTCCGGAGAGCCTAGTGATTTTTTAAAGCATGTATGTAGGTATGTTATGAAGTTTCTTTCAGGTTCATAAAGAAAGTGTTAGAAAATATTTGCTAAAGGAAGAGCCAGTCCTCAGCACCCGCTCCAGCCTGGGCCAGACGTGACAGAATCAGGAAGCTGGCGCCACCTGATGGCTGAAGTAGAAATCGCAGGCGGGGACCCTTCCTGCCCAGGAATCTCTTCCTGCCTCGGCGCCCAGCTAACCTTCTCCAAACCTAGCCTCTGCAGCCGCCTCCCAGACCCCACCAGACTTCGGTGCCTGACACTACTCTGGGGGCTTCAGGGGTCCAGGTCTCCCCTGGCTGAGAGGTGGGAGCCCTCAGTATGGCTCCCTGATCTGCCGCTAACTTGCTGTGTGACCCTGAGCAAATGCACTGCTCTCTCTGGGACTTGAGCAGTGTAATGGGGGGTAAAACTGGCTCCTGAGGCACCTCAAGACCTGCCACAGTCCATCGTTTCAATCTGGAGCATCCAGGTTCCCTGTCACCTGTCTGTCCTCTGTGCCTCCTACCCACAGTGACCTTGCGGGTGGACAGGGGAGGGCAGGACAGTTCTTCGTGGAGGCAGAGGGATGACTGGCTGGCCTCCCTAGCGTCCGTCCCCACCCTGAGTTCTTGTTAGATTGCCCCGGACCCAGTGCCAACTGTCACTCCCACCAAGAAGGTCATCTGCAGCCACTCCAAAAACAGAACTCCTCTGCCACTAAGTGGCCCCCAAACCCAGCCTCTGGCTTCCCAAAAGCTGGGGACTCTCTTGAGGGCCAGGGCTGGCTTTCTCCCTCCAACTAGGGTCTCCCCACCCCCATAACTGAGGGTCTTTCACGGGGGCTTCGTAGGGCCCTAGACCAAAGGCTTCCCAAGGGCAGGCCCATCTCCTTCCATAGGGTCTCCAAGGACCCCACAGCCCAGGAGTTCTCCCTGTGGCGCAACAGGATTGGTAGTGTCTCTGGAGCGCTGGGACACAGGTTCAATCCCCGGCCCAGGTAGCTCAGATCTGATGTCTGGGCCCAGGAACTCCATATGCCACAGGGGCATTAAAAGAAAGGGAAAAATAAAATAAAATAAAAAAACCCCAGCCCAGCAAGTCAGGCCCCGAAGGTAGCTTGGCCTCCAGTGCCCATTTCTGACCCCCAGCCCCCTGCCCAGACACCAAGAAAAGGCGGCGAGGCAGCGAGGCTTAAAGGCACGTGTAGAATAAATAGAACTTTATTCTTTATCCAGTAGATCTCAGTGGAAAGTCCAACAGTAACAGGTGCACCAGCGGGCTCTGGGGGGCTGAGACCCCAACCCCGGGCAAGGAGGGCAGGGCAGAGCCAGCTCCCCCAGCCCGGGGGTGCAGGGGTGAAGGGAGGAGACCCCCTGTAGGCCCGTCCTGCGGGGTAAGGAGGGGGTGCTGGTGGAGGGTCGGGGGGACAGGCCAGGGAAATGGAGGAACCCGGGCCACGTGTGTCTGTCAGCCCGTCTGTCCACTGTGTGTGTGTGTATGTGTGTGTGTGTGTGTGTGTCTGGGGGCCCTGCGGGCGGTGCTGGTGGCTGTGAGGCTGGGGGGTGGGGGCGGCTCGGACCCCCTGGCCAGCCCCTTCACAGGGGGCGCTGGAGGGCTTAGATGACGCGGGCCCTGATGGGGAGCAGCTCTGCCAAGGACACAGGGCTGAGAAACACACGCTTGTCTGTTCTGAGGGCCCCCTCGCTTACCCATCTCTTGGGTGAGGTTCCACCTCCCGGGATCCCCCAAAACTGCCCACGCCCAGTGGTTAGGCAGAGAGAGAAGGGGGGGCAGGCCTCGGAGTTAGTACTTCACAGTTTCAAAGAGAAAACTGAGGAGGAAGAGGCTGAGGAGGGGGGCTTAGGGGGCACGGGGACATGGAGAGGGTGGGAGCCCCCTCTGGGCCGTTTCCCCTCCCCCAGGACCCACCCCGCTCCAGCTCTGGATCCAGCTCCCCCCAATACACCGCACAGATTCCTTCGGTATAAATGTGCTTAAAATGAAAATTCTTATTAAAAAAATCAAAACCAAAAAAAAAAAAATTAAAATAAA